>NC_072026.1:10970589-11289423 GCF_027791375.1 Indicator indicator
AAAGTTAAGCTTCTACTTATGCTTTGCAGATATGAGGCTTCCTTTATTTCTGTATCCATGTGGAAATGAAATGGATATACAGAAACTAAATCAGCTGAGAAACTGTTTTATGAATAGAGGCACCTTTGTGGGAGAAAAAGATCTGGGTTTTTTTCCCAGCAGTGTCATAGACAACTGTTTAATTAGAGATCCACCTACCCTAAGTGTCATCCAGATTCTAATTTTGCTTTATTTCTAGTCTCATTAATTCAATTTTATTTGAAAAGCTTACTTCCACAGATTTCCATTAATTTTCTTTAGTAGGTTAGTGCTAAAAAATATATTTTACTTCATATAACTGAAATTTCCTTGAGTGTTATTGAGTGCTAGTGTCTCCTACCAGCTGGATTGTCATTAAATCCTGGTTGTGTGTATTTTATAAGATTTGGGATTTAACAGATGGATGCAATCCACTTGTCCAAATGTAGTAGAAAACAACATTTGAACATAAAACTTAACCTTTCAAACAGAAGAGAGTTTGGAAGCTTTGGAGAAATTGATTCTGTGAGCAGGAGGGTAAATAGAAATGCATGAGGTTTTGATCTGAGTGAAATCCAGCTCAAACTGATTTCCTTTTACTACTAGTATTTTTTGTATCAGGATTGATGACTGTCTTTTGCCTTTACAGTGATGATCACAAGCATGTTTACAAAAATTACACAAAATATACATGTGTAAAAGCCATTTCAAAATACAAAGGTATTAGTTATCACTGTATAATGGGTGGAAAGGGAAAGGTCGGGCCAAGAAAGCCCTTCTGTTTTGGTGTTATCTTAAACTTCCAAGGTATATTCCTCTTATAAGCCAAATATCTTCAGTGATGGACAGTATCCCCTAGCACCACACTGTGACTGTGCCAGAGCCTGTGGGTGGCTTGGGAAGTGAGGTGGTGTTTTTGTGGGGAACAGGATGGGTGTGAGGCTGGGGCAGAATGAGATCAAAACGGGCTGAAATCTGGTCCCTGGCTGCTTTGCTGGCACACCTCGACCTGCTGTGAGGCAGTCTCACAGGTGAAGGGTTTCAGTAATGGCATTGGTGGTTTGTTTGTTTTTTTTTTCATTTCCCTGTATCTCTTTGGAGCTGAGGTAGCACTACAAAAATCACAACCCATGTCTGTTGTGTTACTGACTACAGCTGCAGCATGCTCACCTTGCTTTGAGCCCCATAGGAATGCTCCCCTTTGGTTCCCTTGGAAACACAGCATTTTGTTACTACGTGCTGATGAGATGTGCCACGTAAAATTGTGTACCAAGTTGAAACAGGAGGGAAATAATCCCTCACCAATATAATTTTAAATAAAAGCAATGAAAAGCCCATTCAGGCTTGCTGCCCAATTACTTCTTGTAACCATTTGGCTGCAGTGCCATGTCAGCTCCAATCCAAGTTTCTCTCTCAGCCTTGGAACAAATAGTCACCTGAAACAAATAGTCACTATGTGATAATGCATCGTGCAAGTATGTAATCACTAGAGAGTACAAGGTAACTACACTGTAACCTCGGGTGTGTAATGATGTAGAGGTGAACATTCCGCAAAAAAGTCTTTAAAGATGTTGATAGTTATCTCAGGAATTTTCTTCAGATACAAGACTGCAGCTCTTGAGATTGATTTTTGTTTTGTTTTGTTTTGTAGACTTTTTGTGTGTGTGTGATATTCTTTTATGAAAGTTACAGCAGAGCTGATGTTTTGTAGCAATATTCTTTGCATTTTGGAAATTAGAGTCAGTTAATAAAGCAGATTTTCAGTGCTGTTCTGCCTATAGCTAAATACAGTATTTTGATGATATGTTTGATAACAAAGCTAATAGCATGCATTCAGGAATCAGCATAAGACCAGGATATATAGGGGGGCAATCAAAAGTGTTTAATGAATTTGACTGAAGATAAAAAGAAAGTAAAATAAATCCTTTGCCTAAATGAGAGGCACAACCAATGCTTTTCAACAGGCACAGCTCTCCAAGCAAAGGTTCTGTATGATGATCAAAGTCTGTGCTAAAATAGCTTTTAAAAAGTCCAACTCTATCCTCTTTCAGTTTGAAGCTATTGCCTCTTGTCCTATCAGTACGTGACCTTGTAAAATGTCCCTCTCCAGCTTTCTTGTAGACCCCCTTTTAGATACTGGAAGGCTGGGTGTCACAAAGAACAGTTTCAAATGCTTTGTGCAACTCCACGTAGATGATGTCAGTTTCTTGTCCCTTATCCTCCAATGCTGTAACCCCATTGTATAAAGCCACCAAATTCTTAAGGTACAATTTTCCCTTAGTGAGACCATATTGACTGTCTCCAATAGCAGCTTTGTTTTCCACGTGCTTTAGCACAATTTCCAGGAGGATCTGCTCCATAATCTTGCCAAGCACAAAGGTGAGTGTGACTGGCCTATAGCTCCTCAGGTCTTCCTTTTATCCCTTTTTAAAACTGGAGTGGGGGGGAGGGGGGGTATGTTTCCCCCTTTCCAGTCAGTGGGAACACACAACATTGTGTGTTATGAATAAATGTTTTTCTTAGCAGAATTCAGGAACAGTCCAACATTAAAAATAGAACTACATAGAGTGGTATTTGGAAGGCATTGCTGGTGATTATCTCAACATTTATAAGAGCGTTTCGATAATATTTCTTCATTTCAACAAAAGAGGCCATTTGAAAAAAAAATCCTGTTCTCATTTTCCCTGTTGGAGGAAACTTAGTTGTAAGTTATCTATTTTCATGACAGATGGCTTAGAATCATAGAATCAGTCAGGGTTGGAAGGGACCACAAGGATCATCCAGTTCCAGCCCCCTGCCATGGGCAGGGACACCTCACACTGGATCAGGCTGGCCAGAGCCTCATCCAGCCTGGCCTTAAACACCTCCAGGGATGGGGCCTCAACCACCTCCCTGGACAACCCATTCCAGGCTCTCACCACTCTCATGGTGAAGAACTTCTTTCTCGTGTCCAGTCTGAATCTCCGCACTTCCAGCTTTATTCCATTCCCCCTAGTCCTGTCACTACCTGATATCCTAAAAAGTCTTCTGTGCCTAAAGCCTAGAAAGGCTTCTGTGATGGAAGAATTGTACTGTGTGCCAGTTTAATGGTATATAAATGAGCTCTTCTCTTCCTTTTTTTTTTTTTTTTTTTAACTTTAACCAGTAAGGACTATGAAATCTATGAAGTCTTTCTGAGATACTCTGTCATACCAAGAAGCAGGCAAATACCTAAATTTAGTGCTGCAGGTGTCATTGTCAGGAAGAAAAGAGCACTTCTAAACCAAAACAGTCTAAAGCACTTGCCTCTCTTCACAGTGCATACAAACCACTTCTCTGACTTTTTTTTTTTTTTCCCAAATTGCTGTCTAGTGATGAAGCAGTGGATAGCAGTAATGAGGTTAAAAGAACCAAGAGTGGCTTTGTGGAAGAAATATAAATAGATTCCAAATGTGAATAGCACAGATGGAAAAGTCACTCAGTGGTCAATGAAACCACAAATCTGCAGTAGTATAGAGCTTTGCTTTCCATCTTCAGTCAGTGACCTTTTCTTTAGAAGCCTGAGTGGCTGAGTTGAGATTCCCTGAGATGTTCTGAAACTTATTTTATAAATAAAATCTCCAATCAACTTATGAGGCTTAAGAAAAGCACTACATATTTGTCATGTTCCTCCTTTTGCTCTTCATCCTGGCAGAGGAATTTATGTTTGCTGGTGCTGTGTAGAGCTGAGCAGAGAATTAGGTTCATATTCAGTCACATTGTCTTTATGAGATCCAATAGCTACCAAAACTTAAAACCAGTGGAAAGGAAAATCTTTGAAAAATAATTGTCTGGTCATATATGTTGATTCTTCTATAGATTGTTTTAATTTTGTTGTTGTTTGGTTTTTTTTTTTTTTTTTTTTTTTTAACTGCCAATATCATGTCTATTATATGTTTATAGGTGTACTTTATCTTTGGAAATGATAGTCTGCCAGTATTTATCTGTGAAATACTCAAAATTAGCTAACTTCAATGCTTGTCAAATAGGTAATGTAACATACAATGTGGCTGTTGTTCAGACAAAATTTCCTTACACATTTGAAAATAATCTGAAAATGAAGCACACTGAGGAAATGTTCTGTCTAATACAACTAACTTCATATCTTGAACTAACTTTTCCTCTCCTTTGAAAAGTTCTGCAAATTTCTATAATTTTCTGTGCACCTAGATCAAAAGGGATATAGGAGACATATGAGACAGGAGATTACCAGTGTATAAAAGCACTGGAAGTGAATGATTTTAGGTCAGATCTAATTGAATCTCCTACTGAAACATTGTTAGTTTTGATTAGGGTTTCTTTGACCAAAAAGCCTTGAGGCATTGCCAATAAGAAATGTATAATTATCTGCTGTGATTCTGTTAGTTTTCTTCACAGGAAATCCCTTTTCCTCTGGTTCAATGACACAGTGCTGTGCATGCTTGTGCTGTAATGAATTTGGGAAACAGGAGGGGCATGCATAGTGGGAAGGGACTGCATGTACATTTCAGGATGAAAATGGATGCCTCCAGTTCTGATTTTTCATTATGACTGGTGTTACAAATTTACATACCCATTTATGCATTGAATCACCTTAATCTAGTCTTTTAGCCTGCTCTGATGTATTTCTCAACTTCAGAGGAAGTAATTATGCTGACCTAGCACTTGCTGATAAAATTCACGTTATCCTGATGTATCTGGTCAAAAACTCCCAGCACTTCTCTCATCCACAAAAGGAAGAGAGCCTGAGGAAGCTGTGTCTCTTTAATGTGGAGAGGAGGAGACTAAATGGTGAACTCATTAATGTTTATATATATGTAAAGGGTCAGTGCCAAGAGGGTAGAGTCAGGCTCTTCTTGGTGATGCCCAATGGCAGGATAAGGGGCAATGGTGGAAGTTGAGGCATAGGAAGTTCCATGTAAACACGAGGAAAAAAAAATTCACTGTGAGGGTGACAGAACACTGGAACAGGCTGCCCAGGGGGGTTGTGGAGTCTCCCTCTCTGGAGATATTCAACACCTGCCTGGATGCGGTCCAGTGGTATCTGGTATAGGTGATCCTGCTCTGGCAGGTGGGTTCTACTAGACGATCTTTTGAGGTCTCTTCCAACCCCTAACATTCTGTGATCCTGTGATTCTGTGAAACGTGTTGTATGCGCATTTAAGTAAGCTGTAGATCTCTTAGCTTGTTTAAATCTAAGGATATTAGCATTACTTTGAACATCTTGAGTAGATTCTAAGGCCATCTGAAAAAAGGTTGTACTTGTAGCCATACCATCTTTGGGAAAGAGAGATGGCTTTCCAGCAAATTTGGCTTTAAAAGGGTGCAAGTACTTAAGCCCTTTCCAGCCTCATGGTATAGTTTTCCCTCTGACATTTAATAAATTAAGTCAGTTCTGGGAAATGTAGGGCACTTTTTGCCTTTTGGGTTAGAACTGCCTATGAAGGGAAAGTGAGGGAATAGTGGACTCTTCTCTGCATGATGCTCTCTCTGAGCAATGATGGTAGAGCTTCATAGAGTCAGCCTGAAAGAAGGTTATGATATAGTTCTAAGTGACTACCAATAAAGAAGTGTCTCTCTTAATCAAGATCATAAATGCTATGAGGTGCTTTAATTTCCGTGTTTGATTATAAAAGCTGAAATGTCTCTCAGCTTCTCAGAGGTATGTGATTGTCTGCAGTTCATAACGACATATATACGTTTTACTGAGCGTTAGAGGCATTTTGAGGCTTTGCCCAAGAAGAAAACTCAATCACTGCTTACCATAACGATAATATTTTTTATTTGAAATCATTACCATTTGTTTTCTTCCCAGACCTGAAATGCTTGTTGCAAGCGATGAAACTCCCATCTCATGTTTTGTCAGCCTGCAGTATTTTGCAACGCAGCATGCTGTGGGTGATCATATAATTTGAAGTGAGAATTGTAAAAGAAAAAAATGCATTAGCTTACCTGAGTTTCCTGCTGTTGTTGAAATAAACAGTAGAGCTGTGCATGTCACAGTTAATTTGCATAACAGAGGAATAGAAAATATCTAGATTTTATTTTATTCTGCTCATATTAACTGTAGTGACACAGCTTTGATTAACTTTAGAGGAAAGAAGATGCATTCTTCACGGTCCATGATTTCTTAGCTCTCTACTTCTGAATAACTGTTTAGTATTAGAAAATGCTTTTATACCAGGCAAAATTAAGTGCTTCCTCTCGAGATGGTTGATAATGATGGAATTGTGCAGGTTAATAAGGACCCAATCCTTTTCTTTCTCAATTCTTCTATTCCCTCCCACCCAAGACTCTTACTGTTTGCAGTTTCCACAGCTGAAATTTTTCCATCATGGGAAAACATCCTCAGTAATCCAAAGCATGAAGCAAACTGGTTTTACACACAAAAGAAAGCTATTCCCTGCAGCAGAGCAGGAGGGTAGGTACTGCAGACCATAGAATCACAGAACAGTAGGGGTGAAAGGGGCCTCCAGAGATCATCTAGTCCAACCCCCACCCCTAATGCAGGTTTGCCTAGATGAGGTTTCACAGGAATGTGTCCAGGTGGGCTATAAAGTCCCCAGAGGAGACTCCACAACCTTTCTGGGCAGCCTGATCCAGTGCTTCCACACCCTCAAAATAAAGAAGATTCTCCTTAAGTTCGAGTGAAACCTCCTGTGTTCTATTTTGTACCCATTGCCCCTCATCCTATCACTGGCCACTACTGAGATCACCCCAGCCCCATTCACATGACCTCCAACCTTTAGGTATTTGTATGCATTTATAAGATCTCCTCTCAGCCTTCTCCTTTTCAGGACGAAGAGCCCCAGGTCTCATCCTCTCCTTGTAAGAGAGGTGCCCCAGTCCCCTAATCACGCTCATGGCCCTCCTTTGGACTCTCTCCAGTTGTTCCCTGTCCCTCTTGAACTGGGAAGCCCAGAACTGGACACAATACTCCAGGTTCAGGCTCACCAGGTCAGTGTAGATGGGGAGGAGAACCTCCCTTGACCTGCTGGCCACACTCTTATTAGTGCACTCCAGAACACCCTTGGCTTTCTTGGCCATGAGGGCACATTGCTGGCTGATGGTGAACTCCTCCACCAGCTTTCCCAGGTCCTTCTCTGCAGGGCTCATTTCAAGCAGGTCAATCCTTAACCTGTACCATGGGGTCATTCTTCCCCAGGTGCAGGACTCAATGCTTTCTCTTGTTGAACTTCATGGTGTTCACCCACTCCTCCCAGTTTTTATCATCAGTAAACTCACTGAGAGTATCTGAGATGGTCATATTTTCTTTGGATCCATTGCTGAAAGCTTTAGACTCCTGAGATAAAGTGTAGAATTGTAAATGCCCACCTTATTGCCCTCAGAGAAATAGAAAAATGTGGTCAAATACAAATAGTTTTACCTCAGATGCCAGATGTTTGCAAGACGAGACCCTTAGTTTGTATGTTCCCTTTACTTTCAGTGTGATTCACTGTAGCTTGTAAGGATCTTGGACAGTGGTGTTAAATCACTGACTCTGGATGAAACATTTGTTAGTTCTAATGCTGGTCATCATGTACAATACTCTCTAGATACTGAAGAGGCTTCCAGGTTGGATGTCTGTGTGTAGGCTCTGTACTTTGTATTACAGTGTAGGAAGGACCCACTATTTCTTACCTTCAGTAAAGATCTCTATGTTATCAAAGAATAACTAAACAGAGAAGCAGCATGGCAGAAGTTCAAAGTAAACACTAATGTAACATTAATAATTTAACATTAATAATTCATTGTATCCAGTCATAATTTAAAACTTTGTGAGAATTACTTCACTTGTATCACAAGCCACTTGAAAAGAAAACTAAGGAAGTTTGATTATTCAAGGTAGCTGAAGATGCATGCATGGCTGGACAGTAAAGTAGGAGTCCCACTGAAACCCGGAAGGTGGCTGTTGGCAAGCTTAATTCAGGATTTTACTCAGAATGACAACTCAGCCATAGATTCTTTTCATGATGGGTTAAAATTGTCAGTGTAAGTTGCATAGGATTCCTATAGGATATGGCATTTCTTTATGAGAGAAAAAAAAAAAGCACTGTTTTTCTCCCTCCTCTTGCTTGTTTACTGTTCTCCACAGAGGTCTATATCAAACCTTTCAACTGCAAATCAAGTTTTTGAACTCTCCCCTCTTCTAAGTGTTTGGGTACTCAGATGTAGGTCAGGCACTACATGTAAACAAGATGCTGAATCTCTGCACTGGATCTGCAGTTCCCAGTCATTTCTTATTTTCCTCTGCATGATTTGCTTGAATTCAGTTACCCAGCCTCTGAAAAAATAAGTGAAATATGAACCTCTTAAGGCTTTCTCTTTTCAGAAGGCACTGTTTTTAAAATGGCCATAAAATTGTCATAGAATCTTTTTGTTCTAATGTACCATGACTAATGAACTGCAATAGGTTTTCCTTATTATATCACTGCTATTTTTTGCCTTTGAAATACAGGAACTTCAATCACTGTGATTATAGATAAAAAGACAAGCTGACACAAACCATTGAAATGCGTGTGTTTATTGTAACTTCTGTGAGTGCATTTAAGAATTGTCATTTTTGGTTATGTGACTCTCTAGGGTTTTAAAACTGTATTGTATAGAAACAAGGATATCTCAGGCCTGTACACATTCAGATCACAACTTTTACAGCTATTTTGTTAGGAACACAGGCATGAAAACAAACCCAAGCTCCTATTTTTAGATAATCTGTTTAATAACATGTACTGTCTTCTGTATTGGATGATTTTCAACAGCCAGTACCATTTCTTTCAGAGGCTAGCAATGATACACTAAATCTCACAAAAAACCTTCGTTGATAATGGTAGAAGCTAATGTTTGCACGAGAATTCATCTCATGTCCTACAAACTTGTTGCCAACAGAAGAGGTGTGAAATTAGCCATGAGAAAACAGCTCAAATCTGACATGCTATAAAATTTAAAGGCTTTTTTATTATTGCTTAACAACCCTCTTTGACTCCCTCTAATGACACATTTCTTCTGTAGTAACTAGGAATAGTGTACTTTTTTGTAATATAGAGAGATCATTCCTTGTGGTTACCTGAGAACTGATAATGAGAACTTGGTTTTCAGTCAGTGTTGCTGGTTCTGTTGATTGTGAGGGAAGATGCTTTTGGTGACAGTCAAGGGACTTCACCTTCAGTCTGAAATGGAAGGCATATTTTTTCTGTCTCTAAAAGGTCTCACAAATCTTTTATTCTATAAAGGATATCAGTCCTTGTAGCCTCCACAGCTCTCTTGCTTTGGGACAGGACAGTTTAATGGGATGAAGTAGAACACAGAAGCCAAAGTAATACAATTTAAATTTATATGAGATTTTTTTTTTTGTGTTTAAAGGCAGAGTAACTTTTTCAAATGCTAAATGAGGCAACCGCTTTTAATTCTGTTCTTTAAGGTCTTCAATCTACAGACATGACCATTCTCCATTGAACATTAGTGTCTGAAATTAACAGAATGCAGCATTCATGGGTAGCTTCAACATTGTATGCTGAATTTTATCTTAAAAATCCCCTTCAGAAATAAAATGATGCTCTTACATAACATTATTTACTTTTTTAGTATTGAAAATACTCCTATTTCATTTAGTGAAAGCAAAGTAGATGTCTCCTTCGAGTATGTAGAAAAGAGACTCTTCTAACTATGATAATCTTTTTATTAAAATGTGATGATTCTTAACCCAGAAAATAATTTTTGGCTTTTTTTGTTCAGTGATTAAAAATACCTGACATTTATATCTTGAAGGTCAGCCAACAACTCTGTGTGCAGTGCACACACCCCCACACCCCATAGCTGGAGATTTTTTAAAGAACCCTTTGAATGGTCTTTGGATAAAAAAAACTTGACATTTTTCCAAACCTTCCTGCATATTTTGGAGGATTTTGAAAACCCACCAAAATACTGTGCCCAGATTTATCCCAAAAAGAAGAGGATTATCCAAACTGCTGCACAAATAAGATTTCCTTTGCTTCTTATATAACACAAGTATAAATTGTGAATCTTTGACAGGACTGTGTGTGCCCCTGTTGTTGAAAAGGACAATGATCATATCTGTCTATAGTCTGGAACAGGCACTGTTTACACCCTTCTTTCTGATTTCCAGATATAAGAGGTACCATCTCCTGCTTTGTGGAGGCATGGTTTGCTATTTAAAGCCTCATCTGTTTGGCTTGAGAAACCCCAAGAGTGCTTTGAAGGAGGAAATTGCCACTTTCTTTGTAAAGCAAAAGTGCATACTGACATAACATTTGGTTCTTGCTTTAAAACGTCCTCTTCAGTACTGGCAATCTTTGCGGTGATTTATTGTGAGGTTAATGTTCCATGTTTCATTGTAGAACAGGAAATTGTGGTGTTAAGGTGATTCCCATTTTGTTTCTTATTTCCTTCACTCTTTTCTGTAGCTTTTGTCATTAGCTATAGCCCTCATCCTTCATCAATGGTCATTCTTTGCACCAGACTATGTTTAGACATTGTTCTCAGCTGGGGCATGGTTTTGGCTCTCTTCTGCAGTTAAGTTGCTTCTCAGAGATCATAGGAACAAATCTGTGACTAGAGAAGTCTGGACTCTCAGCACTGTTGCTGTTCTTAACCCACACGTGTGCAAGGGATTGAGGTAAGAAGATGGACAGATAGGCTGCTAATTCTCCAGAATGTTTCCCCCTTGCCTATGCTTGGGACATTAGTCTCACTGATTTTGTCAAACTGTTCTGAGGAAGGCTGCTGTACTCCTCAGCAGTCTGATCTTTTGCCAGTAAAACTGGTGGTCTGGAAAAGCTGACAAAGAACTTGTTACTTGAATTGCATCAAGTTATGCTAGGGGAGCTTTAGGTTAAACATTAGGAAAAACTTCTATACCAAATGGTTATAAAGACTGGAACTGCTGCCCAGGGAAGTGGTTGAATCACCATCCCTGGATGGATTTAAAAGCTGCCTAGATACGGTGTTCAAGAATATGGTGCAGTAGTGGCTCTTAGAGTTAGATAATGGTTGGACTTGATGATCTTGAAGGTCTTTTCCAGTCATAGTCATTCTTTAATACATGATAGCTGCAATTGCACAGCTGGCAAATGGGATGTCTACCAGCTGACAGCCTGCTGTAGGCTCTTAAACAGAACAAAATATGAGTTGTGGATTTTCTTTCTATCTTTCATTTTCATATTTGGGTAGAGCTACACTGTCAGCAAAGATGACACTTCATTTAGTTATAGGTTGGTTGGTCTCTATTACAGAGTGGAATTAGCCACAACAGAATGAGGTAAAGGATGGTCTGACGATTTTCCATTTTTTGCTGTAATCCTTGCTGCCAGGATTAAGCTGCTGCTGGTAATTGAGTTTCATAGGTTAAAGCTAGGATGTGAAACTGTGAATGACTGGCATTTCTGGTTCTGATTGTGCACAGACCCACACCAAAGCCACCTGTGAGGCTGCAACCATTCCCTGCTGCATATCATTGCCCCTAACCTTGTTTTTCTTGCCTAAAAGTAGAGGTGGTGTGTGTTGTGAAATGTGGCTGAAAAATCCATCTGCAAACAGCTGCTAAGGCAACAGAGCGACCTGTTCAGTTGATGGAATTATTCTCTGTGAGCAGGTTACAGGGATGCTGTGAGATATTCACTGGCAGAAATATAAGGCGTTGGTGAAAAATGTGTATTATTGGAAACAAGTGCTTAGATACAGCCTCTTGCATGGCTACAGCTGCAGTTACCAGAAATGCTTACACTGATTTCTCCCTGCTCGGGAGTGTCTTCATGGTTTGAGGTGTCCTTCATCCATCAAGTTGAGCTTGGTTTTTCAAATCAAGCTGTTGTTAGTTGGCAGCTTTATATTTAATCTGCTGTTTTTAGGGTTAAGTTTTGTATTGCTATATCAGGGTGCCTAGAAGGTGAGATGATCTTCTGTGGTATGCGAGTGAAAATAACTAAATAAAATATGTTTGGCTATGTTATTTGGAGATTCATAAATTGACATTAATTGGAAAGTATACTATTTTATTTTTTAAAATTACTTGCAGTGTTATTTTACTGCTTTTGACAATGACAAGAGTTGTGCATATGACAAATATCTTTGAAAAAATGAAGAATTATTATTATTGTTGTTATTGTACAGCAGAAGTATTAAAATTTTCTCTTTTCTAGCATTTAAGCATGCAGAATCCTCCCACACTTAGCCAACTGTGCTGCTTAGGTAAATTAAAGACTGTCTAACATACATACATCGAACTCTGAACAAGACAGAAGAAAGTTTGCTAGCAATCTTGCCTTGACATAGTTTACCTACCAGAAAAAAAGTGCAAGTTGCATCCCACACAGAGACTTTTCTTGTTAGAATTCTGTACGTGTCGCAGGAGAGCATTCAGTAATTGTGTGCCAGGATTTCGGCTTTCTGTAGGTGTCAGACTGGTTTGTCATGGATTTTGTTTTTAACGTTGGATGTATTTTGCAGATTTTTACTTCCCATAAAACAGCTCTTCTGGACAAGCACACACCCTGTGGAATAGACTGTGCCACTTGTAGTTCTAGATGGTTCAGAGGGGATTTTTGACCTGAGAAAATGAGAACCACAACCAACAATAGTCTAGTGCACTCAAATACAGAAGACACTTGAGCTGGATTCCCCACTCTCAAGAATATTTACTTTCCAAATGTTTCCAGTAGGAGAGATTGTGAGAATTAACCTCTAAAAATCCTAAAAACCCCTAGCCTTGTGCCTACTAGCCAGCTAGAATATGTGAAGTGAAGCAAACTGGGACACCCTAGCTGGTGACATGGGGGGAGCAGTTTATTCCTGACTTTTTTTTGCCTAAACATTTGAGCCAGAGAAGATTTTTGCAATTGAACTTTTACTTAAATAAAACTGCTTAAATAAACTACTTAAATAAAACAATAGTTTTCTAATAGCAAGATCATTTAATCCTTGCTAAACTCTAGACTTAGGCATCACCAAGAAGTAAAGCGTAGTGTGGCATTGCACATTGTAACATAAACCAACTTTCTGTTGAAGTGCAGGGCTTTAAAGACTGCTGTGGTTAAACCATAGGGGTCAATAAATTTATTCAGTTGGAGTTTGGTCCCACTCTAACCTCTGAGAGATTCAAGGACCTCTCAAAGTCCTCAGGACCATGTGCTAACAGCAGAAATACCAGTTGAGGGCCTCTAATGACAGTTGTATTTGAACCTTTGATGAAGGATACTATTTCAAAGAGCTGGAGGATATCACAGAACGCTATGGGAACATTTGCTTTTCTTTTGATTCCTGCAGATTATCATAATAACACTGAAGTATTGTTTTACACTCTCCTGCAATCTATGTTGAACACATATTTAGAACAAGGATGCTCAAACCTCAGAAATTCTGCTTAATGAAGAATTCTGTATCTTTGTTTTGGGAGCAGGTTGCTGAAGATAATTTTGGAAAAAAAATTAAAAATCTAAGATGTAATTAAAATATTAAATTGTAATTTTTTTGTTTGTAAGAAAAGAAATACAAAAATTAATAAAATGCTAGTAGAAAATTGGAAAATTAAAACTAAAAATAAAATAGTTTTGTTGGAGCAATTTTTCAAATGAGAGTTTAGAATTTTTCAAATTGATGAAGCCTAGTTTATAGGGTTATTTTGTAATTAATGTGAACTTACAGCCACTTCAGACCTGTATTTTGTAAGATGAAAACTGGACTAACATATAACTAAAAACAGTGATAAGGTGCTCTACAAGCAGCCCAAATGTGACTGACAGCAAAATTGATTCAAATTTTCTGAAGTCTCAGAACTCTTCTGTTTTCCTTTGGACAAATTCCATATGAACTTTAGAGCTTTGCACACATAACACAGAAATTATTCCTGTAATCTTGTAGATATTGTTAGAAAAGTAAATTGATAAGCACACACATTAACATTCTCCAGCACAGGGGCTTTGCCTTGAAAAGAAGAAGAAATGTATTCAGCCTCTGTTGCCTTCATTTCTTACACATGTATAGTGTATTGATACATGGAATCTTGCATATGTTTAGAGTCCTGAGAGTACTCTTGCAGCAAGACTATACTTGACTGCTTTGATTATGTTTTGAAAGTTATCTTCACAGTTTACAGCACTTTTTTTTTTTTTTTTTAGATTGTTGCTCAATGCTAATGTTTTATGCAAGTCTTGAGGAGTGGTAACAGCCTGTTGCTCAGTGTACTCTGTGTGTGTGAATAGCAGCACCTGTTTGTGGGAAGACTATATATAATTTGGAGTTTTGTGTTGCCATTTGTGGAAGAGTGTTCAATATTCATAGCTTTCTAGTTGACTCTCAGCCAGTTCTGGACAAATAAAAAGGCACTTGACAAATACTTTTGCTGGTAATACTTCTGCTTTTGATCACTAGAAATACTTCACTGAGTGCCAGCTGAGTGCTGAATTTTATCAAAAGCTTTTGCTGAAAGCAACTTTGTTAGAACTTTGTTGGGAGAAAACTATTCCTTTTCCTTTTTTGTGGAAAAAAATATTCTTTGGTCATTTTAATACATTATGACTCAGCAACAATTCAGTTAAAGCAGAATAATCCAGTACACATCCATGATGGCTGAGAGGAGTCAAGGAGTTTAAGTCAAATATTTTGAGCCGAAAGAAATAACGATCAGCTCCCAAATGACTCAAGTACTCCAAATTTACTGTAAAATAATGTCATGATGGCAATTTTCACTAGCTATATGTATTGGCAAGCAGGACAAATATTGCTTGGTTTTACAAGACACATCTTCTTGCTCTGTATTCTGTTTCTGGCAGTAGCCAAAGAGAATGACTAGGAGAAAAATATTCAACAGAGTGAGCATATTATGATAGATTCCTAAATATTTTCTCAACCTTCAACACTTTTCGGTGCAAAAATTTTCCAGGCAAAAGGCAGTGACTCTTGAGTTGAACTCAGAAGCTCTAGAAGACTGCTGCTCTTTGACCTTGCACCGTTTCCCTTGAGCCGGGTACTTTTTCAGTGTCTTTATGTTCTGTAGTAATGGTTTGCAGAGTGTAAATGTGTGAATTTTGTTTGCTCTTCCTGGTGATTTTCATCCAAAGTTTCTCAACTCATTTTTTGATGGACAATCAACATTTCTTCTATGCCACTAATGACCTCACAGGCTTCTTTCTCGGCACTATTATTTATCCCTTCCACTTTGACACGTTCAGCAGCTGTTCCTAACTGTGCCCATCCCTGTCATGGTTTCCAGAGCTTCTACATACTTTCCAATTGGTACTGGGGGAGTGAGAGGAGACCAGAATTGCACACAATATTATGCAGCCTATGTAATATAGTTTGTCATTTTAACTCCCAGCCCTGATTTACAAGTGGTCATGTTTAAGTCAGCAGCCCTCACTCCTTATTTGAACTTTGGGCTGTTTTCCTGCATGTCTTAGTTTTTCTGTGTTTCTTCATTCACCATTTTAATTCCTAGTGGTTTAATGTAGCTCTTCAGTCAACCCTCATTTTTGCTACAGACTTAAAGACAAGCAAATAAGATGTTCTCATGTTACTGTTTCATTTTTGAGGCTAAGTCAAAGACCCTGTATACCACAGTGGATCACATCCAGAAGACTGAGTCAGAGAGTAGCAATAGCCCTAACCTTGGATTCCATGCTTTTAGTGGATTGTCAAATGTAGTCTGACATCCATATTACAACTATGTTGAACCTACTTTGCAGCTTATTTCCCATATATGTTAGAAAATGTTTTCCTGAACACATTTATTTTTATAAGCATCTAGAAATGCATTTCCTTAAGTGGATCCTAAACACAAACATCTGTGGAATAAACCATCTTTTTGTTTGTTTGGGTTTCATTCTTGTATCCTTTGAAATTTTCTAGGCTTTGGAGAGATTTCTGCAGTTCTAGTATGCTGCCTTCCTCTAGCTTTTTTCTACTCTGAATGAAGAAAGTAACAAATTGTGGTTTTTAGAGGCAAGTGGGACTTTATGACCCACCTCTGCTTTAGAGATTTACTGACATATTCTTCAGCTCTGAGCACATTCTTTAAAGTAAAATCAAAACGCTAGTGTTTTATTAATGACATCCTCCTACTTTGCATGGGTAGGTTGGTCTTTTAAAGCACTAGATTAGCACTCAGCAACTTATTTTCTGGAGACTGAACTCACTTCAAGTCTCTCAGAAACAGTCATTTGTCAATGATTTGGATTTAATTTCTGACTATTTGCATATTGGCTTTTCTGATTCAAGTGAAAGTAAGAAGCACAAGTTGTCATACCTAAAAGCCACATCTCAGAGAAAATCTCCCACTGGAATTCTAGAACAATGAATTTCTAGACAAGACAGCTATGCCCTGGTATGACTCAATGCTAATTTACCGCTACCTTCCCCCTGCCCCTTTCACCATCACCACCCCACAACTACCCCCATAAATCAACATTCTATTCTAGAATAGAATCTTCTATACTTTGCATCTAATTTAATTGTATTCATGCCATTTGTGTAGCACAATGAAAGGCTTTGTTTCCATTATCTAATTAGAGTTATTGAAGACCAAAGCTTTTTCTATGTCCAAGCTGCTGTGTGAAAACCTCACTCTGAGCAGTATAGATACATGTGGGTACAATGGCTGCTTGTGTAAGCTTTACATGGCGTCACATGCAGACATCTGGAGACATGGTCTTGAATACATGGATATGCTAGACATTTTCTTTACCTCATTCAACACTGTAGATGCAGGGTTTGCAGCTTTAATGCTGAAATGCTGTAATTGCTGTAATGCTGAAAATTTGGGTTATGATTTGAGTAAGTTTGACTGGAAGAACATTGAAATAAGGATCCCAACACTCAGAAAGGCAGAACAGAAACATGATGGCATTGATGGATATTGCTCTCTTCATGTACTTTGCTTGCTCAGGTATCATTTTTGGGGAAAGCAGGCCCTTTCTTTCAGGAAGCATCTCATGTTTTGCAGGGTAAGAGTTTGCAATTACTTTTACAGCCTAGATAAAATCTGCCATTTAACGTACTCTGTGAAGACCACAAATCTTAGACCTACCATTATACAACAATTACAAGTCCAGAAAGGCAGCTTTGCCCTTGAAATGATGCAGACAGCAGAAGTCAGCTCAGTTGCTCAGAGTATTTTTTATTATTATTTCCAAAGTAGAAGTTAGACAAGCAACATCTAAAATCTTTCTATGTGAATTGCTGTGATCTTGATTAAAGTCTCAGCTTGGGAAAAGGAAGTCCGTAGGGAATACATTTTGGAATAGTTCTATTTCAGCACACACCAGTTAGAGAATGCTCAGTGCCTTATCACTTAGCCCCCATTGCTTCCTACAATGCTCATGACCAAGAATGTTTCACCATAAAGGACCAATTCTTAAATTAAGTGTATGTTAAATACTTCTCATGTGTACCCCTCTTGAATTTAGAATACTTAGCAGAGTTTCACTTGCAGCAGTGCCTCAGGTCTGAGGAGTTCTCACTATATTAGAACAGCAGATGTGCTTTTGAAGGTCAGCCATGCCTTTGTTTCTAGAAGAAATTTAGTTAAGTGTTGTATATGTTGCCTGTAGTGTGTACTCTGTGTGGTATCTTGCTAACTTTTCCTACAAAATTTCAGCACCTAGCCAACTCTCCAGGCAGCCTGTGTACTTAAAGCATCATTCATGGGTGTTATTTGGGGGATGACCAGGTTAATTCTAGTTCATTAGCTTTAATTTTTATTGTTATCAAACCATCACACCTTCACCGATGCAAATCACACAACTAAAAAGAGTTAGGATGACCCAAGTGACTCATGTCCGTAGATCCAAGGCTAAGCTGCTGCTTAGTGTACTTTGCATGTGTCTGTGTGATAATAGTCTATCATGCTTAGATGACCAAATATCAGAGTCCTGCAAATATGAATTTATAAATTATCTGATTTATAAATCATGCTTATTAGCTTGTCTTCATGGACGGCCTTTAACATTTACTTTAAACTTCTAGAATGAAGCATTTGTTATACAAATTGTTATGATTTGGGAATGTTTTCACTTTCTCTATTGAGAGTATTCTCTTGACCTAAAGCTGAAACATAAGGCTGAGAAGTGCTGACCCACAAAGGGAAATTAGACAAAAGATGCTTAGTGATTCAATCCTGTGTTGTAGCTTGCCAGTAATTAAAGCTCTGGCAAATGTTGTATAAGGCTATATTCAAGGATATTTCTTTCTTTCTTTGAGGTTTTGACAAGCATTTCCCCTGTGAGGAGGTATTTGTATTGGGCTTCTCTGGTTATTTTGTAGTTTCAGCATTTTTTGAACAATAGCTTACAGTATACATACTTATTTTACTTTTCCTTACTGTGGCTGGCATGAATATTGACTTAATCCAGCAATTTGTAAGATTTTAAGGCACAGAAATCCACTGAATCTATCACTTCATATGCATATTGCAACATCAAACCTGTAAAAGTAAAATGTAAACTTCTAGAATATGACTGATTCAAATAAATTTTGACACTGATGAAAGAGTAATTTTTTCTTCTCTGGAAATAATCTGACTGTACTTGGAACATTTCTACTTGAAAATGAAAATTAAATAAAAGATCTTAAAATCCAATGCTAATACCCTATGTATGAAATTGGTTTAGTTTGATCTGACATGATTTTCTAATAGTATTGTGATCAGAAGAAGCATTCTGAATTGGGTTGTATGACTTTCATATACATCAGTAGCTGCTTCAGTGGTCACACTGCAGTTCCTTGTGGATTTTCCTAGGGTCACAGAATGATTTGGGTTGGAAGAGACATTTAAAGGTCATCTAGTCCAACCCCCCTTCAGTAAGCAGGGACATCTTCAACTAGATCAGATTGCTCAGAGCCCTGTCCAACCTGACCTGGAATCTTTCCAGGAATGGAACATCTACCAACTCCCTGGGTAACCTGGGCCAGTGTTTCATCAACCTCACTGTGAAAAATTTCTTCCTTATACCCAGTCTAAAAATCCTCTCTTTTAGTTTAAAGCTGTCACCTCTTGTCCTGTTGCAACAGGCTTTACTGAAAGGATTGTCCCCATATAGGCCACCTTTATGTACTGAAAGGCTTCAATAAGGTGTCTCCAGAGCCTTCTCTTCTCTAGGCTCAACAACTCCAACTCACTCGGTCTCCATCTATCTCCAGTCTAGAGAGTCTTTTGGTGTGAAGATGGTTAGCCATCCATTGGCCCTCCCACCAAGCACACAAACCCCAAAACAACCCTCCCCCAAAAAACCACAATGAAATGGACACATATCTAAAGAACCCTCCAAAACTCAACATCTCTGCTGCAGTCATTGGATCTCCCTGCTGCAGTGACTGCAGTTTTCCCAGTGCACTTAAACTACAGGATTTTAAGTATAGCATGGAACAGAAAAGTTCAGATGTCCCTCGAGTCTGGCCTAGTGCTACAACAGTTGAGTAAGCTCTTACTTGTCTTTTAATGCTTTCATCAGCCACCAATTGGGTGATTTGGTAGTAAAACTTAAATGTTTATAATAAACTTTACACAGTGCCATATGTTGTGATTAATCAAAGTCATAGTTATTTTTTTGTGTGAAGCTGCAAGAGAACTTGTTACAAAAGATTTGCTTTATGGTCATTCACTCCTATTCAGTGCTGATGCGGAAATGCAGTGGCATTCTCTTTTAGGCTTTGACCTGAGAACTTGTGCTGCTATGTTCCTGTTTTGTTATTTATTTATTCCACTATTTTATCTTGGTCCATTTGTACAATGGCAACAGTACCATTCAGATTTATTGGAAATGTTTTTCCTGTTGTGAAGCACAGAAATGGCTGCAGAAGATGTTGGCTGACATCTACCACCCCCTGGAGAAGTTTTCACAGTCTGAGCTGAATTATACCCTCTGCAGTAGAAAGTAACCTCAGCAGTCTCAACCATTCAAAAACTATCAAAAAGGAGCCTACAAAAACTAAAATCTTGGGTTTGATTTGTGATAGATGTGCTTATGTCTTCCATATCATTGTTTTGTTTGCTTGTGCACCTCGGAGAACACAGGTGCTACACCTGCCTTCCTGTTCTGTCGCAGGAATGTGTCACTCCAGTAGCATTAACATTAGAGCCACCGGATTCCATTGTGACTACAAATCTGGCTTGCAGTATTCACCTAGAGACTTATTTGTTCAACAGTAACAATTGCAAAACTTTAAAATGACAGGAGAATCACTTTTTATGGATTTGAAGGTTTGGTCCAGATGAAACCCTGTGGTTGATTTCTTCTACCAAATGATCACTGCAGCATATACCATTTTGTATATGCTCTAATGATATTAACTGACACCATTTTAAACATAACAGGTTTGCAGATTAAGTACTCAGTATCTGCCAACCTAGCCAAATTAAATACCTTGGTGGCTGAATTGTCAGAGCTACAGCTTGCCTTACAACATAGGAAAAACCAAAGAGGCATTTGAACAGTGATTTTGCTGGTGGAACTGATTTAACTGTTGGAATCCTTTTGTTACATTGATTTGTCAAGAACACCCAAGCCTAGGCTCGTGGCAGTGTTATGGAAGTGATGTTACTGCTGGAATATCTAACAAGGTTTGGCTTTCGCTGCTAGTGTGAGTAAAATTTTAATGTCAGAAAAAAATGCTGCTTGTGTTTATTTGCATTTGTAACTGTGCAGAGTGACAGAACTGATCTGTGTGAATAGGAGGAGGTTTTGTCCTCTATACTCAGTACAATTTTGGAAGGAAAGGTATCCCCAAGAATAGGCATTATTGATTGACTGAAGATGATCCACCTCTTTTTCCAGGGATGATTTAAATTTTAATACAGTGTGCATTGTGGATAGTCTGTTCAGACTAAGTCATTGTTCTGTGAGAAGCCACTCCTTGTAGATCCCAAATTCTGCTGCTTTCAGCATAGGGAAGAGAATGTTGTCTGGTGGAACAGCAGGGTTGGGTGAAGCAGTCACAATAAACACAGGACTGAACAATTGCTTGTGGAAATGACTCTAGAGCTCTTTGTCAACTAAGAACAGTCAAAAGCTTGCAAATGATAGAATTAGGAGAATGGGGCTTAGACTACAAAACTCTTAAATAAAAATAATGGAATATTTCATTTCCTATTTTAGCAATTTTGGAAAAGAAATCATCTCACTAGAAAGGAGATCTTTTAAAAATAATAATTGATGTGCTAAAATGCCTCCTTAAAAAAAAAAAATTGCTGAGTAATTTGCCTTCTTTTATAGTGCACTGTTTCTTTTCCTTGTCCAGACCATTGGCTTCTTTGTACTAGAAGATGCTAATTTCTGCAGCCTTTTAGAATATTTACTAAAGCAAAATAATTAGTTTGCTTCTAAATGTCAAAGTTTCTGTGGACTTTCAGCATCTAGGTAACTTGTTGACATTACAGCCCGGAGTGAGAATTATGCCTATGGGAAGACAATGGATAAAACAAAGGATATTTAAAAGAGCAAACTATGCATCCTCAAGGGAAAAAAAGGCATTTGAAGAAAGGCCAGTGCATAAATTTAGACGGTGCTTGCTTGTACTTGTGTTACCGACTCAGTTTGCTAGATGATTTCTATCAGATGTTTCTAAAAGAAATTTCCTCAGCAGTTCGTGTATAATATCTGTTTGTTTTAAGAATCACCTGCATCTCTTTCAATGAGAATACTTGAACTTTGAGTCTAGAGACAAATATTTTATTGGAAATGATGGAGGAAACAGAAAAATGCCAAGCTTTTCCTTATATATGTCATGATTTCATCTAAGACTTTAGCTGCTTTGGCTAATTTATGAATTTTCTGTTTTGGGAAACAGGGTTTATATTTTTTTAAAATATAATTCAGAGTTTCATGAAGAATGTCTGGAAAGGAGCTGACCTTTTTGGTTAACTTGGTGTATTTAGAAGAAAATCAGAACAACTGTATCATGAATAATGTCAGACTTCCTTGTATCATCCCTGGGGGACTCCACTAGTTACAGATGTCCAGCTGGACTTGGCGCCATTGATCACCACTCTTTGGACTCTATGTTGCAACCAGTTCCTAATCCATCTCACTGTCTGTTCTTCTATCCCACACTTCCTGAGCTTGCTACACAAGGATGTTATGGGAGATACTGTCAAAATCCTTACGAAGGTCAATGTAGACTACACCTACTGGTCTTCCTGTATCTACTTATTCAGTTATGACATCACAGAATGCTATCAGATTAGTCAAGCATGATTTCCCCTTGGTAAATCCATACTGACTACTCCTGATCATCATCATCTCTTCCAAGTGCCTAGAGATGACTTCCAGAGTGAGCTGCTCCATCATTTTTTCCAGGGATGGAGGTGAGGCTCACTGAAATATAGTAGGAGAGTTACTCTGCAAGCCATGAGGTTTGAACGTTTGCCCAAGAAGGGCCTCTGGAACTGTTTTCAGTGGAAAAATCTCTTGCAGGTAAATTTCCTAAGGTAGAGGCCCAAGTATTTGCTTAGACAGACAAAGGTCATTGAGAGCTGAGGTTGAAGAGTCTATTCAAGTGTAAAACAAGGCCTATCCTTGTACCTGCACATAGAATAACTGTGGAGTTAGAGATGCAGTAAGGCTGCAGTAGAAATGTCATTTTTTTCCTAATAAATAATGTCCTTGGGGAAAAGAGACAAACCATGTAAGAGAACCCAAATGCTTTGCTAGGAATTCTGTTGTTGTGCAACTACTGAATATTGTCCTGAAAACACCAAAATCTTTTCTTTGTGTTGGTGCAGACATAGATCTAGTCTGGTTGGTATTGGTTCAGATGGTTTCTTTAGCTTACTGTATTTTGAATGAAATATTGATTGCGCCCAGGTTTAAGCAGTTGAAGGAATCAGCAAAGATAATGTGATACAATTTCACTGAATCCAATAAAAAAATCTCTGTTTTAGGAAGGAAATTTAATAATGTGACAGCATGCTTTTAATTATTTATGCTTAAGGTATTTAATTACTGAAGTTAAGTCTTTAGAAATCTTGATTATGAGTGTCAACAATCATTCTGAATCTTGGCTATTTAAACTTGTCTCACCTAAGACTATTCTATGTTGTTTTTCTAACTACACTGCAGTTCACTCAGTCTTGTGAACACTATCCCATAGTGCTTTAATTGCATGGCTTGTACAGATACCATATCAGCCCATCAGTATTAATGCAGCAGAAAGTGGGTACCCTTATGTCTCAACAAAGCCCATTTAAAATATTTCTAGAATGTACTGTTGAATTACTTTTTCCTTCATCTTACGTTAGATAACACTTCGATTTAAATATAACTGCCTGTGGGGCATTGTGAATTGATCAAAAAGTGCTGTGTTGTTCTGTAAGTTTAAATTCTTGATGGTGCAATAAATAGTTTTTTGCCAATTTCATTTGCATTTTGAAGTTCTTAATTTAGTTCCAGCATGGGATTGTCTCAACTGGAGGAGTCACAGATGTGAGGTAAAGTGTGAAGGAGCAATGTTTATTGAAGAGGTACAGAAAGGATTTTTGGCTGAAATATGAAATAAGAAGCTTTTTAAAAATGAAGTTCTTTTCTTGTTGTTGTAGTGGTTTAGGGTTTTGTTTTGTTTTGTTTGTTGGTTGGTTGGTTGGTTTCTTCCAGTGTATATGAATTGACAGAAATGCAAAACGAGTGCTGGAGTCTGGGCTGGACACACAATGCATCAGGTGTATGTTTATTAGTGAGAATTTGACCCACAATACTCAGATAAAAGCACCCACTTCTCTCTGTCAGAAACTTCAGATAAATGCTAATCTTTAGCCTATGCGCTTGAAAGAACTCGCATGGGAGCTTTCTTTGAGGGTTTGGCTGCTTATCATGTAGCTTTGGCTTTTAAATGGGGTATGAAATTTTTCTCTTGTCCTAATTACAGATAACAATTGACTACTTCTCAGTAAAACAGAAAAATGATGTTCTTTAAATAGGTGCATTTATTGAAGAACTAATACATTAAGCAAACTGAAAATTTACCTTTTTCATCAACCCTCTCATAGGTACATACCACCTTGCAATCCTGTATTTATGGCTTCTCATTTTTGGCACACAAATTATTGGCAATTGTTTTAGTTTGTTCATTTGTGCTGAGATGTCAAACCTGGGACATTATCTTCTTCCTATGAGTGTACAGCATGATTTTATTTCTGGGCATCTTTACTCCTCTTCTGGCTTATTGTCTCTATAAAATTAATGAACTGAACCTTTTTCTCTAAGAAATGGGCTAAAGAAAAAATTTCTTAATTTTGCCCTGTTAATTTTTTTCAACACCTCTTTTTTGTTTGTTTGGGTTTTTTTAAGAAAAATGTATGGAATAAAATTACTTCAGAAGTGTTACTAGGACAATGTTTTCTGGAGGTAGGCCTCTAGCTTGTAATCAGTTATGCACAAGTGTCACTTCATGAATCTGGGCCAGCTTGCACACAATTGTCTGATTGGACTTGCAAATTGGTGCCAAAACACAGAATCCAAGGAAACCACACACCAAAAGAAACTCGATGAGACCCTAATATTTTGTTTCTATTAAGCCCACAGAGACATTCCATAGATGTCATGTGGCAAGGTCTCCAGATGAAGCAATAGAAACAGATATGAAGTTTGTGGAATCTACTTGACAAACTGAGATTTAAGCATGTATTATTCATCATCAAGAAGCCACAGGTTGGTCTAAATTGGTGTTCAGGGAAATAAAAATTTTAGTGGAGGCAGAAGGCATTGCAGCACTCTGGCAATAGCATGTAGCTACCAGCTACCAAATTTCTACATAATGTACTATCAAAATTCTTCAGTTTTGATGAGAATGATGGACATAGTAGCCATTCCCAAATTCACAACAATGTATGTAAACAGACAAGGATGAATTTTAGCCCTTGAAGAAATGATATGCAGAAGGCAATTTTATCATTTATTATTAGATGATAATACTGGAAAGACCTCTGCTGTATAAATGGAAAAGACTGTCATATAAATGAAAAAGAATTTGGAATTTAGAAGTAGAGGTGGTGATGTATAGCTAGCAGCCTATAATTTCAAAAGTGCCTGCTGTCTTTTGGCTATGAAATGTGAGATCTCAGAGGTCTGAATTTTTTTAAGGATGTGAAACAACCATAATTAAGTGGCTAGTAGATGTATTTCTTAGTTCTGCTGGAAAATACAAATTTGTCTCTGATATTAAAATGTCCTGAAGTGGACATGGTTCATTCGTTCTACAATTCCCCACAAATGTAATAGCTAAATTTTAAATATTTTCAATGTGCAAACTACTGTGAAGCTGAAAAATGCAGAATCCATTCTAGAAAATGATGAGAAATGTGTATTTTGTTGCATGTCATAGGTCAATTTAGATAGTTTTACTTCTTAGTTGAGACATATTGATTTTCATGCTTTTCCCATTAGTTAGAATGGCATATACAGGATACCAAATGTGAATAGTAGCTGAGGTTCATATATCACAGTCCCAACGCCAATAAAGACCTTTTTAACTCTCAGAAATAATGGAAACAAAATGTAATGAAGGCCAATATTCAAATACCAGCTTAATTGAAAAGCACAGAAAAGATTGCTTTTTTCTGTAATCTTTGATATTTCTTTATCGAAGACATGCCTGAGTGCACTTGCTTTGGTAGTTGGAACAGCATGGATCTGTTACAATTCTGTTGTCTGTAAATCATGTGATAGACACAACAATTTTTTTCCTTTCCCCCCCTCCCCCCCAGACCCTGAGAACAAACCGTCTTTGACTGATTCTGTTGTAAGGGTATTCTTCTGCAGCTGCTCACACAAATGGAAGCGGCATGCTGTTTGTCCAGTGAATCTGATGAGCTAAAGCCTCTCTTGCCTTCTAGCTCAACCTATTTCAGCAAGAAAATCCTTCAGACTTGTAACAGGCGATAGAGCACAAAGCCATTGTCCCTGGTGAAACATCAGAGATCTGTGAGCCTGGTTGTTGTTCTCTTGGTGTCTGTAGTTGTTAATGGCATACTCAAGCTTTTTTCTTTTTCCTTCCTTCCCCCCCCGCCCCCTTTAATAGAAGCTTAGATTTTTCAGACAATAGACTTTTGCTTATATAAATATGCTGTAGGGTCAGGATCAGATGTAAGAGTGGTAAAATAAAAACTGTAAAGGCTGACTACTGACAGAACTTTGCATTTTTATTAGGCTCTGGTTCCTTTCTGCGTCTGTGTGTGCAATTGTACCCTGAATGGTTAGTTACTTTAAGTCAGGTTCTAGTTAGGACGAGAGGCTGCAGAGCTTGGCTGCTTGTAAACAAGATGCTGAAGGCCAGCATAATTTGATATGATGGACAAGCTGAAAATGTGTGCCCAAGCAAACCTCATGAGATTCAATGAGAGCACCTGGGCCAGAACAATCCTCACTATCAATACAGACGAGGGGGTGATGTGTTAGAAAGCTAGAGACTGCAAGAGGAGAGGGCTAACACATTAGAGTTGTTATTCCATGCTTCTGTATGTTATTGCATTGCTGTGACTGTTTATCTTATATTGGGGTTGTTAAGTTTAGAGCTTGGAGAAATACAACACTTGCGATCTGAACTTTTAGAGTGAGAAGATGAACTCTGTTTTTAGATTCTCATTCATCTGCAGTTTTCATCAAAAGCTAACAAACCTGGGAAATTTTCAGCTTGCTTTGGGAGTAGCAGAAATGGTGCAATGGTCTGAGTGGGCTGTTTATTGTGAACATCACGCTCTAGAATAAAGTGGACTGAGAGGACATGAGCAATTCATAAGAAAAATTGATCTGTCCAGCCAGAGAAAATTGACACTGAAATGTAAAACTTAACCCAAACAAAATCCATCAATTTTTTGTTATTTTTCCTCTGGAATTTCAGTGCTTGTGGAGGCTAGAGAACACTGAAAATTGATTGATTGGGTGGTTCCATGTCGTACAGGGAGATGTTCCCATCTGAAATGCAGTAAAATCTTTTAAGTATATAGACTATCAAAAGTATAAGCTAGTGATAAGGAAAACTGAACTTAGCCATAGCTCCACAGATAGGGGTGTTTGTCCTGTGGTGCCAAATTGGTGCAGGCAGGTATGCTGTAACAAATCAATCCAAATATATAAATGCCACTTAAGGAAGCAGTAAAATACAGCATTTACACTCCAGGGGGAAAAAAAAAAGAAAAACCACCAAGAAAAAAAGTTACGTTAAACAAAGTGTAACATTTTAAAAATAGAACAAGTATTTAAGCAGATCTTTGTGAAATTATTATCAATTCTAAATATCTATTGAATAAAAGTCTCAATTTACAAGAAAAAAAAAATAGCCTGGAAGATCCTATCCAGAAAGTATCATTTTGCCTTTTAACAGAAAGAAGCCATTTATCGCTTTTCAGTAAGCAGACTGCAATTATAGATTTTGTACATGTTACACTCAGTGTGCAGAAATACAGTCAGATCAAATGCCTACACACAGAGCACTCCACTTCAGAATCACTTTGGAACAACAGCTTGCAATCTTTATGTAAATTCAAATGTGTCTCTCTATCTTGTTCTTCCAGTGTTTGGTGTAGCATGAAAAACAGCATACATCATCTATTTTGACAGGAAATGACTGATGCAATTTTAATAAAGGTTACTAACAAGAGTGTGGTGAATCAGGTGCTATGAAATAGTAAGGGCTAGGTGGCGGACAATTTTATCCTGCAAAACTGCAAATTTCTCTGGTAGAGGAGGAATACCCACCCATGGAATGTGACCTTTTCTCTGTATTAGTTCAGAATGCTTCTGATTCAAAATTTGAAGATGAGTTTCTTCTCATACAAAGTGAAAGAAACCACTTAAAAACAGATCAACCACATTTTGAAGGCTGGGTTTGTAGGCTGTAGCTTCCTTTTGATTTTGTCTCTCAGGCCTGAACATTGCACAGGGCTGGTAGAGTGAAAGGCAAAATGCTCTGAATGTGGGCATTAAGGTTGCTTCAGAGGAATGGGTGGGTGATGTAGGGGTGGCTTATGAAAGTTCGGAAGGGTCTGCCACAACATCATCCAGGGATATGTCCCAGGCAGATCACATTAACATAAAGGTTGGTATATGAAGAGTGATGCCTCTGACCTTTTGACATCGCATTATTTAAATGTATGAATTGCTATCTGTTTTACATGGCAAACTCCACTCAGTTAGATGCACTCTTTCAGTTACTAGGAAAAGAGGAAAATGGTCCAACAGGCTAACAAAACCCGGGGAGAACATGGAAATGGTGGAGAGAAATACTAATGATGGACTAGAAGGGAATAAAAAGTAAGTATTGGACTGCAATGTTTCTTTCATTAATCCAATATGTTTTGTGCTATGAAACTACTGATGTTACAGATTTCAGAATGACTGTGCTGTATTAGTGCTGCCAAAGTTATTTATTCCATGCTAGAGCTGCACCACAGTGCACAGTCCATGCACTGTGTAGCTGAAGGTGCATGGTGCCAGTAAAGTGCAGTTGCCAGTGAAGCAAAAGATCACTGTGACACAAGGGAAGATGATCTGTGTGACTCAAGGAACAGTCAAATTGCTTTGAAATTTGTTTTCACTCTGGAAATTCAGCAGGAATAAGAAGAAATATTAGTTGATTGGGTTTTTTTAGTTCCTTGGGATACAGAACAGTACTCAAAGGCCATATGTTTGAGAAGAAGACTTTATTGATACCACGTATGTATTCCACAAAAAGCAAAATTACATTTCCTGTTTATGTGGTGATCAGTGTGATTTGTGTATGTGGGCAGTGCTTGTTCAGAACTTGGATTGATAGGGCTGTAAAATATTGCCCATTTCTATCAGAAGGCTGAGATCTGCTCAGCTGGAAGCATAGTGCTGCTGTGAAAGTTGTTAGCAGGGTTTGGGCAAATGTCGTTGAGCTCACTCTACAGTCATTACCTGGCTGGTTAGTTTGTGGCTACATCAAGTACCTTCATATTCAAGTGCAATTTTTTCTCTGTAACTGCCACAATTGTACCCACAATCCTGATCAAAACTGAGTTTCTGGTCTTGCAGAGTAGCAAATAGATTTGTCTGCATCCTTTGAGGATATTTAGGGGGAGAAGCTTGCATTCCATTTTATAAATCCCACAAGTTGTGAAGGCCAAAACTGCAAAATAATTTGATTCTTTGGTGAGATGTGTTTTTATCCAACTGCATAGATGCCTGAGACAAAGACAGAAGTTCTAGTTACTGCAATATATTGTATATTCTCTGTCATTAGATTTGTAATCTCCTATACTGTCTTATATTCCCTGTTTTTAGTAGGTTTTGTATTTATTTTAATTTTAGTTATTTTCTCCATCCACTATAAACCATATATTGCTTGAAGTGTGCTCCTTTCTGTCATTGTCTCTGAATCATCAATTCATGTTTCCTTTTCATCTTTTTACCATTTATGCAGTGCTTTGTGAATTCAGAACTGTAGCCGAGAAAAAACCATACACTTGCCATGTAAGGGTAAAACAAATCAGTATTGCTACTTCAGGCTTTTTTTGTTCTTGTTTCAGTCTCTGATTCTTCTTCTCTGATGCTGCTGCTAGGAGTGGAAAGT
This sequence comes from Indicator indicator, assembly GCF_027791375.1. Taxonomy (NCBI): domain Eukaryota; kingdom Metazoa; phylum Chordata; class Aves; order Piciformes; family Indicatoridae; genus Indicator; species Indicator indicator. The sequence goes on from NC_072026.1 coordinate 11,000,134, forward strand.
GGTATAATCAATGAGAAATCAGGTCTCTGAAGGATTCAGATAAGAATGTATCATAAAATAGCTATCACTGAAGGAACTTGCTGTTCAGAGGTACCTAACAAAGAAAAAGAAACCTGGTTTGTAGCTGTTGAGTTGACCCTTTCCTTGCTTGTAGGTAATTCTAACCAGTGCATCAGTGATCAACTGTCCTGGCACTCACTTCTGGACTGGAAGCGTCCTTTGTCAGTCCCTTCATTACCACCTCGGAGGCTTTCAAAAGGACAGACATTATCTAAAGTGTTCACTACATTTGTTTTCCTCATTCATTCTCTTCCCTTTTACCTGCTTTTTCTCTGTGTTGATTTGAGTGAAGAAAAAGCAGCAGCACGTTTGCTTCTGCACACTTTGCTGCAGACTGGAGAGCAAACGGGAACCTCTTTAGGGAGCTAGCTGGCAAATGATAAACTTTCAGAAGGAGCTATTTTAGTACAAGAGTGCTTCATAAATGAGCAATATCATTGTGCTCTTTATGCTGCAGAAGTGTTTGTGTATTCATCTTTGTTTCCCATAGCAAAACTGTGTAATGTTCACACTAATACCCTGTTCAGTGTTGGGCATAGCTGAGCTGCGAGAGCCCATCTTTAGCAGTCTCAGTGGCAGCATGAATTCTCATCATAAGTGAGCTGCTTGCAGTGTAAATCGCAATCAGCTGCAAAAACTTCTCTTTGGAAAGATAATAAAAATCAATAATGGGCCTGCTAATGTGGAAAGGACAGCAAGAGGCAGACATTTAATTTAGTTAAAAAGTAATCGGAAAGGAAAGAGCCAGACTAAATAACCTGTGTAATTAAAGAGTTTGAAGGAAGTTCCAACTGGAATGTGCAGCTTTTATGTGTGGGGGAAGTAAGAAAAAAATCTATGTGTATATATATACTGAGCTAAATTTAAAGTTTTCCTGGCAGTACCACAGCCTTCAGCAAAGCAGCTTCTGCTTTTGACAGTGATGTGCATATTAAAACAATTTAAAGATTAATATATTATCTAAAAAAAAAAATCAGACTCCTTTAAATACTTTAAAGGCTGAAATGAAAAGAGAGCTCGCACAGAAGAAAAAAGAAGTCGAAGAATGGGTGGAGAACAAGACATTTGCTGAAAATTGATAGAAGAAGAGGAAAAACTAGCAAACAGATTGTGACTTTCTCAAATGTCATTCTTCCTTAAACACGCTTCTTATTCTTCTAAATAGCTCACTGTGAAGCAGTTTTGGACTTGCATGCACCCATGCTTGCAAATAGGAATGAGTAAGAGTCTAGCTCACATCCCCTCCCACGGTAGCCACGCCATGAGTCTGCGCTATTCAGAATCAGCAAAGTTATTTACCAGTTTGCAGAGGTCTTTGAAAACATGCCATAGGACTTACACTCCACTGTCCACCTCTGGGTTGTACCTGGGAATGACTGCTGTGCAAGTACCATGTTTGGGTTGCAAATTTCCAGTCTAGAAAACATTGGGTTGGCCATGGTCTGGGACATTTTGCATTTTGCCTAGCTGCCATTCATTTGCAGTTCTTCGGCTAGGTGTGCTCACTGGAAGTCGTTCAGAACTCTGAAACATTTTCTTGTTGCATGCTAACTTGTGCCTCCCTTACCTGCAGCAGAGACAGGCTGCAGCGAGACATGTGCCTGAGCACTCAGTACTTTGTTTCCTGACAGAGTGAACAGCTTGGCTAGATTTCTGAAAGGAAGAGGCTAGCAAAACCTTTCCCAGGGGGAGGTCTTTGAATGCTTTTGTTTGTTCAGTTTTCATCATCATTTCAGTACATGAAATGGATAAAAAAATTTGCCAGTCTCATACACAGAGGGATGAAGAGATCTCAAAGAAAGCACCAAGTTTAAAAAATGCAAAACCATGCCACTGCAAAACTTGGCTGCTGCTCCATACCAACAGTGCTTTAGCAACTTGGTAGGAACAGGAGATTTCTCATAAGTATGACTGTTTTAATGAACATTTTGCAAGATTTCTCTGGTTTATCCAAGGAATAGAGTAGTTTTTATGTTAGAGGCTGTCTCACAGCAGTATTGCTTTATTAAAATAGTGGATTTATATTTAATAAAGCAAAATCCAGACAGAGTGAAAGGTTCTGATTAGCCCAGAACCATTTCTGTGTTCCTGTCTAATCGCTGATGGCTGGATGGAATTTAGGAATCGTGACAGTTTGTCCCAGCTTATCATATTTTGTGTCAGTTTCTCAGGTACTTCTTTTGAGCCATCTACAGTGTTTTCTCACTCAATCTGTTCTCACTCAATCTTCATGTTCTTCCTGCAATAATTACAAGCTGTTTATGACAAATTACTGTGCAAAGTAACAATTTTTCTATGTTTACCACCACCAGTTAACTCACTGGAATGACTGCTTGATGTTTGGAGGGGAAAAACAAAAGCTGAGTGAGTGTAGACAATAACAAAACCTGGCTTTACAGGACAGAAGGTGCTACCAATGCATTTCAATTTTTCATCTGAAGTTGAACTGCTGATGTGCAGTTTTCCTCCATCACCATGTGCTTTGTTCTCACAACCAGAGCCCTATTTGCGTAAAAACCACAACAGTGGATGTGGGCAAAAAGGAGGGGAAATCTTAAAATGCTCTAGGAACCTGGTTTTGTAATTGCTTTCCTTTCTGCAATGTGGTCTTCTGCTCCAGAGCACAAGGTTTGAGCCCGTGTATGTAAATTCCTCCTATCTAACTTCATATAACAAATTTTAGAACTGTTTTGGAGCTTTAAATCCCCAGATTCAAGTTGTCATATTTAAATGTGAACTAAGCTTTGTACTGTGATAGGCTGCTCTTTAATAAGAAAGTCTGGGCTGTTCTGGGTTTCCTTGCCAATCTGTAGTATGGTCATCAGGTGTGTGCTGCAGATCCAGCAGAATGGAGCTCCAGGAGCCCCCTGGGAGTGAACCTCTCTGGGTGCCTGGAAATTGCCTAATCCCAACTTGGAGTATTCAGTTTGTTGCTTAGTCCAATTCTTATTTTGCAGTGTACTTAAACACAACAATGAACAAGATTTGATCGCACAGTAATTCTGAGAAGGAATTGCAGTGCCTTCTTGGCTTACTCACTTCAAGCTCTCTGTGCAGTCTTGACCATCGCAGTTGTGCTGTGTAGGGAGGATATCTGATCACAGATACTTAAGGATCCCACTTTTCCAGAGCCAGAGACCTCTATAATAAAACATTTGTGAAAGAGGCAGGCTGATGCCAGTCTAACTGGAAGAGAAATGGAAAGAGTCAATGAAGGAACTCAGCAACTTCTTCCAGTGCTAGAAAAGGAAAGACTGTAAAGTTCATGGAACATCAGAATAGCATATGTAAGGATGAAGACAAAATACATGTTTATGGTGCAGACTGGTGGGCTGGGGATTGGGCAAGTGTGGACCTGAGCTGGGAGAAGGAATAGAATTACTTGAATTTGGGGCACAGGGAAAAGTCAGCACTGGGTAAGAGGTGAGAGCTGTTGTAGCAGGAACCAGAGCTGCTTTGCTCAGCGAACTGAAGAGAGCAAGGCGAAATGCAGTGAGGAAAGTCAGGGGGAGAGGTGGAGAGGGAAAGCACTGAAAAGGTGCCTTTTTTTTTCCTGTAGGAAAGTCTGATGTAGGTGGGGAATGAAGCTGCCTGAAGCTGCCTTGGTTATTCTTGTATTTTATTGCCAGTCTTGTAGTTTTACAAAGAAACAGGAGTTGGAGGAGAAATTTGACTTACAGGGTTGTTCTGGCTTTGGGTGTTTCCTTTGTTGTTGGCAATCCTTGTAGTAATTCTGCATATGAGACCTATCATTAATGGTTTCAAAAAGAGCTGACTTAGTTTCTGTCATTACTTTGGTAGATAACTAGTCCTTGGATTGTTATTTCTAAAAGATAATCTCTAGAATGTAGATCCATTTTTAGCTAAGGCTCCCATGTACTGATCTAAGTCACAAAGTAATAAAGTTTATACCCATTTGAGGACTTATGAGTGAGTTACAGCTTTGTACAGACAGCTGTCATGACTGATATGACTCAGGTTTGGAAGATTAATGGTATCAAAAATAGATTGATTTTTGCACAAATAAGATTTTGATATGGTTAGGGCTATTTTATAACAAAGTTAACATAAATGCAGAGTTATCCAGTTGTAAATAGAATCTCTGATACTTAAGTCATAGGGGAAGAAAGTTCATTTTTAGCAGTACTTTACGTATTATGATTTTTTATTATATTATAAATTAAAATTGTGTAAAAATACCTACAACCTTGGACTTTATTGCCTTTTTATGTAGTGCACTAAATAAGCAGAATATTTTTATTAGAAATACTTTGTTTAAAAGGAACTTAAAGATGAGAGTGGAAGCTGGATATCTTCATTTTTAATGGTAGCATCTCATTTGTAGGGTTATTTTGCTCCTTTTATGCCCACAGTAGGCAATTAATTTCTCAGACTCAATAGTCCTGGATAATTCAACATGAACAAAGGGGGCAGACACTAGTTCTTAATATATATTGCCAAAGGTTTATCCGTTGTTTTTTTTTTTTTTTTAATCTTTATTTTTAAAGCAGCCAGTTTTTAAAAACAATGGGAAATAGTCCATATTGTGTGGGTGGAAGCATATTTATAAATGTAACTGCTTTTGTTACCAGGGAACCTGTCTGAGTCAGCTAAGCTTAGCATTTCAGCAGCTCGTTCTTTCCTCTTGTTCCTGTTGTTCTCCATCTGATTCCAGGCACCTAATGACCTAATGTACTTTATCAAAACAGGAAGAGTTTGTCACGGTTTTCTTTAAGTTTTGATAAGTGTACTAAACCTCTGCACCTCATGTATATTCCAGGATGGCAGGGGGAGGCATGCATTCTGCACTTTACCAAAATGAGAATTACTGATGTTTCTACCTACTGGTAGGATCTGGTCACATATCAAGGCTATAGATCAAACACATTTGGAGTGTAGATGCAGCAAACAGGACCTCTGCAGAACTTGGCAGATTTGAAATATCTCTAGTTTTAAATAACACCTATGTGTTGCCAGTCTAAATCAGAAGTGCCTCTGGGTTGTAACAGTCCATGTCTGGCCTTTATCCCATTCCAGATCTTAGAATCATAGAATGCTAGAGGCAGGAAAGGACCTCCAGAGATCGATTCCAACACCCCTGCAAAGAACCACCTAGGGCAGGTTGCACAGGAATGCATCCAGGAGGGTTTTGAAGATTCTTTGAATAATCCTTATCATTTCCTGAAAGGCCAACTTCGTAGAGTTTTCCTCCACAGAAAGCAGCTGAGAGGTCACAGTAGCTTGGTTTGCTCAAGTCAGGTATTTGACAATTAACATTTGAATTTTTTTTTCTGTTTTACTATATTGTATTCTTAGATATAAATTACATTTCTGATCAATCAATTGGTCTTCAAATCCTTATTCTAGGTAAGCCTTTGATAAATATCTTCAAACAAGAAGAGTCTATGTGTAAGATTAGATTTCTCTGGTTTTAAGCATCTGCCATAAATGTTTTGACACTGGAAACATGCACAAGCAATCATCACCCACCCAGAGGTTAAGCATTTTCTGTTTGCTTCTTGCTACTCTTATAATTTTTTAAATTGCAGCTTGGTAAATATACTTGAAGTACAAGAGTAACTTCTAATAGATTGAAATCTTCATGCAGGATAGATGCATCAGAATCTTCTGGACACCTTGGGGCCTGTTCTCATGTGTTCAAGATTGGCAGAATAATTTCTTTTGTAAATTATGAAACTCTTCTGATACTTGAAGGGAGGAAATTGGAAAATTTTCCAATGTACCACTGTGATGACTTGCCTTCTCTACCTTTGCTTAGGTTATCAAATGGAAGCAAATGTTCATCCTCATTTGAAAATAGCAGTGCCCTCTCAAGATTAAAGGTACCAGTTTTTCTGCAAATTATTTCATAGTGTCAAAACTTATACCATATGCTCTTAGTATTTTCCTTATACTTTTGAACCTTCTGCAGCATGTTTTGTAAGCCACAGTGGTTTATTTACACTTTAAGTGTGCAGCAGCAACAAACTGTTAGAAAAATCTTGGTAAGTTTTTGACATTGGTGGCCACATAGAAAAATCCCACCATTTTCAATAAAGTCCTTAATTGTTTTCAGCTGAAAGAGAAGCTAATTTACTGCTGGTATCCACAGAAGCATTTTAATCAAAGTTGTATCACTTCAGGGTGAATCTTGAAATACAACATTGTTTAATTTTCTCTTACAGTCAGGAAACCTATATGAATAATTGTAGATAATTCTCTAAAGGTCTCTGGTTGTTTACATAGCAATATGTCCTAATTGCCTATATTTGCAAGTTTCTCAGCACTGGAATGGCTTGAATAGCATTTTTGGTTTTCTCCTTTTTTAGACACTGTTAGAATTACTTTAATTTTCCATTGGAAATGTAACAGGAAGGCACTCATGTGAGACGATGTATACAAAGCTGGACCTGAAATTAGGAGAAAGCTTAAAAAACTAAAGCATGATCTGCAAATGTAGCTCATCACCTTCCACTGCTACAAACTCGATTCCCTTTGAAGAATAATGTTTCCTGTTGCCTGCCATGCAGCTGCCAATTCTGTCTTCCTCAGGCAGTGGTCTCTCTGTCAAATTGCAGAAAATGCATGCATGGTACTTTGAGGAAGTCTTCCCTTTTGGATTTCCTCTAAAGATTTCATCCAGGCTTTCTCTGAAACTTAAAGGAACCTATCTCCTTTTCAGTTTTGTCTCTCTGACATCCACCTACAGTCTCTTCAACTTCAGCCATACAATTAACTCAGTACAGTAAAGCTCCAAAGAGAATAGTTTTCAACAGCACTGTAAATCTGGAGGAAATTTTCAGAAAATTCTGGTAAGGCTTTTACCTCAAAGCTATATAACCCTATCCAAAAAAATTGTCATGCTACCATGTTTCTAGGCCCATTGCTTTGCTTTGCAGAACTGACCTTCATAACACAGGTGCCTGTAACTGACAAGCAATGTTGCTATGGCATAGCCACCAAAACTTTCCAGAAGATTTATTCCTTTCATGTTTCTTTACTGAGCTTGCAAGCACAAAAGCAGTGTTCTGGGCTGATTTCAAGTTTTGGAGGTCAAAGCCCACTTCCTTAGTTATTTTAGGTATGCAGTTCAATGCAGTTGTTAACAGTGCAACCAGAGGTTTTTTGAATTTATTACTTTTTGAACTTTTCACTTGCTCTAAAATACTGGGTTACTTCAAGCTGAACTCTATGCATTTGTACCCCTTTTTGTTGCTCTGCAAAGGTTTGATTCATTGACTCAGCCTCTTGCAGCAAAACAGGGAGTAGGTGTTCAGCTGAAGAGCAAATCAGATGAGTGAGATGGGTCCCTTCATGAGCTGGTTGCCTAGAAGGGATGCTGTAGTCAGCACCCAGCAGCATACGTGTGGCTCTTGCCAAGTGGCCTCTAGAAAGATCTTGTCTGTACTACCCAAGTTAAGCTACACTAAACCAGAAAGCAATGATATTGACTTGGCACTGTGCTAAAATGGCAGAGGTTGAAAAATGTTTCAGTACATACTCAGGATTTCATCTGGATAACAAATATTGCAAAGTTTAAAACCTTGATAATTCACATGAGATGATGTTAAAGTACTAAGATGCTTCAAAAATTTAGAGCATGGAGAAAAGAAGTTGTACGTGCTGTCAGTATGAATCTGACCATTACTGTCAGTCATGGGCAATTCTTTAATGTAGAAATTTCAGCTTGTAAACAGTATAACCTGCAGTAATGGCTTTGTTATTGAAAGATGTTTTTCTGAAATTGGAGGTTAGCCTTCAAAATTATAGCAGCGCAAAATGACGTTTTCCCACTGACACGCTCTGCATTGCACCCCGTTGGTTTTGGAGGCTCATGTCAATCATCCCAGCAATTGTCACATTAAGTAGGGCATGATGCACAAGAAGAGATGTTAAACATGAAACAATAAATGCTGTTGTCTCCAAACTGTGATTCCTTTACAAAGGCTAGTGAAGAACGTGAGATTCCTATATACCACAAAATCCAGATGGTATTAGCACTTGGCAGAACCAGGGTCAAACTAGTGTTAAAAATGGTTCTGCTGGTAAAAATGGATACCAAATAGGGCAAAAATGAATGTGAATCAGTTTGAATGTCTTGGTGTGATTTATATGGAATTTGTTCATAAAAGTAAAAAGTTCGTACTTTACCATATGTCGTAATCCAAATACAACTCTATATACATTGTGTATGATAAGGGAAGTAAAAACTCAGCTACCTTCCTTTACCTTGTGCTGCCTCAAAGCTCATTGCAGCCATTCACCTTCTCATATGGGGAGACAGCCTTCTTAGTTAATGGAAATTGGTTTAACCCCACATGTAAACCCATAAAGGCAGAAATAATTTCGAAGGACCAGGTATGTATGTACTTCTTGAACTGAACTAACCATTCTCCTGACTGAGGTTGTACTTTATGGAATTACCAGTTTGGGCTACTTTTCCTTTCCTTTTTTTTTTTTTTTTTTTTTTTTTAATTTTCTCTGCATCCAACCTTGGGTTTTAAAAGATAAATTAATCAAAATAATTTTTCTACTTCTTGTCAACCATTTCCAGTTGACAACAACATCAGAGCAATTTATCTTCTGGACACGTTTCCTCATCAGAGTTGTTCTGATACTGACAGGTAAAATGAAGTTGTATCCAGAACCTTTTTATTTTTTTTTTAAACTATTCACTCATTTTCAAACCTTTACATGTAATTAATCGTTACTGTACCATAAAAAAAAGCCTTCAAAAATTAGCTTGTGAGTCATGGACCATAGCCATGCTTAGGAATGCTGAAAAGTAAATAACCCTAATAAAGATTTAATTTAGATTTAGTAATTGATACAGAAATGTTTAGGGATGTTAAACTGTATGCTGCAGGAAGGAAAAGCTATTAACTGAAGTAATGCAGTTAGTTTAGCAGAAATTAAGGACCTAAAAATGTGAATATTAATTGAAATTCTGCTTTCCAAATAAACAAATTAGGCTGCAATTTAAAAGCCTGAAATAATTTGACTGAATTACATAATACACATTTTAAAATTTGTGGAATAGTTGTTTTTTAAACAATAAACAACATCAGAAGTTGGTTTACTACTAAGTGAGAGGGTACTGTGTACACTAAAATTTCTGTCTGCACATTCCAAAAGTACATTCTGTTGTTTTCTCAAAGCCAGAAACAAAGCTGGCTGTGTCTTGGGGCATGAACCACAGCTTCAGTAAGAAAACACCTGAGTCAAAATTTGAATTTCTGAAGTAACCTAAGAACTTCAGGATTCCTGATAATGTCAACAACTGAGTGCTATTTCCTTAAGAAGTAAAGGCAGGGAGAGGAATTTTCCTGTTTTCAGGATTTGTGGATAAAGTGAAGTAGAATTATGGAATTAATTTTTCAGATAGCAGGATCTTAAGAGAAGGAAAGAAACAGCAAACAAGGGAGACATTTATCATCATGGACTATGAGAAAATGGAGAGGGAAAAGACTCAGTAGGTACTCGTCCAGGTAGCTTCTGTTTTTCCACCACTGCTCCATGATCTTCCCAAGCACAGAGGTGAAGCTGACAGGTTGGTAGTTCCAAGGGTCTTCCTTTCTACCGTTTTTAAAAATGGGTGTAATGTGACTCTTTATTCCAGTCAAGAGGGACTTCATCTCATTACCAGGACTTTCAAAGTATTATCCGGCTTGCAGTTCTGCAAAAGCATAGCACACATACATGCTACTTTGTTAACTTGATCCACATTTGGACATAAAAATTAATATGAAGTCTTACAAATATTAGTACCTAAAACTGAAATTCTTTATTATATTATAGTTCCCAACCATTGCTCTTAAAACTGGTATGTTAAGAGCTGCAGATGAATCAGTAACTACTATTCCTTGCAGTTGTTTACATCTTGTAGAGTTAGTGTCCTGCAGAATCCTATAAACTATTTTAAATTTCTAGAGAATCAGAAAGTTATACAAAACCTACTTCTGCTTCTAGAATTTAGGTGCATGGGCAGCATTCCAGCCCCACTACTGACCAAATAATAAATGCTAACTGTTCCTGATGTGAATAGACTGGAGCTGGAGGAACTCTATTGACTTTAGTGAAGTTGTTTAGCTGAAGATTATCTATGTACATTAAAATAACAGAAAATTGCACAATAGATTACTTTTCTCCATTGTTTGCAGCCACCTTGTAATTGCAAAGTGGTTCACACTACCACACTGGGATACAAACACTCAACAGCTCATTGCTTAGTCGTGTGTTGAATCTTGACTCTTGGTTCAAGCTTTTTAAAACATACTCTATAAGATCTAGTTCTTAATTGAAGTATGCACTTTGAACATTTGCAGAGTTTGCACACTTGGCTTAATGTCTTAATAAGTGATTTTCAAACGCCTTTATACATCACACACGAATGCCAACAAAGAGCAGCAGTTAATATTTCTTAAATCTGCTCAGAAAACACAGGTGGCTTGAGGTTTGTACACGGCCATTTAAATGAAGCAGGAGCTCTGTATGAATGTCAAAGAAAGCTGGAGGAGAAGAAATTATTTGGAGCTGGAAACAGCATCTTTTCTTCTTTGCTCTTCTGATCTTACCATTAAGTGCATGTATTATATTTGCAGATAGATTAAGAACAAGTGTAAAATGTTAGTCCAGGACTATATGAATTTCTACAATAGCAGAAGTCCTCTTTGCTCCAGTGCATGTGTGTGTGGATATGCAATGAGAAGAGAGGATTTGATACAGAGATATTGGTGGAGATAGTTGTGAATAAATCTCCATATTTTGATCTTTTTATTCTTGTGTAAAGTATTCAGAGATATGCCTTGATCTAGTTTTCACAGGAATGGAGGGGTTTTTTCCCCCAGTGTGGGGGCAGTTCCTGACAAGACATGCACTTCTGTCTCTTATTCAAGCCTGGCAAAAATGGCAAAGTTCCTATAACTCAACTCTTTTGGTCCTCACTTTTCTGAACAATCTGGGAATATCATCTTGCCCAAATAATAGTATTTTGATGATGCCCAGTGAACGCATTCCATCATATCACAGAGTCAGCCTTGCATGTTTCACCTTCCACCTGATTGCTTCAGGTAAAGATACTGAGATCCTACATGTGGGCTGGAGCCACATATTGCTGTAGCTCATTCTTAGAGAAGCTGCTATATAGTAAACAGAGTGTGAATGCATAGCACTTCTCTAGCTTTTCATATGGATTCCCTTAGTTTACACTAAGGTGTAAAAGCACCAAAAGAACATTGATGAGAGGAGCCTGTTTATTTAAATTTAGTTTAATTATATTTGTGCAAAGCAGTAAGCACAGGAATGTAAACAATGCCTTCTGAAAATGTGGGTTAAGTACACTGCAGAGTTGGTTGATGTGAACAGTAAGCAGCTTGAAAATATGTTAAGTAAAACATTCCTTGCCTGAAATGTACTTCTCTCTTGTTGGCAGCACTGGAAGCATGTGTTTACACCTGATCTTGTTTCCTAGCTGAGGTAGATGCCTGGCCAAAGATTTAGGTGAAAGTGCAAATGTTGGCAGCTACAACATCCATACCTGAATGAAAACAGAGCAAGTGTTTCTTTCTCTACCAAAGGGTTGAATGATGTCCTAACTTGAACCTTTCTAAAGTGCAAACAATGTTTCCTGGAAAATGTCAAACAGCATTTTAAGTTGCGTTTTGCATGAAGAAGGTGACATTTTCTCAGGGGATGAGAAAGCACTGTTTCACTAAGAAGTTGGAAGTATCAGGAGCAGTGATATGCCACATTTAATGGTGTATCTGCCTTAATGTAAATAACCTCAATGCACACGTTTTATGCAGGCTAAATCCTGTGCTGCTTCATTGACCAGAACATACACTTTTCCTGTGAAGGAAAGGTTTTAAGGAACTTCTAGTGTAGTTTTCCTCAAGACTACGGCAAGCTATGTAGATCTGGGATTGCTAACAGGAATGTGTTCCTGTATTGCTCAGATACCCTTTTCCTTGAGCTAGTCTACTTCCTACATGCTGAGGGAATTTAAAGCAGTTTGAAATCCCGTCTGTAGAGTGTAGCAGCCCAAAGTGCAGCTAATTAGGCTTTGAACATCTGCTGAAATATAGCTCCTACAGCTGAGTCTTAACAGGTTGTTGAGTTCTTGCTTCTTGCTAGTGGTCTGCTAGGTACCTCCCTGCGTGCCAGACGTGTGCATGTGTGAGTGTGGGGAGTTAGTCACAGCGTGGGCTCTGTGGCGCTTGGGTTGTACATTGAAGTACTGGGCACTGCCTCACTCTTCTGAGAAATGAGGATTTCTTCTTCCTGTTGCCTGTGGAAATGTGTATTATTCCCACAGATACCCCAGGTGTCTAAAGCTGACATTTGCCATTCCCCATGGACTCTTTCTGAAGCTGTAATCTCCATACTTTATAGCTGCTGCACAGTAGATAATTTCCCAAGCTGTGAGGCTTGTAAGTCTTGTACTGCGAGGTAGAAACGTACAGCTAATCCCCTCCTTTTCTAAACATGAGAGACCTAGCTGTTAATTCTTCTCTTGATGTATTGGGTAGAGGTGGACATAAATCCCATTAGCATTAATAGAAGTTAAATGTGTAAATCCCTCCTATACCAGTGGGAGCATTGATTTCTCAGTTTCTCTAGGTTTTCTGATTCACTAAAATCCTGAAATCATCTGTGCAACTTTATGATTCAGTAGTAGAGTGAAGATACCATCTGTCTACTCAGAAATGAGTAGTCCAGTTCTGTGCTAAATGTATTTTGAGAGAGCCATCACTCAGTGGTGCCCCTGTTACATGCCCTGTTTAGGACTCTGTCATCTGGGCTTAATCCATGTCACTTACTTGCAGTAGTTCCTAATGTCTTCTATCTGACACCTGTATGTTTGGCAGGGTTTTTTTCTCACAAGGCTGCTCACCAGATTCCTTATCAACCTACCACACCATACTGCAAGGTTACTGATGTGTCAGTGAATAAAACCTGTCCTTGGGGCTAGTGAGAGTTAGGTTGGTAGGAAGCCATGGGAGATGTAGTGCTCCACTTCAAAGGATGGGCTCAATCATGTAATCATCTCACTTTTTGGAATATTACTGTCTTAACTGTCACATTAATGTCTTCAGTTTCTTCCTTCCTAACCCCTAGCACATAGTAAGCCAATTTATAGATTAAATATCAACAAAGATAACATAACATTTAAAAATCATTATTTCTCTTCCTAACTCATAGAGTTCCAGTGTATCTTGCTGCATTGTAACTTAGCCACCAGCAGTGAGGATGAGAAAAATGAATCACTGTAATGAATGAGGTTTTTGAGTCATCTGAAGTTGGATACCATCACATGCAGCTATCTTTGTTAATAGTGATTGCCACTGTTACTTTAAGTGCTAAATAAAGCTTGTGGACCTCCTTCTAAGCAGTTCAGTATCTTAAATTGTTTGAGCTCAAGGGATTTGGGGCTGGTCTAGATGACCTTTAAAGGTCTCTTCCAACCTAAAGCATTCTATTATTCCACTTGTAGTTATGAATTATTTTGCACTCCTGTTTGCTTATGTTCTCTGTATGCAAAAGGTGCTGTCTGCCAGTTGGCTGGCTGTGGGAGTCTTAAACTCATGTTTGGACTGGGTATCAGTGTTTTGGAAGGCTGAGCTATAGGAAAGTACTTAAAAAAGTACTTTTTTTAACAAATAGGGTGTCTAAGACATTGAGTTAAAAGGCATACTGAGTGAAAGTGTAGTACAAGAAGCCATGGCCATAAAGTATTGTGAATATTAACTGTGGAAATGGACAGGAAGAAGCTTTTTCAGAACTATTGTAAGTCAATGAGAGCACAAACAGTACACAGCCAGTGTCCCAGTATAGTGCTAGCTTGGAAAATTTGGATCATACTATTAGCCTAATACGCAGAGCCTGAAAGCACCCATGGAAAATTTCCACAGATGGTCCTAAAAATTTCCTGGTCCTAAAAAAGAAGTTTCTGAACATGGGGTCTGTTTCAATGCAAGGGCAGAGGACAATGTGGCTGTATTTAGCTTTGTATTTTTTTCTTGATAATGGAAGCTACTGAAAGGAGAAAAGCAGGGAAAAATCAGTTTCAGCATTCTGATTTCTGGGTGAAGAATATTGCTGTTAATGGCCATCATGATATAAATTACTTAAATGTCATTTAAATGATCATTGCTGAGCTTGCCAACTTCCTTAGAAAGTGGAGAGAAAGAAAGAAGAAGAAGAAGAAGAAGAAAAAATAATATTGATAATGATATAAACCCCTTTTTAGTTTTCTTGATGTTTAATTTTTGGAGGAAGATAAACAAAAGGTCCATTTTCTTTCATTCTGCAATGCAGTCTCATTGCACAGGAAGGAACGACATTTATGGTCATGTGTTCTGATAAAACACCTTCACATCTTCTTAAATGGTAGCCAGCCTGGAAAACCATCAATGAAAAGTGAAAAATCAAGCTCACTACAAATATGGCATGTCCAAAAGAAGTGTTCAAAAAAATCTTCAGTCACATTTTGCATATTATTATCCCTTGTATCTCTGGTTTTCTGCTTTATTTATAAATACCTCTTATTTTGCTTTCAACTTATCATAATGTTCTTAAATGCAGTTGCTTCATGTTTAGATGAAAGTCTGGAACGAATTTCCCATTGCTGTTTCTTGTCAGTGTCTGTAGTTTGGAGTCAGCAAAACCTTCCTCCTTCCAGCCACGCTGACTGATTCAATTTCCATGCATCTCTTTTCCATGTACGAGCTGTATCACCACTATGCAGAAGGTCAGCCTACTAAAGCAAAGAATATTAACAGTGAGTTTCAATTATTTTTTTTTGCATTTTGCATCTAAATGGCAAAATTGATGTTGATGCATCACTTTACATCTAACCTGAAGGCTGCTCTTTAGAGATACCAAGTATTGAACAATCAGTGAGAGCTTGGTCTGCCCACCTTTCCTTCCTCAGTTGAAACTTTGTATTGAAAGCACCCTTATTAGCATCTCCATGTAAAAAACTACATAACTATCTCAGCAGCACTTTAAGTCTTGTTAATCACTTGATATTCCTATCAAGTTTGTGAACAAGAGGCAACAAATCCAAAAGGAACTTCTGTGCTATGCAAAAATCACCCGTATTTGAAGGACACTTCTCTGAACAGAAGCCACGAATTGTCAGAGTAGAGAGAGTGCTTAACACTTTATGTAAGCCCAGCAGCAGCCCTCTTGGAGAAAAGATTTCAGAGTAGTGCAGTGCAGTTGAGAAGCTGTGAACGAGTTGCAATAGGGAGTTTTCAGTGGCATTTTGTAGCTCTTTGTAAATCAATTAAATGTAGAAAGCAGTCTAATCTCTCCTTTCTGAAATATCTTGAACTATTTTTGCCACATCCTCTCCTGGCTGTTCCGTAGGAAACTAGATACGAAGGTACCATGCTAACAAGACCAAAAACTGCCTACAAGTTTTCTCCAGGGATATTTCAAAGAGCTAATCCTAATATCAGATCCAAAAGGCTCTGCTCTACGATTTTAATGTTTTGAAACATAAATTGAATCATTGAATAGTTTAACTTTATCTGACTATTATTAATTTTATAATAAGGGATTTAATAAAATTGAGAATTAGAATTCTTTACACCTCTCTTTCAGAACAGCTGTTGTTCTCTCAAAATAACTGCTCATTGAAACAGCCTTTATTATCAGCTGGAAAAAAGTGGACTTCCCTGAGCATTACAGACTTCCTTAATTCAAGAATTGTGAAATAATGTGATCTGTTGGATTGTTTTGCAGTGCAAAAGTGGCTCATATTTGTGTTGAAAATAATTAATTTTAAGAGAAAACACTTGTATTACTCGTGTTCCTTTTATTTTGTCTTGGATCTCTCTCTCTCTCTCTATATATATACATATATATTTTTTTTTAAACCTCTTCAGTCCTTTTCATTTATACCTTTGGCAAAAATACATGCCCAGTGGCTTTTGTTATCCTTCACTTCCTACCTTGTAGCTTCTGTCCTTTCATTTTATATTTCCCTCCACCCCCCCCCCCCCCCTTTTTTGGTATATTATATATTGAACTAGAACACATCTTTGTAATGCCTTAGATCTTCTTTTACTAGCAACTAATATCATCCTCTGCTCACCAGCCTTCACACTTAAAGACAATGAATCTGCTTCACTTTTGTTCTATAAATAGAGATGCTAAATCTTAATTATCCTTTCAGGTTGCTATGTCTGTATCTAGCCATGCATATGAATGTTACTGATCAGCATATATGTACTATTGAATTTATTTTTAATCCCAGATCGCTTCCTTTGGGATATGAGACAAAGTCTGAAATAATTAACTTGTATTTAGATGGACACCTGTCAAATGTATCTTATTGATCTTGGTCTGCTTCACTCCAGAATTTCTGAAATATACCACCACATTGAAGCTATGCAAGCTTATATTTTCCTTTTATGCCTGCCCTATTGAAGCTGGATTCCCAAAGATAACATGCAAGTGTCAGGCATGAAATTTTGCAATCCTTCTGTATTCCTTTCTTCATGAATTTGTAGCATGCTATGAAAGCTGAGCTGCTTAAAAGGATTTTATATTTTAGCCAAGCTTCCACCTCCTATGTAAGCCTTTACAAATATGTCCCTAAATTTGTAGTTGAAAACATTTTATAATAAGAAAGTTAGCTACCTTTATTAACTCTATAGCAATGTTACTACTTCTTAAAAAAAAGAGGAATATTTGAAAACAAAGACTAGAAGGAAGGGTGCTACATCAAAATAAATCAGTCTAAAGATACTTAAATTAGTTTAACATTACATTAAAGGTTCTGATTTAACTCTAAACAAGAGCAGCTGATTTTTGCAACAGCAAAAAAAATCTTCCAGAATGCCTCTGTAGCAAAGAGGATACATACTAAAAGGTCCTTTGAAGTTTTGACTCATAAGGCAGAGAGGAACATTGGGTCAGGCAAATTCACCTGAATGCAGCAAGGTGTTATCCTGGGTAGCAGCATTATCTGAACGCAAGAGTGCAGTTGATATACCCTTTTCAGAAGGGGGGAGTTCAGAGAACGAGTAGCTTGTTTTGTGTCTTTGTAGTTTGTGGAATTTGTGCAAACAGACAAACTCAAAACATACCAATGTGGCTAGTCAAGAAAATAAATCAGAACACTTCTATGCAGAATAAAGGGAGCTGCTCTTTCCCCACCAATATAAGACAAGCTTACTGTTTCTGGAGGAGTCTACATTCTGCCATGGATATTGTGCTTGAGTTGTAGAGTGCACTTTGTCCTTATGCAGGAACGTTTATGTCCTTGATACTGCAAAAGGAATATGTGTGGCACTGAGCATGCCCAAGCCATAGGCTGGTGCTTAAGCTGCATATGCACAATGAGTGGCCTGAGGCCCAGCGGTTTAGAATGTCATGCTTTAGTGAGTTTTCATCATGCAACTGTAGTTTGGACTTCAACAGATTTAATGATATGTTATGCCTGTTTATATTAGCTATAGATAAGAACTCTCCTATAGAAATTCTGATCCTCCCTACTTAATCCTTTACCAGTTTCTGCTGTCAGAACTTTGCTCACAATTCCCTTCTCCTGCAAAAGAAGTACTTGCTACTTCAGGCTTCTTATTATATCCAACAAAACATTCCTTTTGCAGCCTTCCCTGCAGTAGTTTCTTTGCCAATGGGTACTGTACACCCACCTTTGCCTGAACTGGTGCTCTGTTTTTATCCTGCTGGCACCATCTCCTGAAGAACTTGAGGACAGATGGTATATTTTATCTGGTGGTTTTGTGTGTTCTCAGAAACATTTATGGGACTCTGTCAAGTTAGCAAAATGGTGATTGTTAATATTGCACCATTTTTGCCACCTCTCCAGCCAGGATACTAGTAAAAGCTGCTTCTCTTGTTTTGGTGCCATTGGAACTGGAGAATACAGAAGAATCAAAATTCTTTTTCTAACATTATTTAGGTTTTCACCTTTTTTTAATAATTTCTTTCATTTCTTGGCTTTTGTTCCTGCTTCAGGCAGACTTCTCATTTTAATCAGATTGCTCTACCCATCCCAATTATGTTTTGTGTTTGCATTGTGTCTCTTAACGGCACCTCATTCCAGGAGGAGAGAATTTGGAACCGGATTTCTGAAAATGAGAAAGCTGAACAATAAGCAGCTAATGTACTGGGCCTGGATGCTTCCTAAGAGCCCCAGGGAAGATGACTGATGCAGAAATCCAGGGCAAGTTGAATACATCATTTTATGTCCCAGGATAAAGTCCCTAGGAAAGCTTAAGTCATTCTTAGACTATGTTTACCTTTTATTTTGCAACAGTGTGGATTGTTTTGGCACAGACCTCTTTTGCCTTGTGTGGAAGGAGGAAAAACTGCTTGCTGCAGTCAGAACACTATTCTGCTCTTACACAGAAAACAAGTAATTTACTTTTCCTGGCACTATTAGCTTTTCCTCTGAGGAACTGGCATTTTATAGAGATAACCATCAACAGAGAAGCCATGCTGCCCTCCAGTTTGCTACCATTAACAAACTCAAGGGCAGAGATGGTTCAGAGCCTCTGGACAGGCAGCTCTTTACTCCTGGAGTCCAGATGATATGTGAAAGCAAAGTCTACCTAGTTTTTATGGAGAAAGATGGCAAAATGTGTTCTTCTTGCACAGCATATGTTTAGGGGTTCTTTTTTCCATTTTCTATCAGGCTTTTTCCTTCCATCTGTGGCCTCAAGCAGGCTGCTCCTTTGTCTTTAACCACCCCTGGTTGGCTACACGCTGCCGCTCTTTCCTTCTAAGCACCTGCTTTGGTCTCCAACAGTAGAGTGCCAGCAAATCTGACAAAGGCAGAGGTTTGCTTTTTCATCTGCTTGGTAGATTGTTAGTCAATAGCAGCAAAGAAACATTGTGCAACCTGTCAATACAATTTAAAAAGCCATATTCTACATTGCCACTGAGGGTTTGCTCGCTGGAGCAGAAGTTCCTCAAGAAACAGCTCTCTGGGGCTGTTCCCCAGTTTTGTCAGATGAAGGTAATGCTAAATTTTCCCATACAAATGTTGCAGGGTATGAAATTTGTCTGCTGATCTTAGGAGAGCAGCTTAAAATAAAGCATTTATTGACAGCTTGATGAAGTTCTGCTCCATTTAACTTATCATAAAAATATCAGTTTTCTTGTTTGTCCATCTCTGTTTATGAAGAGAAATGGCTTACTGAGGAGTGAGTCAGCCACCCCTATACATTAGTATTTTTAACCTTAACATCTCCCCCTCTTGGCTTTCGGTCTGTGATCAAAATTCCCTCAATTCTGACGAAAAGCTGAGTAGGGGCCTTGGGGTATAGCTTTTGGGTGCTTGGAGACTCTGCTGGCATGAGGCATGGAACAATTGCTTGGAGATTAGCTCGTTCCCTGGTATTTCCTCCTGTCAGAGCCACAGATGTGCTTCATTTCATTAGGTGTAGCTGTAAGCATGCTGCCATCCAGCTCTGCTGCTGAGTTTATCCCACTACTGCTGAAGGCCAAATAATCATAATCATTTCAAGTTGATAGCACAGTATGTTTCCCCAGGGAATGCTATTCAAATTAAATCAGTCTTACCAACAATAATTTTATAATTATATAAAGGGAGCCCTCTACTCCAGTTACTTTTTTTTTTAATGGTGTGTCCTTTCAAATGGTTTTTGCTCTTCCTAAAGTATGTTCTTCACACAAATCTTGATACTCTTTACCTTCTTTTATGTGACAAAAATATTGTTATTCTGATAATTAGCATGCTTAAGAGCAATCAGTGTCAAAATAAAAATAAATGTAGATTTCAGGTTTTGTTTATGGTGTGAGCACTAACTGCCATGAGGTGATCTGTTAGAGATGGCAGTAAGTCAGAGCATTGGCTAGCCTAGTTTTGAAAGCACTGTGCATTTCTGAAGGCCACATTAGTAATTCCAGTCACACTCAACGGAGAATGAATTTCTCTTTGAAGCTATCATGACTGATATTTATTGGTCAGTCTCAAACTCTCCAGCTCCAAGTCCAGCAAGTTCTATTCTGAAGGCCCTGAGTAATTCTTGCTGTTGCATAGATACTTACAGTAGTGTGTGTGCATAACCAGTTGAGCAGAGCAAAACCCAGGTGATCTGGTGTGGCAAGCTAGATCATGAGTGATTTATTCCAGCTCCTGCCTTTTTGTGTTAGTGCAACAATTCAAGCAGCAAACTCCCCTTTTTTCTCTTAGTGAAAGCAAACTGCTGAACGCTTAAGATAGTCTGAGATAAGGAGAGCCAGCTTAGGTGCAGGATGAGGCCTCTTTTTTAGGCTAGATCAGATTGATGGCAAAAGAACTGGAGCTAAAATTGCTCCACCTTTTTAGAATGGAATGATTTATATCTCCTTTATTAACAGAAGATAAAATGTTCTGCTTCTTACACTCTCCACAGAAATAAAACAGAACTAAAAATATGCCCTAATGCAGGCAAGTTTAAAATAGAGCTCAGAGCAGACAAGTATTCATGAGCAAATGAGTTAATGATTTCTGACTGGTTGGGCATATACCAAAATATTAAGCATGGCCTTTCCTTAGTTTTGTGGGTTTATTCCATTGCTAGGCACTAACTAGCAGTGAGTGTCAGGGACTGTGAAATGTTTCATTGGATGAAGTTGAATCATTGTTTGAGGCATGACTTCAGGTGAACTTTCTAAGTATGATACAGAGACTGATTCCATTAAGGTGGTCATAAAAGTTTTCCCAAGGCCATGATATGGACAAGAAGGGAAATCTGAACAGTCCAAATTTACATCTGAATCTGATTTACGTTTATATGAGACTTCTGATTTTTATGTTTCTGTTAGTTTATCAGAGCTGGTCCCTTTCTCTGTCGCATTGTCATCAAGGACTAGTGAAAAGATTGAGTTCAGGAGATTTCTGGTGGGTAGGAAAACAATGAAATTACTGGTTTAACTCTGACTGCAGCTATTTTAACGGTGGCTGCTTTTCATCTGTCTTTAGAAGATCATTTAAATCTCAAATGAATACTTCTTCTGTCAGAGTGAGATAAAACTGTTTTAAAGTTTTTAGCATGATAATATCCTCTTCTCAGTTTGATGGTTCCTGGGTAATAAAAGGCTAGATTACGTTGTAATCAGTCATTGACCTATAGTATGTTTTGGGGCCACAGTTCTGTGACCAAAATTCCAGAATTCAGTTTGAACTGATCTAGCAAGCAATGCTTCAGCTTTGCTGGGCAGGAATGTACATACTCTTCACCAAAGGAGAAAAATTCCTTTGCATTTTCCATCATTAATCCTCAGATCTTCTCAAAATGAAATAAAATTGCTCCTACACTGAAAGTAAGATCTAATTCCCAGCAATTGATTCCTCAAAGCGCACAGTGCTACTTCTTATCTATTTGTCTGCTTCCATGATAAACTATATTAATGTAGCATATTGATGGAATTAGTGTTTTTACACAGAGGCACATATAGCATGCTGTACCTCATCAGTGTAACAAAGGTTGCATGGGTAGCTGTATCAGAAGACAATGCACATGCTGTTGTGTCAGTGTGAGCAGCTTCCCCCCGACAATAACCAGGCTAGCTCAGTCTGGAAGCAAATGAAAGCTGTATTTACAAGCAAAATCTACAATCTATGATGAAATGCAATGAATATGTACAAATATACAAAATTCACAACATTTACAAATATATACAATCAACAGAAAAGCACAACCAAGCTCCCTTTGCTTCCCCCCAAAGGGGACCTTTCCCAAGGGGCCTCTCTCCCAGGGGCTTCCCCCCAGACTCTCCTGGCAGAAAGCAGAGTTAGTTAAGCAGAAAGTTAACTTAGCTGCCAAGGTCAGTGTGTTATCTTCAGCCAGAAGAGAAGAAGAAACAGCAGCCAGACAGCCCAGCAACTGCCCCCACTGCAGACTGCAGAGTGCCCCACTTTGTTTTGGGTAATAGTTCTTAAACATTTCTATCTATCCAATGGAAATGTTTAGAACAATCATTATTTTGCTTTCTTACACAAGAGTGACTTATTTACATTCTTTCACTTTCTCTGCTTGAACTTTACAAGGAAAAATTAAAAAGACAGTTTCAAACCATCACAGCTATGTATTCATGATCTTGTATTGCACTGTGTGATGTATTTGGTCCTCACATTTACATCAGGCCACAGCTCGTTGCTACTCATTAGCAGTGCGGGCAGTAATCAGCTCTCGTAGGGAAGGTGGTATCATTTTGTTCTGAGTTTTGGACAGCTTATATTTCAGTGTGCTCTTGCTCCACAATAGGGTTGCTGACATGCTGCTGACTGGCAAATAATGATGTTAGGAGATAAGTTGTTACTCACCTGAGCCCTTTCTGTTTTTTTTTTTTCCCGTATACCATCCATGCATCAATGAGCATTGGCCACCCTCACGTGAGGAGTTATCTTTTCCCTTAGGCTGTCACTACAAACATGCCTTGTTTTCCATGAAATGCACTAATTAAATATTCACCTAATTATAGTGATTACGTTTTCCCCATCTTAGTGATTTTCCTGTGATTCATCTGACTGTGGCATCAGTTTATTGCTTTCTTCTAACCAAGCATATTAAAAGCTTTCTTCCAAAATTTGAGATTCATTCCAGCAATATGGGTTTCCTCTGTCCAGGACAGTGCTTTAGCCTAAGCATTGAGACTAGGAGCCTGTATTGTTGTTACAGAAATAAAATTTCATTTTTTGACCATGTCTGATCAGCCTTTGATTGACCAAAACTTCAGTCAGCAGAAATAGTGACTTCGTTCAGTTGTGATTCTCTTGCACGCTAGTCTTGCCTCAATCTCCTCCCTGCTTTCTCCCCAGGGCATGCTCGCAGCATTTGTTGTGGCTGCTTTTGTCTTTTACTAAATTAATCTATGTCCCTTAACATAATTTCTTCTTCTTCATTCTCTTTTCAACTCCTAGTTGGCCCTCCTCTACATAGTGAAATAATTTTTTTCCTTTTATTTGTACTTATTTTGTCTTATTTTTATAGTGCTTCTGTGGATTAAATTAGAACTAGAGTATCTACTGCTTAGAGCAACTTTTAACAGCTTGATAATGTGATAAACTGGAAACAGACAGACCAGTAAAACTTTCTTTTTTGCCTGAATTCTGTTTTCTGTACATATTAACTATGTCATTAATATCCTTTATGCTGGCAGCAATGCTTAGCATAAATCCAAATTAAAGAATTCATGAGATATAGAAATAGTGACAAGCTTGGACCAGAGTATGACCAACTTCATCTGGATTTATAGGAGCAAGAAATGCAGCTATGAATAAATACCCTTTAAGGAGATATGTATACCCTTGCTCTAGTTCTGCCCTTGGCTTTGGGCACTGTTACCTGAACTTTGATATTGCTCCTTTAGAGTCTAAAGTATGTTCTTCAAATGATCAGCCCTTAGAGTCTAAAGTATGTTCTCCAAATGACCACTTTTCCATATTTTCAACTTTAATTCAGAAGTTGCTAATTATAATGAAGATTCCTACTCTCAGGCAAGAATGCAGAGGTAGATCACATTCCCTTCCATTGGCTAGAGACCAGGGCTGTGGAATGCTGCTTGTCAGATAAGAAAGTTACCAAGTAGGAGTAAAGTTTCAATAGTTCTCAGAAGATTACAATTAAACAGTAAGTGCAGCATATGCTGCTTGTAGGTCCCTTGTGCTGGATGGACAAGTATGTAGTGAAGCAGTGGCATTGCCAAAGTGTAACAGAGCCTGTAGAAAGTCAGTGAAACAATAGGTAGGTAGATAGGTAAATAAATAGACTGGCTTGCATCTGCTAATACATTTTATTTGAGTTTCTTGCTCTAAGGAAAGGGAGCTCTGGTTTTTGATCAGGTCTTGGTGGCTATCCATCCCCCTGCCTCCTGTTAGTGACAGGGAATCCTTTACTGTGAAAATAGTTCTTCCACTTTGCAGCATTAGGATGCTCTACAAACCTTATTGTTCCTGGTCCTAAGGGAATAAAAAAACCCACAACCCTATATGCATTTGTCATGCACAAAATTATAGGCGCAAAAGTTAAATTTTGAAAACATTAGAATATGGAGATATTTGAATTACATGAAGAGTGTCAATTAAAAAAAAAATCTAAAAAAGCCCAGGAGAACATTTGGCATTTTGTCAAAATCTGAATTATTAAACCAGAATTCTAATGTTGACCTTTAATTTCTTCAGTAAATGGATATGAAGTGAACAGTTCAGTTTCAAACTCAGTATTTTGAAATTGTCAACAGCTCAAAACAAAGCATTTTCACCAAAATTTGTGTAACCTCTTTCAGTATTGCTCACTAGTACTTTTCAAGTGCTTTCATTTCTTATGTTCATTCTGTTTTGGACTCCTCAAAAGTTGGGTCTTGGAATTCCTCAAAGACCAGAAGTTTCATTGTCCCAAATACCCTGTACTGTGTATTACATCTGGTACCTCCTGTGGTACTAAAACATCTCTGAATATACAGAGATATAGGTCTGCAGAGTCACATAATCTGGGACTTTCTGAGTGACTGTTCATCAGTGTTTGCTAGGCTTTTGGAAGACATTCTATATAAAATCTGATTTTTCTTTTCTATCCAATATCTACTGCTTGAAGTTCCAGTGAAAAATAAACCTTTGTGATCATCATCTACTGAACTGACACGATGGGAAAGAATGAGTCAGGCTTCATTTGTATATTTTACTTCATTTTTTGCTTAACCAGGGTTTGGTGCTTTTAAGGGGAGATCATAGAATCACAGAATGGTCAAGGTTGGAAGGGACCTCCTAAGGTCAACTAGTCCAAAGCCCTCTGCAGTAAGCAGGGGCATTTTCAACTAGATCAGGCTACCCAGAGCCCTGTTGAGCCTCACTTTGAATATCTCTAGAGGTGGGGCCCCAACCGCCTCCCTGGGCAGCCTGTTCCAGCGTTCCACCACCTGCATAGTAAAGAACCTCCTCCTAACATATAATCTAAATCTGTCTTCTTTATGGTGGGAACACAAACATTATGTCTAGTTGTTTCTGGGATTCTGAATGGGAACTGAAGCTTGATGTGTTTTTATATTTCAAGAGAATTTTTAATTGAAGGGTTGTTTCAACATCTGTGAGATTATGTTTTGAATTCTCACATATGACCTTTTAAAGGAACTTTGAAATGACAACAATGCAAATAGGAACAGTTGGTTCCTTAAATTAAAATGGCCAGTAATTGCAATTTCTTTTTCTTTTTTCCCCCTTTTTTTTCTGATTAGAAAGATAATTATTTTTTTCCAAGTAATTTGCAGTAATGCCTGTGTGTTCACGTGTTGTTACTGTTAGAGATCATTAAACATTTGAACATTTTTCCTTTCATGAGACAGCATCAGCTAAATCCCAAACCTCAGACTTTTGTAAGGAACATCTGGGCTTGAGTTATATGCCAGCATATAGGGACTGGATAGCAGACAATAAAGACTTATTATTCACCTCCAGCCACTTGCTGACCCTGCATTTGATGGTCGGGGCTGCTCTCAGAAGTGCTGCTGATGGAGAAAAGCAATGACCTGTTAAAGTACTAAGATTTGGCCCTACCATCACATCCTCAGAAATCTAGATTCAATGAAATCCAGGAGTTATTCCTATGAGGAGGAAGAGTAAATTTATGAGTAAATAAAATAACTTTTCTTAAGAAATTATTACTATTTTGTTTGGAATATTATTATTTGTGTAATCTCTCATCCTGTCTCTGTTCAAGCTGTTGAGGTCAATGATAACATTTGTTGTTTGCAGCCACTGAAATCTTCACTATATTTTGGTGACAAATATGTTGTTATTATCATAGCACTATTCTATTTATATGAATGGTCAGATTAACGAATGTAGTACTAACTGGAAAATATTTCTCTGTAGAGAGCTGGATTCCACACTTTGGATACTGATCCACTTGTGTTGTACAGACCAGTGGCAGACAAACAAGGAGAGCGCTTCCTTGCTTTTTATTCTTCCCTTGTCTTTCCCCCAGTCTCTGAGCAAAGTGAAACAAACTTTTGGTCTGAAATACTGACTGTTTAGATAGGTGCATTCTATCCATGTTAAAAGAAACTCAGTGCTCATGCAGCCCCAAACTGTGCTTGTGAGCACTAAATAAAAAAGCTTGAGACTGGTCAGTCTGTTAAACCGACAGCAGGTATCTCTGATGCAAGGATTTGTGCTGTAAAGTCAGAAGGCAGTAACCATTACATGTTAAACATCTCAGTGCAGAAGGGCCAGCCATGTGCTCCACATCTGGTTGGTGCCATGCTTTTATTTTATTTGTTCAGCTTCAGATATCAGTCCACAGCCTTATAATAAGAGCAATAAAAATGTATGATGTATTTCATTATTTGGATGACTGTAAATTCAGCTGGTATGAATGAGAAGTTGCACAATTACTCTGACAATAAGGCTGCTTAGGTGACTAAATGTCAGTTTGGTTATATGACATTTCACATATCTTATTCCAGCATGTTGATGTCGTGTCAGTAACAACAACCATCATTCCTTTAAATTAGTAAAGCTATGATATTTTCAAGCATATGTATCTTTTTTCCCCCACCCACCAATATTTCACTTTTCCCCCTGTAATCTCAGCATAAGCTTTCTGATTTCTCTTATGTGTTCCCTAAAGGACCAAACAGTTCTTGTTTAGTTCCTCTCTGGAGCCTGGACCAGATGGTACCAAAGAACACGCATCCCCAAGGAGTTGCATAAAAAGTCTGTGGAGGCCTGGTACACAGAGGAGCTGTGCTGCCTGCCACATTTGCATAACTCTTCCTGCAGTTCAATTAAACAGTGCCTTTGTCTGGGACAAAATACAAGTTTGGGGATGCTTATAATTGGTGGTTACTTGAATTTGATTTTTAGAATCTTCAGTACAAAATCTTAAAGACATCAGACAAATATCCTGGTAGCCTCAGCAGGGTTGTGAACCAGGGCCAGTCACAAAATTAAACATGATTAATGTCTTATCTTCTAGAAATAATATTGTTCAACTCAAATCATTTATATCACTTCTCTTAATTCCAGAAAAAATTGATTTGGCCCGAACTGAAAATAAAAATAAGTCAATTATTGTTGAATCTATTATTTTAAGTTTATTAGAATTACAATACTTATAGGACTATGGAGAAAAGTTCTGCTAAATTGTAAGCACATGTTTTATGTGTTAAATTAACAAAGCTTTGCAACACCTGTCGAGAGACCCAGTCATTGCTAAATTTAAACTTGTTCAAAATGATCTACAAAGTCAGCAGCTGAGTTAGAAATAGACCCCAAGAGTCCTGATTAACTAGACAACACTTAAGATAAATGAGCCACCTAAACACCTTCCTAGTTACCTGTGGCTTGTTTAAGTAGCAGAACTATTCCTTAGAGGAGCAGCTGATTCTCCCATGATCTAAGAATAATGACCTTAATTGCAAAATTTCACATCAAGTGATATTAGCTGTGTCTGAAATGATGAGTAAAGGCAGCTACAGAAAAGCCTAAAGATGGGAAGTTTGGAATATAAAGGCAGATGGATGGGCCTTGGGAGAAAACTCTTCACCTTCCTCTTAGCAAGACTGCAGAACACAGATGTCTAATTCTTATAACTGTGTAGTTCTTTCATGAATCATCAGGTGCCCTTCATCTACTGTTGTCTGAGAGGCAAATTACAGACCTGTGTTTAAAAAGGCTTAGATGTGTTTCCTTCAATTCTGTTGGTTTTCTTTGCTAAGTAGAAAACACAGTGGTAGTGTTGACTAATAAGTAAGAGGACCTATAAGGAGTTTTTTCTAATTTCTCTTGGAAAACAAAGTACTTGGGGAGTTTCTGTAGATGCAAAATTGATACAAGGTTAGGCAAGAATTCAGACAATCTTTGATGGCCACAAGAATCCACCGCCTCCCCCACCCCCACCCCAGTCCCCCCTTTTTTTTAGTTTAAATTAAAAATGATATTGTCATGCAACCAGAATTTCTGGAAACTTTAAAATATTCCATTTATTTTTTTGCCTGGTTTTCATTCTGACACAGGAACAAGTGGAAACAAGATGTGTGGAAAATATCATATAAAACATCTGAACCCTCAGTTAAAGGTTTGAGTGGACTTCATTTGTTTTAAGATGGGCATAACCAGTCAAAGCAAAGGCATTCATCTAGTCTGCAACCTAGTGCTAATTCTCATTTGCTCCTGCTAATTAAACCTGCCTGTCTTGCATCATTTTGAAGTATTTTTGAGGTGCAAGAACTGTCCAAAACAGATTTTACTTGAGTTGCCACCCAAATGATTTCAACCCATATAAGCACAGGTAAAAGAGCGCTGTGAATCACTTGCCTGTTCAGCTCTTTTCCAGTTCCAATTTCCAGCAGTGCTAACAATAACACAACATTAGCTCTTTGTCCCAAGTCCAAGTTTATCTACCAAGAATTACTATTGCTGTGGCTGTTAAAGCTTTCTTAGTTGTAAAAAGAAAATCAATATTCATTTGATGTTTGCAACTGGAACCTACAGTAGGTAGAAATGTAATGATTTTGCTGTTGTCAGCATAAGCCCAGAACTGAGCTGACAAACAGAAATTCAGAGAAATGGCTGAAAAAGCTTGTTAATATGCCTTTGTTAACCCAAGGAAGAAGTCAGCATTTAGACATTATCAGAAAATGTTTTCTGATCAGAAACTTTGGTTACACAGCTCTTGATTGATGTGGATTTTTTTAATAGCATTTGTTAAAGCATTTATTAAGTGTAGTAGTTGTAAGGAGGGCATGCTTTACACATTTTATTTTTCTGTTTTCTTCATTAAAGTACTGCAAGTGAGTGAAGGTGAGAATCTGTGCTGTTCTGCTTTACTAACTTCTTGGTTTTCTTCCCAAAGATAAAAAAACCAGGAACTCCTTTTGTTCTTTTCTTAGATTGAGATTTGCTTCTGTCCTGAAAGTAGCAGAATTCTGGGGTTTACCGTCAAACATTTTCAGGCTTTGTTGTCTTTTAAACACAAATATATTTTCTAACTGAGGAGCTGTGTTTTCAAATATGCTCTTTGGAAGAAGGTTTTAGTACAGGCTTTGGTCTCATTTCAGGTTGAAAAATGGAAACGGTATTTCTGTGTCAATGTAGGCACTGAGTCATGGGAAATGAATCCATTGATAATAAGGAAACATCTAGAAATCATTGGACAGAAGGTACATGGGAGAGACTGAGTGTAAGTCCGTTATTAGCATCCAGAGCCAACCTACTGGTTCATTTTGCTGCCAAAACTGTCTGGCTTGCACAGTTATTCTTTCAGTAACATTTTTCTGTTCTTAAAGCTCTGAAAACTGCATAAAACTAGCAAAGGTAAAAATATAGTTAAAATAAATAGATGATACTGAAAACTGCAGTGACTTGCCTGGATTGGAATCCTTCCTAGATATGTACTTGATTCTGAGCTACATGTGAAATGGGAAGCAGTGGTAGGGTCATTAGAAGCCCACCTGGTAGTGATCAAACCTCAAAGAGAATAGCATTGTCCTGAAAGCTAAACACATGCTGCAGGGTGCCATGGAACCACCTACTCCTGCTGGCTTCAACAGCATTTGTGACATGGGGGAGGAGAGCAGTACCTCCTAGGATGGAGATCAGAGGGCAATTGTAGGAGTCCAAGCAAAGCTTCTGCCAAAGTGTCTGTTATGTTTCCCCAATCGTTTGAAGATGTGAAGGCAGAAGAAGCTGTTTTTTCATCATTTTGGTGGGTACCACCCAAAGAGCAGGAAGGGAAAGATTAACTTACAGACTCTAAAAACAGATCCCCATGAATTAAAAGCAGGAAGGTAAGGGCTGGGGTGTGTGTTTGTAAAAGTGATATCCCCTGTGCTGCCTGTAGAAACAGTGACGAAACTGTAAATGAGAACCAGATAGCAACTTTGCTGCAGATTTGTTTCACAACGTAGCTCTGGTTTGCAAACTGTAGCTCTAATTGCAAGGACAAATTTTAACTTTTTGTCATTTCCAGTTTCCCAGTTTCAGTTTTGCTCAGTTCGATGCTTAGAATATATTTAGAAAAAAAATGTTCTTACAGAGGTTTAAAAATATGAAGGTTTTTCAAACAAACTTTATTCAAAGTTGTCAGAAACCCAAACTCCTGGTTAGTTAGTCAGGTAACTTTATTTCCTGAAGAAGAAGTCATATATAGATAGTCGTGGTAAGCTGATTCGTGTATTTCTTGCTCATCTCCCAACTGCTTTGCTCCTACAGAAAATACAAGGCACAGTATCTTCTACAGATGTCTGTGCAAATCAGTCTCACACACATTTTCTTTCTGTAGACAGATAGGTGAATAACTCAGATTTATACAGATTAAAATAGTTTGTCAAGGAATAAAGTTCACAGCATTTTAATTGATCCAGCAGGTTTTTTACATTTCTGCTCATTTGAACCAAAGTTAAACTCAGACAACATCCTTGAGATGATTTTATTCTCATGTTCAAAACCAGATAGTGCTGGGCCACATTTTGAGGATCAGTATGTGCCAGTCTCCCAAATGTAAGCAGAATGTCTTTCACTTTCACGAGAGTGTAAGCATTTAAAAAATACCAGAGTCTGGACTGATTTACAGTGTTTAGAAATGCTGTCCTTATAGCCTGCTTTTTGGCAATGTGCTGCTGGAGTATCTGTTGTGTAAATATTGCGTACTGAGCATAAAGGATCCACTTCTGCCAGCTGTTCCATTCAGACAATCCCATTAAGATAAATAAAAATTCTTAGGCAGGATTAAGTCTTTACTACACTATATGTAAGTATTTTCTCATGCTAAGAAGTTAATGAGTAGACTATTTCCTTTTTTAAATTTCTTTTTTATTTTTAATGTATGGGGGAAAGGGAGAATTAGAAACAGATCTTCGTTGTTTTTTTTCCACAGAAACACAGGTTTTCAATGCATATGACACTTACTATCATGCCGATCAAAGTATGAAAGATAATTTTGTAAAAACAAGCCTCCAAATAATATTTTAATGTTCATTAATGTAATGCAGTGACACTAAGGTGCCTTTATCCTATAAATTGGCCTGCACTGACATTGAGAATCATCTAATATAATGACAAAAAGCTCTTCCAAAGGATAAAGTGATTCAGCTGACAAACTGGCAATTACTCCCCCAGACTTTTCAAGTCTGTCTTTAAATAAAACATTTGTTAAAACATTCAGCTGTATGCTTTGTGTCACCTGCAGCAAGATAAATGCTGCATTATATTTGATCAGTTTCTTTCAATTAGAATTATTTCAAAGCATGTTGCTGTAGCTGGAAATGCACAGGTTTTAGTTTTTGGAACAGTGAGATTTCCTTTTTGGTGATGACTAGCAAAGACTAACAAAATGGGTGTGTTGGTTAATTTAATAACAGCAATCCATAAGAATTCATAAGAATTCAACAATCTGTTTATGACCACCATTGATCACAACTGCCATTATTGCAGAGTGCAGTAAAGCCAAATTGGATTGCCTTTACTTGCCCGGTTGTTTTCTGCCTTCTGTGCACTGGTTAGATATGTACAGCAGTTGAAGAGATCTACAACTCTGTAATTCTTTGGTTGTTCTCAGCACACAATCTTCAGGTTACAAGGTTTATTGAATGTTACCAGAGGACATTAATCCTGTTAGTTTAGAATTATTTATTAGGCAGCACACAAAGTCATAATCTGTCCCTCTGTTAAATATCGTGGCACTGCAGAAAACAGAGATCACATTTTTAAAGCTGAGAGCAACTTTCAAAGCAGGGTTTGTTGAGAGAAGGTATTTAACTTCACTAGCTGTTGTTAGAATCAAGGTTTGCTAACAGCCTCTTTTATTTCTTGGAATTGGTGTCTCTGAAGAAGGAACCTAAAGAAAGCTTCCCCTGCACACTTAGTTGTATCAGCTGGACTAATTGCAGTAGTTGCCTCTGCCTTTGAACCTTGCCTTGCTTGTACCTTAAACTGGTACATCTACGGTAGTACTATTGCTAAACCTCCATGTGCATCTAGGTTATATGTCAATGTTCCATTGATATGTAAGTTCTGGCAGAATATTGACAGCACACACCTCATCATTTGCTAATATTGATGGATTGCATGCTGCTAAGTCCTTATAATGGTTTAATGTCTGGATGTGAATGCTTCGCTCACCAAGGATCTTGTGCTAGAATCTGGCCAAAAGTATATATGAATTTGAAAGCTTTTGTTGTAAAGAAACACATCATAATTACCATGAATGAAGTGGATATGTCTGTGCTGAGCAGAGTCCTGTGAGCAACACTCGGAGTTCGTTGTATATTATTAATCTTAATGAACAATAAGTGGAAAGTCATTATTAGGCCCCAATGGTCTGCCCCCTTTATTTATTTTTCAGCATATGTGTGATAAAGGTCCCCCTGTATTCACTTCTCATGTTTGCCTTTGTGTATGTAGAACTACATCAAAATCAAAGGTCTTTGCTCATACTCTTGCTAATAGCTTTGTTTCCTGCTCACCTCAACTAAAAAATCGGGACTCAGTTGGAAACCAGACTTGCCCATGGTGGTTGTAGGAGGATGCAACAGAGCGTGCTGCTGTGTCATCCTCACACCCATCTGCCAAAAAAACCCTCCAAATTCATAATGACATGGTCACAATTACTGCTTCCTAGCTGCAGCTTGCTTTATAGACATCAATGGGAGAGTCCCTTCTTGTGTTTGCTATATTACTCCCACAGCAAGGAACTCATATACTCAAGACTTAAGACAAATGGGAAACTGTGGCAAACCACAGCACATGGAGTTACTGAAGAAGCAGAAGCTAAACAGTTTGAGTTTCCTCTAGTCCAGGAAACCACTTTCTTCTTTAGAGAGGAGTGGTTTTTACAGAATTGCGGCATTCTACAAAACAGTCAAATAATTAGAGAAACAAAGATAGGCTGCAGAGAAGAAATTCTTCCTGAGAGCTGTATATACATTCTAAATAAAACCATGCACTAGTACTCAGGAAAGATAATATGTTGACATTAAAGACACTATTTCTTTTTCCAGTGTTTTACAAATTTTCAGGCTGTTCACAACTTTTGAATTTCAGCTTTCTTCACAGTTATCAATTTATAATCACTTTAGTTCACCTACATGGGCTAATTTGCTATTTGAATTTTGAGTGTCTTTTCAAGATTGACATTTATGATTTGTTTATAACATTATATTTGAATTCCATTAAGCTGTGTAGTAACAAAATAATATATCTGCTATGGCATGGTCAGTTATGTGTATGATTGTTTCTCTGTGGAAGAAAGAAAACTTGGGTGTTGAGAGACACTAAGCAACAGTCTATACTGACAGAAGGGAATTTGGGATAACTGGGAGGCCCTCAAGAACAACTCCAGAATTTATTTGTAACAAGTTTACTATAAATTATATTAGTAATTGCTTCAGGGTAGCATGACTCTCATTACAAAATATATATATATATTTTTTTTTTTTTCCCCCAGGAATAGTACATAGAAGCTTAGGAGCAAAATCATTTACCTTGTAAGCTGAGATAGAAAAGTAAACCCAAACCTTGAAAGGTGGTTTGTATTTCAACTATGTCTTAAGAAAACACCTTGTTTATATACATGAAACTGTTTCCCTTCCCTCCTACTTCCCTTCTTTCTGTCTTTTTTTTTTTTCCCTGCTGATCTCAATGCCTACAGATATATTGTAATACGTATGGGGCTTTGTGTAGGTAGTAATAAATAATAGTATCTCCAACTGATGTTCCTAGAAACGACAACTTCTGAAATACAGCCAGTCATCTGACATAAATCCCCCTTCTGAATCTTAGCAAATTCTGCTGCTCTTCTAGATTTGCCAGCTGCCTTTCAGATTCATGCTCTCTGTAGTTTGGTTGCTACATCTTTGAAAGAGCAGGGATAATGCTCCTGTTGGATCTCATTAATATTGTTTTAAGAAACCCCAGCGGCCTTTTCATGGCGATAGACTGCATGTCCCAAGAACCTGGGGCTCCTGAGTTTTGTGCAATTCTTGCATAGGTTTCAGATAAGTGACTATGCAGTTGTCTCACCAGGGAACTGCTGCTAATCCAGATGAAAAACAGAGGATGCTAGTTTGCAAGGTGGCCAAAGTTTAAAGAAAATATTACATACGTAATATTGACCCTTCCAACAACTTTTTCATAGATTTTTGTTGTTGTTGTTGTTAAGCCATCCTGACAGATTCGAGTGATTATTTTTTTTTATACTACTGGTTCTTAACTCAAAACATGTTGTTATAATAGCCCACATAGGAAGCTGTCTTATTGAAAATGATCAATAGAAATCAATCAATAAAAATAAAGCTGAAGTATGCAAGTCCAACTTGTGAATGTTTTGTCCATTTCTCCTTGTACAGTGCTGCTGATGTGGGTCTTTGAGGCTCTGAGACAGGACAACTGATGACACAGGCAACTGGCATTCACGTGAGTATGAACTCTTGGTAGCAAAGCTCTTGTGAGAGCCCAATCCTCTATTGTGTCAAAACAGTTTTTGAATCTTAGCACAATCTCTGCTACTGCCCAGGACTGGCTTAGGACACCAGGTTGTGACAGACACCCTTCAAGGTTTCCAGGCAATCATTAAAATTAAACAGACCAATCAGGCTTAATTTGCGTAGTTTATCAGTCAGATGACTCTGATTTTTCTGAGACTTATACAGTACATTTGAATGATTTAGATAGTTCTCATTTCCTAGCAGGAACTACATCATTTTTTATGGTAAGTCAGCATATCTGTATCCGCTGAGGCTCTTGTTCTACATCTCTAATGAATTCAACAGTTTGTGACTTGTGGGATAGATAAAGGTGCACACAAAAATGAATGGAATTCTGTGTTCATTTGCAACAGGGAAGACATGTTCTGATGTAAAGCAATCATTGGAAATGCTTCCATTTAATGTCATTGTTTTCATGATGGCCAGAGTTTGGAAAATGAGCTCCTTTGTCATTGCAGGAAATGGTTTCCCAGGACATGCTATGGGCTGAAGTGTACACAGCATAAAGACCCTGTCACCTTATCAATCTGAATCAGATACTCTCCTCAGTTTTATAAGATATACCGATGTCGTAGTGATACCAGTACTGTTGTTCTCCCATGGTTCCTTATCTTTGGTTCCTTATCTTCAGTCTTTTATCTGAATATGAGTTTGATTTTCCCCTCTGAAATGTCCAGTAATTTTAGAGCTGAAAGCAAATCCTTCCAACTAAAAAGGTATAGCCCTGACCATGGTCATAGTTTGGTGCTGGTGAAGCTTCTGATAGAATGGGACAAGGGCACAAAAGCCAGGATGGAGGCTCCCAGGCAACATTCTTAACCATGTGTTATAAAAGATACCTCTATATCTCTATGTGTTTCTTACTGTTCTTAATGGACTGACCATGCACAGACCCTATTGAAGGGTCTAGAGCGCAAGTCTTGTGAAGAGCAACTGAGGGAACTGGGGTTGTGTAGCCTGGAGAAAAGGAGGCTGAGGGGAGAGCTTATTGAGCTCTGTAACTATCTGAAAGGAGGTTGTCATGAGGTGGGTGTTGGTGCCTTTTCTCACGTAGCAAGTGATAGGATGAGGCAAAATGTTTTCGGTTTGTGCCAGGGGAGGTTTAGGTTGGATGCTAGGAAAAATTGTTTCACTGAAAGTGTTCTCAAGCATTGGAGCAGTCTGCTCAGGGAAGGGGTGGAGTCACCATCCTTGGAGTTAATTAAAAGATGTGTATATGTGGTGCTGAGGGGCATAGTTTAGTGGTGACTTGGTAGTGCTAATGGTTGGACTCAATGATCTTAAAAGTCTCTTCCAACTAAAATGATTCTATGATTCTGGGAAGCTTAAAGATTATTTATGTATCATGTAAGGAATGGGTAAGAATGCAGTTATCCATAGCTGTATTATAAATGCATGCTAATTGCTTTCAGTGGCTGTGTTCTGAAGATCATGCACTTTTTTTAATGCATGGCAAGATACTAAAATATCTTTACTATTTACTTCTGCATCATAGCATCCTTACTGAAAAAGCAGTACCAGAAAGATCCTCCATTTTAGTATTTCCACCAAGCCTTTGAAAGCTCCCGATGAAGGTGCAAGAGGGATGTGACAGACATTGCATTAATATAAAGCTCAGAATACTTATCTGCTGCTGCTTTGCAGTCACTGAGCTTTCTGTGAAGGCAAAAAGCATAAAGAGACTGGGATCTGTTATCAGCCCTCTTGGGCAGAACTGCAATACAGAGTGCTCTGCTTAATATTGCTTATTGCTAATTTTGTGCATGATAACTGAAGCATGAACAATATCCGAGTGGGAAGCAGACTCAATCTATAGTTGCATAGTCAAGCCTATCAAAATATATTGCTGAGCTCCCATAGCCCAATGGTTCTGCAGAATATCACCTGCAACAGGATGTTCCAGTTCACTGGGCCTCCACTCACCATACGCTTGTGCAGCATCACCTGTAATGGCAAATAGCTGTGCTCAAGGATAAGATGCATTAAAAATTAGGAAGGGTTGCTGGAGTGAACCTGCATGATGTTGAAAATTGATGGGTTTTGTTACTTGCTATGTCTTACTGAGTTGTCAGGCAACGACGATGAATTGAGCTTTGCTGAAACCACTCACATGAGTGAGGAGCATATATTACTCTTAAGAATATATATATGCAAAGTCATGCTGTGGAGATTACCCTGTAGAAAATCCACTCCTGTCTGACTGCTCATTCTATAACAGAAGTAAGAGAAAGAATGATGGTACTACTGTATGGCTTGCTTGTTTAGAGAGAGATTCTCTCTTCTAAGCTTATCCTGTGCTGAAGGAGCCATCTGTGTATTTTGAAGGTGACCCAACCATAGGCAAATATTGTTTCTGAAAATAGAGGATACAGGGTGGGATTTCTTGACAGTCCTTGTTTTCTTCATGCATCTGTGTTTGCTCTAGTTTACAAATCTTACACTGGTAAAGAGTTTTTCTCAGGTTTTACTGCAGAACCTTGGGATCATCCTGAATTGTCTGCTTCTAATGGAAGAAACAAAATGTCAAAATATGTCCTTTTTTTTTTTTTTTTTATAATAATGCATCCAATACAAGATTTTTTTACAGTCACATTTAACTGCAAATTGTTTTTCTGGGAATTAATAGAGAAATGCTAGAAATTAATCTATTGTGAGGAAATAAAGGGAGTTTACATTTCCCTGTTTTTTTAATAGCAAACAAAAGCAAAACCAAAAAAACTCCAAACATTTGCACTAAGACCACACTTAGAGGAAGTAATGTAAAAAGTTTAGATACATAGTGTTTCCATTAATGTAATTTTTTCCCTATTTGTTAATGCCAAGAAATCCTCAAAAGGTTTCAACCTTGAAACCTTTCTAGGACAGCTGTACAGGCAAGTCCAGAAACACTGAAGGGTTTTAAAATTTCAAGTAGGGTTTTTTCTTGGGATGCTTAGTTTTAATTCAAACAAAAAAGTTTCAAGTCAAAAGAGTGCCACTGTGTTTGCCTCACTTTCCTTTTCACTTTGTCCTCTTACTACAGTTGCATCTGAGCAGATGGCCCTGAGCACCTCATCAAACTCATTGTGGGTAACGAGTGCTGTTTCCTTATAAGATTACAAGTGGGCTACCATTAAAATGTTCAAAATTCAAAGAACAAAAATTGCAAGGGAAAGGGATATGGGAAGCTGTCATTCTTTGGTGTCTGCTACAGTCAGTGCACTGTAACACCTGAATGTCTTGCTGTGGGTTAAACATCATTTTGCTACTGACATATAATCTCTACAAAAGACACTTCCCTGCTGGCCAGTAGCTTGGGAATCCAGCTGTGAAGATAGTCAGGGCAGGATTATTGTGAGCTCTCTGTGAAATCTGTTTAAAAAATGTGGTTCCATATCCAGTGGTGGTTTGGATAAAGACAGTCTCAGACTGTTCAAATGTGGTGTTAGATAACACGTTTTCCATCAAAAAAAAAAAAAAATTCTCTCTGTTTATTCTAAAAATCAATGTTCCTGTGATTAATGTTCTTCTAATGATATATTTTTTTCTCTTTAAATGTGCCCTTCTGGTAACACTGAGGGCAATAATGCGCTGGAGCCAAGTGCAAGTCAAATAAATGGGCAATTACTAAGGGAAAATATTAGGATCTGCTATAAAATTGTGTGCCATTAACAGCATTTTATTTTGACCATAAATGGCAATAATTATTCTTTCATGAATATTTCAGGAGACCGGGACAGGTTATTGGGATAGGATGAGATAGGAAATTGTTCAATTTAACTGTACTTCCTTCACATTAGGCACTCTGGCGATGCTATTTTCCTTTTTAAGGCACAATTTGTCATTTCTGGCCACATAATTGATTTGAGAAGTATGTATATACTGTTGCAATCCCAGTTACAACTTCATCTTTCTAATAAGTGCATATATAAACCAGCACACATGCAAGGTAATAAACATGTAGGGTAACTTGTAGTGCAAAAAAGCATCCAAAGTAAGTTTCTAACACAGCTCTGTAAGTGATGGCACCAATTTCATGCCTGAAGAAAGTCTTATGTTGCATAAACCACCTTGATAACCAGAATAAAATGATCAATTTGTTCACATTAATTAAATGTATTACCTAAGTGACGCATTATGAATACTCTTATATCTTTACTGTTTCCAACATCCGTGTTATAAAAAGGCTTGCAGAACAAAAGATGTGTTGTGAAGGGGAAAGAATTAGAAAATACTTTGAAGATTTTGAAATGAAATGTTCCATATAGTTCATTTTTCCTTAGAGCAAAATTACAATGAACTTAAGAAAAAATTAAATGCCAGTCAACATAACAAAAACAATATTAGCAGTGACCCCTAAAGAACTTGCAAGCAGGCAGGTTAATAAAGTGTGAGTTTTTTCAATACACCTATCTAAACTTCAGCTCAAAGTAATTAATTTCAGGTTCCAGCACAGAAATGCATCTTTGGATGTATGGCTTTTCATAACACACTAATTAGTCTTTTTTACACTGTGATTTTGTTAAAATGCAGGGGGTGGTAGAACAATGCTGACATTTCAAGGGTCCAGCCTTTAAGTCTCTGATAATCTGCCAGAGTATTCAAATCTGCTTTTCGTAATTACCAGACAAAAGCAACATGTTTTCTGAGCTACATTGCCATATAGATGTATAAGTAAGCCTTAATTTATTTAACTGTTGTACTTCTCACCTCTGAGTTCTTTGCAAATTTCATTGCATTCCCTCTGCTGAGGCTGAGGTGCTGAGAGATAGCTTGCTCCTTACAGAGGCCCTGCACATGCAGCAGGGCTAAGTCTTCCCTGAATTCAGCCTTGCTTCTGATGCTCACTTGCTCTTCTCGTCTGCCTAATTGGTCGTGGCTTTCAGCCCAGGCCCTCCAGGATTAGAATCTGCCAGAATTAACAGAATTCAGAGATTTAGCCAACTCTCAGTCCCTCACTACCCCACCTTCTCTGACTCCACCTATACAAGTGCATGTAAAGTTTTCCACTGACATTTTCACTGGAAAAAAAATAGGCAATTTAACATTTGAAGTGGAGAAGTTTTTATAAAAGGCTAGAAGGAGAACTTGTAATTCTTTCTTTTGAGTACCTCTACTCCTGAATGATCGAGAATGTTTGTTAACTGTGGAAACCTGTTCGAAGGCAACTTCAGCAGTGGTGGGATTTAGACAACAGATAAGTTTGTTTTCCTAACCAGTGTTTCAATAGGCAGACCGTTTATCTTTTATATAATTTCCAGAAGGTGCCAAGAGTTGCATTTGACATCTTCATTTTCGTTCTATCTGGAGTTAAGGGTGTTTTTGAGAAACGATAGGACTTCTATGAGACTTTGGCTGCTGAATTTTTATCCACACAGGATGTGAACATTGAACAATGTTAGATTTGATGGTGCAGCCAGAGCTACATACAGTGGGCAACTATAGGACATAGCTAAGCATGTTATCACTACTGAAATAGAAAACCTCAAAGAGCAATCCGTAAGTGACATGAAATCTGTGATGGCATTATGTGTATACAACTTTACACTAGGATTATTGTTGAAGTATAAAGGTTACTTTAATTTTATGAGGTCTATACCTCCTACATGTGTAGAGAACATGGAGAAAACCCTCATGAAATGGGTTTTGTTACGGCCTCAAGATGCAGCTTATCACAGGTAAATAGAATATCGCATCGATCTCTGCTATGGATAATGAGACTGCCTGGGAGCAGCAGTCTTGTCACATGAAACAAATTGCTGATCAGGAGTTAAACATACTCAGGAGTTTCATGTCTGTTTTGAACTTAACAGTAATAAAAAGGGCAAACCCCTGTGTTAGCAGGTACATGGGCAAGAGGAACCTGCTGAAGGGAGAGGAGCCAGGCTGGAAATAATGGCTGGGGGCTGAACTGATATCACATTTGGCTATTAAGTGAGGAGGGGAAATGCCTGCTCCACTGATAACTGACAAAGGTGCTGGCCTTTCACTCCCCAGAGCATACCAAGATGGCAGAGGAGGGAATTTTGCTTTTGTCTCCAATCCTGCTGTGATGCTGGTGCAGTGAGTGGGACAGTATGTACAGCACTCTTGTGAGCCTGTCAGCTAAGTGGAGAGGAGTGTGGTGAACAGGTAGTGTTCCTCATGCTCCTGGCAAAGGATGCTCGTTGCTAGGAATGCTATTTAAACAGTATCTAGGGACTGAGTGAACACACTTTTCTTATTGTGTTAGGTGAAAGGCTATTACCAAAAATAAAGTGTGTTGGCACATTGTGAAATGGTAGCACTTAAAAGATGAGAAGGATTTTTGTTCTGAAGAGCACAACATCAGGTACAAGTGCACATACGTGGCATGTCCAAGCAGCTGATTGGTTATTCAGGAGGCAGATGGATGGGATGGAGTTATGGATAGTGAAGGAAGCTTATGCTCAGCCCTCCTCTTTGCTGGGAGAGGCTGCAGCCCTTGGAACGACCCTCATCCTGCCTGTCAAGAGTGGTTAGTCCTGCACATTTCCAGCACCCATGGTGCTATATACATCTGGGAGTAACTGGAGTGGTGAGATGTCCCTTGCCTTTTGCTGGGGGCAAACAGGGTAAATTGATAGAAATTAGCAGGGGCATTCTATGATTCCTTTTGTGTTTGAACACTGCAGTCCATAGATAGGATAGGATGGAATGGAATGGAATGGAATGGAATAGAATAGAATAGAATAGAATAGAATAGAATAGAATAGAATAGAATAGAATAGAATAGAATAGAATAGAATAGAATAGAATAGAATAGAATAGAATAGAATAGAATGGAATAGATCCTCAAAACCTGCTCCTTGCGTATTCTTTCTCTGTTCATGTTCCCTCTTAGTAAGCTGTTCCTCCCCTAGCACTCCCCTCCATGTAAGGTGCAAGGCTTCTTGGGTGGCTGCAAGATAGTCTTTCTCATAGTGATTTATCTTTAAAAGATATTAGTACAAATAGATAAATTCTATATATAAAAGACAATAAAATGTAACATTTGATTTTTCCTTTAAAACTTCCAATACCTGCCTTTTCCCTGCTGTGCTGATGTGTTACTTTCATCATCCACTGTGAGTGAGAAAAAAACAGACTGTCATGCAAATGTTTAAAGTGAATGGATGACTTGTTGTGCTTATTTATATAAACTTGTTTCACTAAACCCTGTCTATGTATTGTAAGCTTCAGGGTGAACAGCCAGGCTCTGCTCCCACTGTGTACAAAGAGTTCATGTTTGCCATAGCAATGTAAGCCCAAATTACAGGTGTACTCTGCACCCAGGCTCTGCTGTAACAAAGCATTCTGTGATACTGCCTCTGGTCAGGAAACCACGCCAGTGGAAATGTGTGCCAAAAAAGCCTTTAATTTGTTAAATTCCTGTGCTCTTTGTTAGGCATCTGAAGAGAGTAGGCAAGAGAGAAATGTAGTCTGACCAAATATGTCCTGTTTTGAGTTAGAGTGCAGCATTAGGAATATGTGGGTTTATGTTACTGACCTGTACATTGGAATTAAACCTAGACATGTGGAAATAGAGCACTGTCAACATGTCAGCCTAGCCGACACCTTTTGGCTGGTGATGAATGCTGATTACCTTCTCCACAGCAGAAAATTCTTCTGTCTAGTATCATTTCATTACAACACATCTGAAATGAAAATCTGTTTGGTTCTAAGTTTAAAGGGGTTTCTTGAGTAGAGCAGGCCAGAAAGACATGTTTTCCTTTAACAAATTAATTAAAAAAAAAAAAAAAGGGAGAAAACCATGAAAGAAAATATTTAATTTCAATATTACTGCTTTTCACAAACTAAAGACCTGGAAAGGAATTATTTCCTGACTGAGGATGGTGTCTGTAATGACAGCTTTTTGGGGTGTCCTAGTAGCTGGTACAGTGCTGTGAGAACAATGTTGATAACAAACACTGGTATTTTAGTAGTTGCTAAGTAGCACTTATCCTAAGTCAAAGACGTTTCTTTGCTCTGCCAGTGAGAAGGTGCACAAGAAGATAGGAGGGAGCATGGCTAGGACAGCTGTCCCAAACTAGCCAAAGTGATATTCCCTACCATGGGATGTCATGCCCAGTATATCAGCTGGGGGGAATTGATGGGGAGGGGCTGATGGCTATTCAAGAACTGTTTGGACATTGGTCAGTGGGTGGTGAGCAGTTGCATCGAGCATCACTTGTCTTGGGTTTTGTTTCTCTCTTTTTGCTTTCTTTTTATTATTATCATTACTACTATTATTATAATATTTTATTTTAATTTCAATTATTAAACTGTTTTTACCTCAACCCATGACTTTATGTGTTTTCAGTTCTTCTCTCCATCCCACGAGGATGCTGCATGGTGCTTAGTTGCTGGCTGGAGTTGGTTAAACCATGATAGTGGTCAGGAAACACCTATCAGAGATTACCTCTCTCTATGCCTTTTATGCTGTGTTGCTGAAACCTGTTGTCTTTTTGTTGCTACAGTGGATCGTAACAGTAATAAAGATTTTCTGATAGCTTGAATGTTAGAGACCTGAGCCATTATGCCAGCAGGCTTTGTATAGATCTGTTCAAGAGGGAATTTCCATTTCATTGGAAGGGTCAGCCCTTTGAAATGTTCGAACTGGAAACATAGATGTTATCTTTTATTAGTCTTTTCATAATTGAAGTAGAGTAGCCAGCTACCTTGACTCCTGCAGGCCTCCCCATTTTGCCCTTCAGGATCACCTTGCAGGATCCTTAGTTACTGTCAATAAACCTCATTGTGCCCCTTTATCTGCACAGAGCTGGATGTTGTTATTTGTATGCAGGTTGTGTGCAGGGGCTGTCCCTGGCAGTAGGTCTGTGAAAGTCAGTTTACCAAGTGCCATCAAGTGAGTGCCAGGTTATTGGTGGGCTTCTGATGGATATTCACAGTACTTTGCCAGAAGTTTGCTAAAGCTGAACTATTTCTATAACACATCTGTTGTCAGTGAACTAGTGAACATTTTTTATTGCTTCCCTAAAGCCATCTGCACTGTCTTCCTGAAGTTCTGAGTGTTTCTGGTACATGTGGTGGAAGAAAGTCTGATGTTTGTGACAGATGCCTTTAAACATCTACTTATATTATCTTGTTAACTAAAGCATTTTAAACCACTTTTCATCTTTGGAAAGGGGACTTTTTTTCCCTTACCTTTACCTGTTTTGCCTTTACTCTTTTTTCCATGAAATGTATCCTTTAAATATCATTTTCTGTGGGAACTTTGTCTAAATGAATTTAGGAATTTGAGACTTTGGTCCTTCATACGAATTAATAAAAGCCAGCCAATTGTTTATTAGCTTCCTTGTCAGAGAGGTGATGGAGCTGGCACGTCCCACATTGCTCTCTCTAATCTGACACCTTATATATTGTCCATTAGCAGAAAAAAATGGCAAAGAAAATCCTTTATAGACGCCTCTTTAGGACCCTTCAGAAATAAGATTTCAAAGGGGCTAAGATTTTTATGACAGCATAATTAGAGCTTCCACCAGATTGTTAAAACTCGTTTTGT
The DNA here is from genome assembly GCF_027791375.1 of Indicator indicator. Classification (NCBI taxonomy): domain Eukaryota; kingdom Metazoa; phylum Chordata; class Aves; order Piciformes; family Indicatoridae; genus Indicator; species Indicator indicator. Next base: position 11,044,163 of record NC_072026.1, read on the forward strand.
TGAAAATTGTGTAAGCTGATTGAGGGTCACATCCCAGCCTTCTTATTCAGGCTTTCCTCTATATTTTCATTGATCTCCATCGCATAACTCAAGTCCTCTATTTATAGCAAAAGTATCTCTGTGGTTTTTTTTACTTGTTGTTCCAATGAGCAATCTTCCTTTTCACAAGCTGTATTTCAGAGAAATATGTTGAAGAGATGTAACTGATACAGTTAACAGAACAAATAGAATCCTCTGTGCCTGGGATGCTGACTTTGACATTCACTTGATGCTACAAAGACAGGAAGGTTAGCTCCAACTTTGATAATCTCTTGTAATGTAACCTTGTGTCAAGAAAGCCGCAGGTGTGACCACATAGATAAGATGGAGTTTTGAGTCTATTTTGTGTTCTCTCTTCTTTTTCTCACTGTTATACTTTTAGGAGTTCAAATCTCTAGTAAAAAGAACAGTGAATATATGTTTTCTTTCTATTTTCCTTCCTAAAACGATGTCATGGCATTGTTTCTCAGCAAGGCCAGACCAAACTGGCTGAATTCACAAATACAAAAATGTGGTTTTCTACCTGCCAGATTTATCTAACCTCATGCTTGCATCTGAAAGTCAGGGTTGCATCTGACATGATGTAGAGGCCCTCTATAACGATAACAGTATGGGGATCAGTTCATTTAACTGAATTTCTCTTTTGGGGAGGATTATTAGTGTGTAAACCAGATGGAGGAACAGGATCTTATTCTGAAATCTTGTTTCTAGGTCAAAAAAACATAGGTGGGCCCCAGCCATGTTGTCTGAATTAAGCTCTCTCTTAAATATTCCAAAGAGAACGTAGCATTAAAACTTCCTTATCAAACATCCAAGATACCAGATAAGATTCAAAAGATACAGGTGGAATGTATCACTAAGAATTTTCTGGGATTCCTCAAAATAATTTTATTAGTAGTGTTGTGGGAAACACCTTTCACAGGTTTATATTCAAGTAACTCTTAAAAGATGCCCCCTGCCCCCAAGAGTTCTTTTGTGCTGGAGCTGTACAAATATACATGAAGCAGTATTTCCACATGACAGAGCTTATAATTCTCATAACATAAGGTAACCAAAAGGTAGAAGGTAATAAATATGGCCCTTTTCACTCAGGAAGGGAATTGGAGGACAAAATTTGAACCACGTGACAGCAGAAGAATAAGAAGTGACCTGTGATTTTCTTTATTGTACTTCAGAGACCATGGTGCACAGCAGATTTCCTTATAAAAATTCTTAGAGAAGCCTTGGCAGTGTCAGAGCTAAGAATGTCAGTGTTATTCTGGTCCTTCAGTGTAGGTATCTTCTAGGAAGGTTTCCATAATAACAAGTCTAGAACAAGCCACACCTGACATACAGGCAGCTTCAAGGCAAATTTCCTGTGCTGCACACCTAGGAAGGTTTTCTAAGCTCAGGCTGTCTTTTCAGGACTCCAGGGTGGGTGGCATTCCTGCTGTGTTTTGCTAGCACTTCCCTCCATGGCAAAGGAAAAGGTGGTTCATAGGAGTCTCCATATCCCACTATTCTCATATCTCACATAATACAGAGCTCTCACATATTTTTGAAAGAGGAAAGGAGACCATGATCACCACCTTCTAGAAGCAGCTGCAGAGTCATAATTCTGTATACGAGACACTTTTCTTAGCACAGACTGAGTTGTTTCATTACCTGGGATTTCACAGCTTTCCGGGACCTGCAATTGTAGGGAACAGAGCACTGAGATGACAAATAGCTTGTAAGCTTTTAACAAGACAAGTAATCTTTTATATCACAATTGCTGTAGTATCTGCTCAGAATGTTCCTTCCCAGTAAATCGCTCTTACCGCCCATTTTAAACTGAAGTGAATTCAGCCCTCCTGCTCTAGGCAACCTCAGATCTAAATGCTGCAGATTATTTAAAGCATTGAGGTTTGATCCTATAGGATGCTGGACCCCTCAAATCCCAGTCTACATTCTTTATCAACAAGCAGTACTCAGTGTATCCCACACCTTGGCACTTGTGCAGCAGCCCTCTCAAGCAGCTTTCTGTGCGTTCTAACATGAGCATGATCTCTTTTATCTCTGATGTTCCTGCTTCATCATGTTCCTTTTTAAAATGAAATCCACCATAAAGAGTGTAACACAGGGACAGTAGCATGACATTTTTAAGTCAAGACCTGCTTTTATGGCCTGCTGCTTTCCTCTGCCTCGCTCTTTATGCTCTCCAAGGAGCAGGTGGCATCTCTCCTCATCTGTGTTCAGTCTTGTGGTGCTCCATTCTCTGCTGACTCCCAGAACTGCCAAATAAATCACTGTTATACCAAATACCAAGGCACATACTCCTAGTGGTCAGCTGTAGGCAAGATGAACCTTTAGTTTCTAAGATCTTTTTCTGAACAGGTGTCCAGCACGTTAGGGCCGTATTTTCGTATTCTTGAAGCACCATCCTGATGTTGAGTAAAATTTCAAATCCAAGTTTACTAATTCATAGGTTCTTAAATATTTAAGCTTTTTTGGTGTACAGCAGATTGTATTGGCAAATGAGAAAAAAAAGCAGCTTAAGACATCTCTCAGGAATTTTGTGGGGTTTTTTGTAATATCTGTCTTCATTATGGAAGTCAGGGGTGCAAGGGGAAATTGTCCAGCTCCATCTGAGTGGTACAAGGTCACACAGACTGACATAAAAATACCTTCTTTCTTGCCACTGTGGGAGCTGCAATCTATTCATTTTAATGGCTGGTGAGCAAGGGCCGTAAGGGTTGCCTTAGTACTTCTGTAGCTGTTGTTCTGTTCAGTGCATGCCCTGAGGCATGGGTCATACTTCCAAGCAATGACAAAGATTGTAACCTTTTAGACAGGACTAAGCAATGAAAGCTTTAATAACTGTAAACCTCAGTAGATGTTTGAAGGAAAATAGTCACCAATTTCTCTTTTTGTGTGAGTAGGTGACAATGACATTGTAAACAGCATAACTGGGCTACAGCAATCTTGATGGAATTCCCAACATAGCTGGAAGCTTTTCATGTCATTTTTGAGCCTCTGGCTTCACATGCCCTGTGCCTCTGCTCCTTCTTTGAAATGGGATAATGATATTCCCTTTCTCTGCCCTTTCACCACTGCAATTACAGGCTTGGAGACCAGTGGCACGTTAAGTGTTTCTACAGCACTTTACAGATCCTTACTGTTGTATAAAATATCAAGCTACTTTAAATCAGTAGTTTACATAGAAAATGAGGGAGCAAACCATCATATGTTTTATGACTATCTGGTAGAAAATATGTGAAAGTAATTTGAAATTATTTTTAAAAAAGATAAAAAGTTTCTAAACGTCATTTCTACTGGTAAATGAGATTTTTGTAGAATGTTATTTTTGTGAAGCAAGTGTTTGTTCTGTATGCAATTTAAAACAAGATCTGTTTATGGTAATAGATGTGTTTTAATCCATGTCATAACCTCACAAAACACATCATCTGAATTTGCTCTATTAACTGAGGTTTTCTTTTCCATTTACATTGCAATTTTTTATTTAAGAAAACGCTTTACATCATGTTGTCATGACAACAGAATATGCTTTTAGGTGAAGTGCTGCTTCATAATGCACCTTCTGCTCACTCCTCCCTTGGCAGAGACCTCACTCTGAGGGTCTCTGCACATAAATGCAAATCTACAGCAGAGATGGATTTGAGGGCCGGGAAAGGCTGACTGCCATGTTTTTCTTTTTGCGTATTTGTGAGTCTGAGTGAGTGGGTAATCACTTTAAAGCTTGGGGATACTCTTGTACCAACATCTGTAACGTAACTCAATGATGCACAAATGCATTTTCTGTATCACCAAAATACATCGAAATTTTCTCTCAATCAAAACTCTGTGCTGGAATTCATGTTCAAGAAGACCTGGGTCTATTCCAAATTATGTTAGGAAAAAAATAGCCTATGATGAACTTGAAAATATAGAAGACTTAAAACAGGCTCTAAAAATAAGTAAATTCTATTTTGTCTTATTATCCTCTGGAGATATTAATAAAATTGAATATATATGAATATATGAATCTTACAGGCCTCAGAGTATTCAGATGCAATCCACATAATTCCTCCCTCCTCAAAGAGAATAGGTGGTGTTGAATTCTAATTGTTACAATTCCTAGAGAATTATTTTATGTCTACGGTAAGTGGAGGCCATAGAAAGCAAGACACAGAATCACTGTAAACAGTAACATTTATGAAAATGTGTCCTTCATGCCACTTCACTGATTGACCCAGAGTAAGACCTGAAGATGACCTGTTAGTCCAAGATTACAGGCATTACTTCCCTCTAGTAATGAAAACAATCTTACCAAGTTGCTTCTACCTTGTTTAACTGAATAACACAGCAGCTTTCATTTCGGTTAATCTCTTTTCTTTGTTAAAGGTGCATACATAGTTAAACAAAACACTTTAATCTCCTTAATCCTGTTTTGATACTTGTGTATTCTTCTGAATATCTGAAAAGTTGATTGTGGGTAAAGGGAGGCATTGGAAACAGTTGGGAGAAAAGGGAAAAAAGTTGTAAGACATTCTCAGAGAATATGACTGGCTAGGCTACATAAGCCCTGATGCTGGAAATATGCCTCACTGTTTCAAGCTCTGAAAATAGGTGAATTTTCTGGACTGGATATAGTTCTGCATGTGAGTTAGGCAGAGCAGATTGTCTCACATCTGCTTCCTGTAGAGTCTTTTATCATCTCCTGAAACATCTGGTACCAGCAATTGTTAGGATATTGGAAGGTAACATACTCTGAATAGGGTCCACCTTGGCAACTCCTTGTTTCTCCACAAAATATTATAAGTGGAGGAGTCTGACAGGGATAACACAAGCATAAAATTGTTATGGGGTGGGGGAGAAGGTGAAATAGCAAAGTAGAAGAATAAACAATGGACTGATGCAAGAATATTTGCTGATTCAGCAGCTTGTGAAGTGGTTAATTGGTATTGATCATGTTAGTTGAACAAGAATACATATTTTTATATGGAGGGCATAGACAAGGTTAGAACTTGCTTGCTAAATTTTATTACCTACTCAAAAATTGAGGCATTGCTTAATATGTGAGCAGGAAATACCAGAAAATACTACTACTACTACTACTGCATTTTATCTACTGTCTCATTTAGTCCTCCATAAAAATATAGCTGTGGGAGAAAATGGAACGATAACTCAGAACAAGACTCCAGCTACATGAAAAAAATTCAGCAGTTTGAAATTTGTGCCCTAGTCCTGAATGAAATCTAATGAAAATGAGATCACTCAAGCAGCTTCATGGAGAGGACTTGTGAGGCTGGCATTTGTGGATTCAAAACTGTTCTTATAATCAAATGCAGCATGTTCAGTACCTCCTCTGTTGTAGATGACCTCTAGGTTTGATTTGAGTTAGCTAGTGATTATTTTCTACTTTTCACCAGAGAACACTTCAGATCAAAATTTTATTAAACAGGATGTAGGTCTCTGAAAACTTTCAATCCCAATTAATTGGCTTTTTTGGATAGGAAAATCTTAATTAAAAAATCCCCACTGAGCTGCAGTTATAAGCCCTTTTATTTCATTATGTATGTGGGTCTTTCTGCCTCTGCATAAAACTTTCCACGCCAACACTACGTCTGAATGAAGACTGGTATATGTGTGTGTTTAAAAGTTAAGTTAGATTAGTTAAACTAATGACTGTAGATGAGCTTAATTAAAATTAATAGTGAATTTAGAAATGAGAAAATAATTATGGCATCAAATAAAACAGGAAGATGAAGAAAGCAACTGTAACAGGTTATAAAAGGCTGACAGAAGATCACTTGCCTTTGGCTTGCTAAATGGAATAATCAAAGGAACCACCTAGCCCATCTCTGATGTCAATCAAGCATAAAAGAATGTGGCCACTTAATTGATGTTAGAAACAGTGAATTAAATCCCAGTGTATTAAGGACTCCTCTTCATTCCTGTTTAGTCAGAAGGCAAGGCACTACTCACATAAAGGCTCCTACCTCGCAGTGACTTCAGTTGATTTTTTTTATGTTAGGTCTGCATTTTATCCTAGTGGTCCAGTCATAGTAACTCTGTCACAAAGTGTAAAGCAGTAAGTTTTCTCCATGCAATGCTTTCCACAATAAAACTAAAGGAACTCACAGGAAGTCACCTTGGGAAATCCCCCCAGAGTGTTGCACCCTGATGGAAAGCTTTCAACTATTGTCAGTGTACTCAGATGCCCACCTCATCGAGGACAATATTCAGACCCACCACAGTCTAGCTGATAATGTACCATCAGCATGTCAATAAAGGGCACTTCTTTCTTGCTCTAAAATTCTGGTCATTAGTCTGGGTACAACAGGTCATTCCTTTGAAGTGTGGTGAGCAACAAGCATTTAGCTGAGGTGCTTGTGTCAAGATTCAAGCTGTTAAAAGTCACTGTCAATCACCAAAAGGTGAGTCTTCCTCCTTCTGCTTGTCTCTACAAGTGATATCTTCAGGATCATAATTCTATCCCGATAGTTTGTTCTGCAATATTGTTCCTAAATAAGGACATCTGTGCATATGACTGTGTGAAGTATTTTTAAAGCTTCCACTAAGGCATTTTAAGAGAGCAGGGCTATTTCAGATTCTCTCTGTTGTGTTTTTTGGTTAAGAGAATCCTCCTTGGTAATATGTAAAGAAATCACAACTCTCCAGAAAGCTGAGGCATGCCAGGCTAACTTGGCTGTAAGGACCCCTTCTATCCTGGGGCTTGTGCACAGCCTGGGAATCTGAGAATTCACCGAAAACTTTCTTTTTTATTATCTTCCTTTTGTAAACTTGGAGAAGGTTGCAGTTTTTCCTATTTATTGAAGTTCTTTAACAACAAGGCTGTAGCATTTCCTTAAAGAAAGAGGAATTAAAAGCTTTTCATTCTCTTACATGCATTCCTAATTTGTTCAGCTCGAGGGGATTTATGAGGACTGTTTCAGTGTCTCTCCATTTATAATAGTTAAGGGTAACCTTAATGGTGTTACTAGTGGGCAAACTTGCTCTCATGCTCCCCTTCTCTGTCAGTCAGCTCATTTATTTTAATTTCCATCATTTGAAGGAAACTTAGGTCTGAATTAAGTGAGCCAATATATCTATCTAACTAATACCTTATTGGAATACAGTATAGAGTGGCTCCAGATCTTTTTTTGTTTTGCAGAAAATTATGTAGAAACGGTCTGGAGTATGTCTGACCCTTTCAGAAATCATATCTGGGGAATTCAGTTGAACTAGTGATCTAATAGTGCCCTATAAGCTCAAAATTAGGCTACAGTAAAATAATTCGTTTTACATACAACTAACTGTAAGTAGACCAGCCCCACTCATTAAATGACCACCTCAGATTACACCTGACAAACAGCTATGCTTCAACAGGAGCATCACAAAGGTCATTTATTTTATGCTCTAATCTTATTGTTCTGATTTGATACTTAATTTCATTATCCAGCATTTTAGATGGGCACTTTATGATATTTCATTAGTGACTAACTCTAAGTACCTGGTTCAATTTCAGCCTAAAGGCACATTTGCAGACTTGATAAGATCTTCATACACCACCATGAAGCTGGAGCTTTATTTCAGTTTTTGAAGATTTTATAGTGGTGTAAACTTCCTGATTACAACATTTATTCCTCATTGAAAGAAGGGAATGATGATAATCTCCTGCTGAGCTATAGTATTTTTAATCAAGTAATGTGGGAGTCACTCTGTAGGTTAAAAGAAAATGCATTTTCACATGTGCCAGTACTATGGCCAAGTGAATTGAATGAGGCAAGTGAAAAGAAAACCCTCAATCACTCCTGCCTCATTTAGAGAAGTGTGTATCAAAGCCTGAAATCAGAAGCACAATTTTCTGTAGCACTCTGCAGCAGCCAGATATCCTCTGTGCTAGTGCGAGACTAGCTGGGCTTGAGGAATGCAGAAAGGAAACCAGCTCTGGCTTCTGCAGACCTTCTTTAGACTGGTGTGCAAGGGCAATGACACTTCAAAGGGGCTTATGTGTCTACAATTATAAAAGACTTAGAAAATCTTGGTCCAATGCAATGGAGGGCATTACTTCTGCAGCAGTGTATAACATATAAATCAGCATCCAAACCAGAGTCAGACTCCAAAGTCTTTGAAGTTTGCACATCACAATTTTCATTTGAGTTCCCCATTGCCTGGAAATAAAAGGCAATACTGACTAACAGAAAAATGCTGAAATTTAAATTGCTTGTACACCCACAGAAATGCAGTGGGCTCTCTGTTTGACTAATGCACAAGAGGAAGGAATTCACAGCACTTTTTCATAAGTATTTTAAATGCCTAAGTTAACACAAGGTTTGTGATAAGGAATGAATTTAATATCTTGTGACCCAAGCAGGACATGATAGGAAATTTTGCATTTTGCTAGGAGGCACATATATCTAAGAGAGAGCATAAATAAGGACCTGGAAAGCAGATTAAAAGAACCTCAAGAATGAAACCTGGTATCTGAATCATGTCAGGGTTTTACCAAATAAATGATGGATTTTGTTGATCACAACACATTTGTAAAACTTGCTCTAAAGCTTAAAAGAAAATGGAGGCTAACGCGGAAAGCACAAATTTGTATTTGTTACTAGTCTGAGCTAATGAACAATTCGAAGATGCTAATTTTCATTTCTATTTGCTTTGCTGCTGATTGATCTTTTTTGTTAATTACAAGAAAAATTTTAAAATACCAGAATTATTCTGATTTCAGTTCATTGCATACATTTTTAAAAGCTGAAATACTGTTTGGGGTTTGTGTTTGTGCACATTCTTTTAAACAAAAATTATTTAAATGCAAAGGGAATTTTGTCTTTCCAGAAATTAAAATATGATGAGATTAGAAAACTTGTGCCCGTGCCCCCCCTTTCTCCTTCAAGTCCTATTTGAGCTTTTGTGTAGACATAAATTTTCTTTGAAATAACAGATGTGTGTAATGCATAGTGAGCAAAACAGCAAAATAACATGATTGCTATTTAATCAAAGCACAAGGGTGTGAAGCTGCATTCCTATTGTTGGCAAGTACTGCTGTGTCTCTTGTGAAATTGAGGATAGTTGCAACAACTGGTAGAGCTTTTGTGTATCAGATCCAGCAGTATCATTACATGAAATGTGATTCTATATTCCACCTATCAAAAATAAATATTTATGACCAAGACGAGACAAGAACCCAAATTATCTGTGCTAGATCATAATCATAAGTGTATTTAATGCAGGAACTTTGAATTGCCCTTGAAGTTAATGCTGCATGATAGTTAATGTACTTATGCTTCACTGAGGAACAGACTTCCAGCTTCTTTGGTTTTCCTGCTAAGTTTCTTCCTCTAAACTAAATCTTAATGTCTTCTAATGCAACATCTTTCACGGACCCATAAGCAAGTGAAAATTTCGACGTTTCTTTCTAATGCTGTGGCTTTGTACTTTGAAGGGCCTGGGAGCCACACCCCGTTTTATGCTTTGGTAGCCTAGACATAACTCAGACACACAGGCTGTCAGCATTCACAGCTTCTGTCTCATTGCATCTTGCTCTCCCCATGAAGCTTCTGTTTGCATTGTAGTTCTCAAAAAGTTATTGGTTGGGTTGAAGTTATCATACTGTCCCATGCAGGTTCTACTTTCTTACTTTTTGCCGTTTTGCTTGAATTGGTTTCAGTCAGCATAACAGTACTTCTCAGGTATGATAGAAATCAGTGATATTGCACTGGAATTATTCACATCATTATTTAGAACACCTGGTAAGTTAGATGAGTGAGGTTAAACTGATTTTCTGCTTATTTATTGTAGCAAGTGGGTTTTTTTTAAAGACAATGGAGTCCCTTTTAGTGAATACCACTTGTACAAAACAGGAATCTGGTGAGGATATCTCTGCTTTTTTCACCTGTGCTTTTCCTGTGCTATGTCATCTAATAAGCTTTAATGCTGTCCTGTGCAAGTTTTGATCAAAAAATATGGCTAGATCATGGATGCTTTCAACTGATTGACTGGCTGGCAAAACAAATTGTTGGTAATATGCTCCATCTGCTTTATGTTCTCCAGGATCCAGTAGCAGTTGGTAGCGAGACTACCAAGGCGACAGTACAGATCTGCATTGTGTCTAGTGTGTAGGCATTAAAGGAAAGAAACGGAGGAAGGAGTGTTAGATTTCCTCTCAATCTCTGTACAAGCAAGTAGGGCACTTTAAAAGAACATTAGAAGAATTTAACTTGTGTGGTAGAAAATATATCAGAGACATATTTTTCTGGATAATTGTTTATTTCTAGATAATTGTAAACTAGTCCTTTCTTATATATCTCCAGCCGTAAAAACGAAATAAATCTCATACAGTTTAGCTCTTTAACAAAATTGACGAACGGTGAATAAATACTGTTTCAGTCATTCTTACACCAATATCTCTGTGTTTTACAGAGACACCAACACATTTGTGTTACCTGAACTATGCTGGATGTGAGCCTGGCTCTGGGCCAGACAGCATAAGGTGGGAATTGTAACTTCAGCAAACAAATCTAGAAAAATCCCCAAATTTAGGAGTATGTTAAACTTATCTTCATGTCTTTCTTTTCTGCAATGCATTAACTTTCTTCCATTTGGCATAGCCAGTGTATGTATTTCTTTACTTTGATGGTCATGAGGCATAGTTGTGATGCTTGGAGACTGAAATCTTGATGCTCAGGTATTGCAGTAGCAGGAAAGCAAGCTTCAAGTCCGAATCATGTTCTTGTAAATGGAGCAAGAAAACGCTGCCTCCCCAGTCAGGTTTTCAGGCCTTCTGTTAGGCCTTCTAACTGAGTTATTTGCATGGTGGAGACATATCCTAGCTAGATACCAACCCTTGAAAATTAACTGAAACTGTGAAGTCATTTTACATAAACTGTTCTTAGGATAACCTTTGAATTGCCACTAGTTGGGGCAAAAATTTAACTAGTATTTCCTCCAAATGCAAAAAGTTCCCTGTCTTATTGTCACTTCTCTGAGTCATCCAGGTATTAAAATACTAAAAATCCAACTGTTTCCATAGTGACTGTTCTTATTTAATATTTTCCTTCTCCTGTCCTCCCTTAGAGTTGCTATTGCTATATCGTTTATTTTCTTCCAGCAATTGTGCTACATGACTGATGGTTAAAATAGCAAACTCTGGAGACTGCTTCTCCCCTCAGCATATGCCCATGGCTGCTCTAATGTTAATAGAAATCACATTTGTGGAGAAGCTTTATCATTTTCTAATTTCCCCCCTTCATGCTAGAAATCAGAATCTAGTTTATTAGCATTACAAACATACCCTTCTGCTAACCTTAGTCCTGTCAAGTCCTCGGAGTTGCTTGCCTCAAAGTCTCACACTTTTCCTTGGGCTTGACTTCATTACAAAAATAGGTCCTATGACAACATAAAATTAAACCCGTACTTTTTGCTGCTGTTTATTCAGTTGCTAGCTTGCACACTGTTGACTTTGCTCACCCCTGGTCTGTGGAAAAGCTCCCAGTTTAGCAGATCCCAATCCTACAGAAGATTCACCCCTACTTGGTGTAGTGCATTCAGAAAAGCACCACTGACTTGACACAATTAATTGTGCATTTAATTTCCTCAGCCTATCTTTGATAATGGGTTCAGCACACAATTCAAACTGGTGCCATTAGAACAGATAAAAGTCTTGACAGGATGTTACTTTAAATCGTTATAAAGGACAGCTCCTTTTGCTAGTTTGGAGTACTGGTCTCTTAAATGGAGAATTAGAGCAAGACCCAGGAAAAGTGTGAGGAACAAGAGGAGAGATCTTCTCCTCTCTGAATGATACCACTTGAGCCATCAGATGCAGAATGTAGCACCCTTCAGACTGGAGTCAAAAGTTCACTCAATTTTCCTCCCATTTAATACTGAAAAGGTTTGGTTTGCTCAAATTAGGGAACATGGAGCAGAAGTTAATCACCAACTAAACCCAAACGAATGAGAAAAAACCAAACTCTCTGAAATTAAGGTGCAGACCTTGGGGTTTTAGTAAAAATATTTTGCTATTTTTGGGCTGTCAAGGACTTGAATTCAGCTTGAATTCCATAGGAGGAATGTGCTACCTTCATAGTACAGCTCAGCCATGGTGAAACATGAGGTGAAAGTCTTACTCATTCATGCCCATCTGAGATGTGGTCACTGAAAATCCATCTGTCACACTGATCTCCTAGTCAAATCTAACCTTAGAAGATCAGTTGAAACCAAAGATTCTCCTACCAGCACTATTTATGTCATATGCTTAGTAGCACACCCATGGCACTCTTTGGTGGTAAATACTGTGACTTTAACAGGGAGAAGGAAGGAGGGATGAAAATCCCAGTCCAGGTACAAAATTCTAAGCATGAGTAACACCAGCAAACGAAAGTTTGACTAAGGCATCCTATCCATAGCACAGCAGTATCAGAAGCTTACTTTCTTTCTTCATGGCCTTTTGCTTGACAGATACAAGTGTGCTGCCCTTTGTGAATATACCCTTCTCCCTCTCAATCTGTTCCATTAACCCTCTCTATCCTCCCTACCCACTTGTATGAGGCATGAATTGATACATTTTAAACTTTGCATCTGTGTGGGTGCATGTGACTGGCAGGCTGCCAGCATCTGTTGTTTCTGAACTCTTGTCTTCAATCGTTTTGGAAGTAAGCCTTGTAGGGTGATGCTAAGCAGAGATGAAAAAGGATTTCAGCCTACCTGCTATGTGTGACAATAACTAATCATTAGATGGAAAACATAAAGTTCAGCTGAGGAATGGAATAGAAAAGAAAAAAATTGGTTTGTTCTTTTAAGTTTCAGATGTGAAACCCTTCAAATAGATGTTTATGTATTCAAAAGCTAAAACTACAGCCAGATTTTGTACATGGCCGAATGATATTCTGGCACCTCTCTTGTCTGGCTATCTTTTAGTCTCAGAAAAATTGTGGAAACAAAAGAGCTAACCTGTATGTGTCAAATGACACCTCTGCTAGGAGACTAAGTTATGTTTCAGTTATATTGTACTTTTTTTGATGATGTTATTCAGCCCAAGCAGGGCGAATTATTACTTGCTTCCTACCTACTATTGTGTTCTGTGCCCCTCTGTGAAGCAGTATTTTGGCATCTAGCATGGACATCAGTGTTATTTGCAGAATACAGTGTGTGAGAACAGTCAACTTACAAATCACTGAGGGATATATCCCCTTCCCAGGCGAGTTTGTTATATAATGGAGATAGAATGTGAAACAAACAGAAAACCCAGTGAAAGGTATTACAGTATGATATCTACCATGTAGGTAGAAAGGACAGTGTTCTTCTGTTGTTGAAAACTGAGTAAATTGAAATATACTCCAACAGGAAGGGGATACTCAACACAAATACCTGGCTAGCAAACCTGTCTTCTCATACAAACACTTTATCATAATAGTTGAAAGCATCACTTCCAGTAGACTTGCTGTCTGATTTGTGGCCTGGCTTAGAGAACATTGGAGCTTCCTCTATGTTTTACTGAGTTTTTAATGGTCTCCATTAATGCAGCTGCCTTATAGTGAGCATGATCAGTGGAAATCTGATGCTGTAACTCAGATGCACTTGGTTATCTTCAGTGACATCTCTTTGTTCCTGTTCCTGCATCGGGAATAACACTGCTACCTTGATATTTCATAGAACATGAATCTAAAGGTGCTTAAGAGACAATAATGAGATATTTTACCAGTTCAACCATGCAGAAAGTCCAGTATACAGAGAAAGGTCCCTTTTGACTTAGTTGAAATAACAGCACAGAGGTGCTGGAAGGGTTAATAGTGTCTGCACAACATTCTGAAGCTGTGGTATGCTATTTTTTCATACCTGTATATAATTTCTTTGTATTATTTCACTTCAGATGTTTAATTGCATCCTATTTTTGTCTCAAACCTGTTCTGAATTATTCTATATGGAGAGAAATATTACTGCTCTTTTGTCTTTGTGTGTGTGTGTGCTAATCTTTCTATGCCATGCGCTGATGCACTCCTTTGTCTTCAGGGCATTAGTTGTATTTGTCATAAAACCAAAGAGCATCTGAGAGAAGTAAAGTTTCTCTTACCATGGAAAAATGTATTGAATGTAATGTTTGGTTTTGCAAATTTCATATCTCTTCAGTATGTGCTGCCTTCTGCAATCAACTCACAGATGGCTTATGCTGTATTTAAAAATCAAGGTCATTGTTTAGCAGGATATAGCTTTACTTTCTAATATTGGAGACCTTTTGTTTTATATCTCTTAGTCAAATGCTTTTCCTGTTCAGCTCAGTTCTACTTTTCTGTGTGACACAAGTAATGGAATATGTAAAGACTTTTAGATTCTTCTCTAAAATGGTAAAAACAGTCTTAATAATTAGACTGGGAAAACAATAGAGACTTTATTTTGCTAATTTACAGCAACACGATGCTGATATGAAAGCCAAAAGCTGTTCCTCATGCTGAACTCCATGTAGAGCTATCAGACTGACCCACTAAGTCAGCTGAAATAATTTCATTGAATTTAGATTGGTCTCAGTGTTACTTGTCTGTCTGGAGACTGCAAGATTTAGTGTAATAGTGTTTTTCAATGCTAAACCATCAGTAAGTAATATCCAATTTAATATGCTGGGAATGTGAAGTCTTTAAGCACAGATTTGTCCTCTCCCACCACTGCCTGAGTTACCATTGAGAGAAGTAGTGCCTTGTTAGAGTTTTTCTAAATATGCTGTAAAGATGAGAAAGTTTAAGTAAGGTGAAAAGGCTGGTAAGTAGAGCAGGTAAGGAGATGGACTTTTTAATAATCTGTTCAAATAGAAGTAAAATGAAAGCAGTATTTTTCACTCCATATAGTATATCCAAGGATATTACTTCATGTGTATGGCCTTTTCATTATAATATGTAGAAGAATGGTGCAATGGATAGAAGTGTGTGTGGAAAGTCCCAGGTGAGGGAGTTGACCTGTGCATCCAGCATCCACCATCACTATCACTGAGAAAAATTCTTATTAATTACTTTGTTACGTGAGAGGCTTTTCCCTGCTGTACACTCTGTCCTGTCCTACATCCTGGTGTTGTCACAAAAAATATTAATTGCTGTGAGGGATGCAGACTGTGAAAACTGTAGCACAACTCACTTTATAGGGAAAAGTTATAAAAACAGTGACCTGAGACAAGTTCCATTAAACTCATGGACCTTGAAAGACAAATAAAATAGGTTAGTATAGTACAAACCAACATGACAAAACTTGGACATTGTTTCAGTTCATTGAGGTTTTATGTATTGTTGAATTGGTTATTGTGGCAACAGAAAGTAGATTGAAAAATATAGAGAAAATAAAGGGTCAAAGCGAGGAGATGCTCAACTTTCTTCTTGTCCAAGCAGCTAGTCCCGCTGCCATCTGTCAGTCTGCCAATTTTCACTTCAGAAGCCCATGCCAAGATAGACATTTCAGGCAAGTCTTTCTTACCTTTGAAGAACAGCATTTCCCCCTAAAATAATGCTGAATTTCTATTGGAAACAGACAGCAATCAATCATGTTAACTTTACCAGTGAGTTGTTTCCTTCATTGACATAGTCTAGTTTCAGGAAATATTTTACAAAGAACAGACCCTGGTATTTTTTCTATGTAGCCTAATTTAGACGAATTCAGAAGACCTTCCTTAATCATCTGATATCATAATACAGAAATGTGTTTAGCCTTACAAAAAAAAAAAAAAAACCTCAGTGATGAATCATTGAAATAATTGATCTATTTAAGTTCTGCCTGATACACTTTTCAAGGGCATAAGTTATTTCTACATGTCATTAGGAAGACTTGGTACATTGCTACAATTATTTGGGTAATATTAAAGTGGAATGAGATATCTGGCCTCTCAACTTAATTGTATATGGGTTTTCTGAATGTATTGTTTAACTCTGTGAGGAGTTTGTTAGCTTTGTCTGTTTTCTGACAGTTTGAAACTGAACCTTGAACTCCAACTATGAATGTACCCAAATTTGTGGAGATCATTTGAAACTGAACTTTTTGGGGTTTGAGTGGATGAAAAGGAAATGGAAAGAGCACACAAAAGTATAAACCATATGGCTTACAAAGGTTACGGCCTACAAGTGAAAACACATAGGTACACATGAAAATGAGTAATCTTCAACCATAAACCATTTATGAAATTGGTCAGCACCATATCCTGTCTTGGAAGATACAACAACAGCTACCATATTTCACAAATAAATCTCATGGCACCTTTTGTAAAGATCAGTATTTTTACCTCTAGTTGATAATGGGAAAAACAGGAGTTGAAGGGATGTTTGGATCACCACCCAACAGCCAAGAATCTGCACTGGACAGAGAATCCGGATCTTCGGAGATGTGTCAGTGCTGGTAGGACACTTCACGAGGCATTATGGAGTGTACTTACTGAATGATTTGCTGTAGGAGAAGTTTCTTCCTGGCCTGAAGCAGTTTGTGGCAACAATCAGAGACAGTAATTTAATTTATACCTGTTCAGGCACATTTCTAGCTTGCTCTGGAGCCTGGCAGCTCTAAATCAAGGTGCTGCATGTTACCCCTGTTTCTCTCTCAATGTCTAAGTTCACCTTAGATGGAGAACAGAATTGGGCCACATTTGTCTAATCTTTTTGTGAATACCAAGTGCTTGGTCTCAGTGACTTATTGCAGTACAGACTTGACAGATTAATTATAAGTGATGTGGAAAAAAGTATTCATTAACATAAAACTTTATTGCACTGCAACTTTACTTGCCTGTTCCCTTACTCTTGTTTTAGTAAAGGGTAGATAGGAGCCCAATATTTATCTTACTAGTTTCTTCTCTTGTGCCCACTTTTCCTGAATTACATCCTGCATGTTTTTATACATCTCATTTAATACAACAAAATATATTGGATTCTTGTGAGGGGAAGAAAAGATCTTGCTCTCATTAGACAGATGGCATTTGAAAGGGCCAAGAATATGTTTCAACATTGTCAGTCTGTAACTGCAGGAATGCTCAAGTTCTCTGTCTTTCCATGGTTATACCTCTGAGGCAAAGGCTGAGTAGGAAGCAGTTATGTCGGTAGAGAAAAAAAATGACACTTTGTCCTATCATTCAGAGCCTGTGAAACCTCTTTAGTCCAAACTGAGAACAGAATGCTATCCTGAGAGCAGTCATAAAACCGTTCAAATACATTTACACACCAGCCATGTGCCTGCCCTTTCTCAGTTACAGTGTTCAAAGTCTGTTCCCCTTTGCTAAAACACTCAGGTTGCTGTGCCTTGGGATTCCCTCACCACAGAGAATACTGAACTGTGCCTCTGCAAAGCAATAGCTTGGGATCAGATCAGCATTATATCTGTAAGCTGAATCCAGTACATGCTGCATTAGGGCATGAAGGGAGAAAGTGGTCTTTTGTCACCAACTGCAAGTGATTTTCTTGAAGAGCAGACACAAAGCTCTGCCAGTGCTCAGGAAAGCAATGTAATGGCTGCAGGGCTGGTGCTCTGAGACAAGTATTCTTTCCGGAGGACTTAATGGTCTTCATCTCCTTTGGCACAGGCATTTCCAACAGGCGTTTTCTTCAATACTGCAGGAGGACCCTCAGATCATTTCACATCCTAATGCAGGGCCTATTGCACTTCACACTATTGTAATCCACATTGCTGCCACTGTTCTCTGCTGTCAGTACTCAAGTACAATTTTTCCTACCGCCAACAGTTCCTCTAGTTTTGTTGGTCTAGCCTTTGCTACTTAGTCCCTCTCAGGAATAGTCAGTACTCACATTCTCTCAAATGCATTCTGAATTCCACCTGCAATGCACATTTACATTTAGGGTATATTACATCCCCTTATTTCTCTATTCAGCAAGGGACACTAAGCCAGCTGGCGAAGGGCAGTGTTGAGTGTTTCATGCTGCTATGGCAGTAGCTGTATTTGTTGTGATTCACTGAAGTACCAAAGAGCTGTCTTGGGTTTTCCCAAGGCAAATAACCTGCTAGAGAATCAGTTGTAGCAGGTGTTACAGGTGTAGCAGATGCAGTATTGTAATTAACAGGATCCCCTTAAAAATTAATATACTCATCAGTGCTAATAGAACTTATCCAGTGCTATATGAGATTTTCTGTGTCATCTGCCATGAAAATGCTCAGGTATGGAATATTTAGGCTTAATAAAATTGCATCCTCTGGCACTAATAATGTCTTATGTCATATCATAGCTCAGATCAATTTATAATTTTTTTGCCACAGAATTTCATAAATCCAGCAAGTACAAAGTAATGTAGAGATGCATTTGAATAACCTAGCTGTAGTCTCTCTCACAGACAGGCATTACTGTTCTTTGACCTCTGCCATGAGGCCAAACCTGGAAGAAATTTTGCAAGAAGAGGAAGAAAGAGAAAAGTGTGGAAGGGGCATCATCAGAGTACAAGGAAAAAGTGGGACAGGCCAGATTCTAGCGTTCATGTGATTGCTCTTAGCTGTGACGTAGGATTACACGGTGCTTTGTCTTCTGGGTACTACAGAACTGCAGAGTGACTAATGTTCCAGAAACTTGAAAGTTTCCTTTCATCTTAAACAGCCCTTAATCAGGAACAATGAGCTTCTGAAGAATAAAAAAGTTTAGAAAATGTATTTTTCATTTACCCTTTGCCTTGTTTCACAATCCTTAACAGTTGCCTGTGTTATATCAGAAAATGCTTCATCTTCCTTCAAAAAAAAAAAATTACTATATTGATATAATTTTGTAAATTGTAATTATTTCCTTGGTTAGTTGTGCTTTATTTAGAAACCCTAGTAAGGCAGGAATATTTTGTAAAAATGAGATGCTGCTTCTGGGACATGATGACTTTGCCTCTATCTGCTGTTGTTTCAATGGTGAGTTAGTCCTGAAATTCTTAATTCACAACATTTTGCATTTTGTGAAATAGCCAGTTCCCAAATCTCCTTGTACTTCATGTGTTTCTCTGATATCTCTTGTTGTCTCTGCAGACCCCTTTTCTTCTGATGCAGGTACACAAAACCTTCCTTCCCAGTCTGAGAACAACCTAACAGCAATAAATACACTGCAGAACCCATAGGTTCTTTTCTGTTAGGATAAACAAGAAAATATGGACACAAACCCATTCTCCCCTTTTTACTTGTAGGTCACCTTTAGGGAAAAAAGACTTATATATATTGGGTGCATGAAATGACAGGCTTGTCTAACATAAGACTCACAGCTGTCAAGATTAGCCTGAAGGGCTGGAGGATATGGTCTGACATATGGGTTTCCTGAAGCTCTAGCTGTACCTTTTTCACTGTAGCAACAACAATAAATAAATTGCTGATGGGAAGAGTGAGCACTAATGACTTCACTTCTGAACTTCACTCCTTTATGGCCAAAACTTTACTTTTCCAGTAAACAGTCACCATTCAGTAAACCTTCATAATGCTTTAATAATTTTCAGCTAAGAAAAGCCTTTGTTGTGTTCAGATATAATATTGGGAAAGCTGGAACATAAAAGGTCCCATCCATGCATGTGTGGCAAGCTGTCTGAGCAAAGACATTGGCAACATTTTAAGGGCAGCATTAGTAAGAGTCAGTTGCATGGGCTTTGGCTCTAGTACACAGGGTGCATGTTCCCCTCCCAAATCCATGGGCGTTTGTGGAGATTTCTACTTGCCTCTTTTGAATGTATGCAGTGCTGAGGCTAAACTCCTTACTCCTGCTAAAAGATGGAGAGAAAAAAATTACCCATTTCAACAGGGCAACATTTCATCCATAATAAGACATAAATGTCTTATTAATTTGGTGGCTGGTGTTTCTTACTGAGGACCCTTGATATGTGGCAGGTGTGTATCTGGTATGGTCATAGATTCTGATATGATGTCACATTTTTCAGCCATCATCTGCTCCTGACTCAATGCTACCAAGAGCAATGGTGTGTGGAGAAGAGGCAGGAACAATGTTTTCTCTGTAACTATTTGTCTAAGAGATCCAGCACTGACCTACCTTCACAGGGAAAAGAACTTTACATTTATCAAAAGTAAAATGTCACCCTCACCCTTCCTCCTTTCTTTCAGTTTCTCTGAGAGGTTTGAGATTCTGGGGATGGACATTTTAATTTTTTTTTTCCCCAAGAAGTAATAAACACTGTGGAAGGGCTGAGGAAAACAGAAGAAAAGTGATGCATTTTATTTTGTGTTAAATCCAGGAAAAAAAAAAAAAAAAAAAAAGGTCTTTTCCCTTTCCTAGGAAAATAAACAATTAGTTGCATGTTCCAGGTGTCCTAGTTTCAGCTGGGATGGAGCTAACTTTGTACCAGCTACTAGGAAGAAAATTATCTTGAAGCCTTTCCTTTCTTATAGAGGCAGAGATGAAATTTCACTGAGCTGAATATGGTGTCCCAAAGGTTCAGTTCAGCTCCTACTCTCCATGGCTTTTTTCTGTTCTCTGAGTTTCCCCTCTGGTCTGCTCCTGTGTTGCTCTTGTGCTGGTTTCTTTCCATTGTGCTTTTGAAATCAGAGAGACAGCGAAGACATCAGTAAGGACAAATGCAGAGTGAGGACATTGACTTAAGTAATTTTAACATACAGGCTCCAATCTCTGTTGTATTGAGTGATTTCTGAAAAGCTGCAAAATCTGACACTGCATGTGCCCAGATAGCTCATTTTTCATGTGACGTAAAAGAAAAGCTGCTTACTGTTCAAGTAGAAATTCACACTTGTATTGGAAAAAAAAAGAGAGAGAGAGAGAATCCTAATCAGAAATCCATCTCGATAGCTCAGTTTCGTTTCATCCAGCTCAAGAGAAGCAATTGTGTCCTTCTCTTGTTTACAGTGTGGTGGAAGGAAACCAGTCACCCACAATGATGTGAACTGCAATTAGCAGATCAATAGCGACTTCCCCTTAATAAAAGCCACAGTTCTGTGCTGGGCTGATATTTTATTCCTTTATTGCAATCAGCACGATGGATCTTTCTTTAATGGCTGCATGTATGTCTTGCTGGGTATATATTCACGTAGCAGTAATAGGTGTGAGTCAGACCTCGAGCAGGCAGTGGACATCCCGCAGCCGGGCTCGCGGCACCCCCTCGCCTCCTCACAACAGTCTGTGTCTTTCTGCACCAGTGTGTAATTACTCACCACGTTTCACATCAGTGCTGGATGCATATTCCTAATGATTTACCGTATGAATAAATAAGTAGAGCAAATCTCCAATGACATAAACTGCACAATTTCAATCAGCACAATATTTAGATATATACTTGGTGTATGTTTATGAGAGAGTTACTTATTTCTAATGACTGAGAGGTGCTCTAGTGGAACTAATTGTGATAAATTATTTTCTTGGCTCCAACAATTTATCCAACGAACTTAGCCTACGTTTTTCCTTTGTAAATTGTCCAAAGCACTTGGACTACTCTAAATATATGTATTATTTGTAATTGTTTGCCAAATTGGTTTACCAAAGATTCTTGAGTTTTAGATCATTTGCAAGCTGTTGGCAGCTAGTACTTGCTCATGAATGTGAGAGCTGTGTAATTTTATTTGGATTAGTCACAGGGTCTTTAACTGGATAAGCAGGACTCCTGATGTGATCTTCAGCCCCTCTGAATTCAAGTTTTGCATCCTATGACTACTTATTCATTCACTTGTGTTTCATAGCTGCTTTGTTTCTTGCCAACTTAATAACTAATATATTTGTTTAAGGAAAGTGAACATAAAGTGGACATGAACACATGAAGCTTATTCTGGGCTTGGGGTTTTTCTAGTGAAAAAAGAAAAAGATTGGGGTAAAAAGATAAGGGTCCCTTTCTAAATAAGAGTGCAAGGTCTTTGGTGGTCTTGCATTCAGAATTCTAATTGACTTCACATGTCTGGAAAAATGGCTGAAGGTTAAGTGTGTAGATAGAAAGTCATCAGTAGCCACAAAGTAAGTCATAACTATTATGATTTTTCATTTAACAACTTGAGAAGCATTAAAGTAATGAATTCTTTATTATTCTTTCCTAGTAAATGCATTCTTGTCATGATAATAGCATCAAGCAGTAGTCAAATGTATGAATATAACCCAGATAAGAAAAATAGCTGACACCTGGGCATTGGAAAATGAAAAGCTAACTTTTCCTGTAATGCAATTAATTCTTGAAAGAGTTAAGGTTTAATTGGATGAGAAAGCATCACAAGATAACTTTATTCTTGTCTTTGGGTCATTTCTACCTTTGTATGAGAGGTGCCATGCTTGATAGAAACCAATTAGAAGTGAATTTAATTTGCAAATTATTCATTTTATCTTCAGTTCTCATTTATCAGTCTAGAAAATAAGGTAATTGAAATACATAGTGAATGTGAATCAACTGAAATAAGATGTAAGACCATTTGAAATTAGTTTAATAACTTTACATCTTCTATGCCATCAGGAAGTATCTACAGTGACATTGACAGTGTCATTATTTGACATACTTACATTTAAAAATCCTGTTTATTCATAAATGAATTGAACCACAAACTTAGGTCTTTTTGCTAATTTTCAGACCTGTATGCAAGACACTCTCCTTGCTTTTACAGGACAGGTTAATGGTGGTGTGGCCATTCTGGTCTGGGATACAAGCAGAAGCTTGTCAATTATACACATCAAGAGTTTAGAATATTGTCAAGGCATAGTGATGTAATGTTGCATGGTACTGATGCAGTAAAACTGAAATTAGCATCGGTGGGAGTTTGGGACAGTGTTTTTCAGGACATCTCTTGAGGCTAGGCAAATAGTCTTCAAAGGAGACTGGCAGTGCTGCCCAATGGGACCTTGCATTTGTTCAAATGATTCAACAGAAAAGAAGATACAAATAACCAAGGAGCTGTGCAAAAGTAGCAGTAGCAGTTCTACAGAACTGATGAACTTCTCCCACCTTTTGTAGTGCTTTTCTTCGTGGTTTTTCTTCTTTGCTTTGCTTTGTAGGTTCTGTATTTATCATTGTGTTGCTCCTGAGAGTAAATAAAACTCAGTCCCAGTTGTGCTAGAGGTCAAAAGCACATGAATGCTGTCTCCTCTTGAGCATACACTGGGCATAGAACACAGAAGACCTGAGCTGAGAAAAAGCATTTTCAGCTCTTTCAAGAGTGTAAAAAAACTCAGATGATCTAGAGAGCTGGGGCATCCTATGTCTTACCCAGCACAGTGGATGTTAGAGCTGCCCTGATCCATGAAATGAAGTCTGAGAAGTCAGTACCAGGCCTTCAGCAGGCCCCTACACCCATCCCAGAATTTGAAACCTCTGCTTCATGGTGGATACGACACACTTAACTCCTCTGGAGTAGTCATATGTTAGCTTTCTGGTTCCCATGTACATTGACAGGGAAGCTCAGAGTCTGGGAGGCAAGAGATCTTCACAAAGATCATGATGGGCAACATTTTTTCTGGAAAACAAACTCCAGATTTGTAGTGACTAAAGATCCTTCTCAGGCCAGGAAATGTTGAGACTGTGTCTAATGTGTGAGAATTCAGGGAATTTCTTCTTTCTTGACAATTAAGCTGGATGACACTGTTGAAAACAGGTGTTAATGCTCGAGAATGTTTAGCTGAGTTATTCCTGGCTTCGGTTCCCTCTGCCCTTGGCTCTGCAAGGTCCATCCAGTTTTGCCAGTGAGAAACTTGAGCTCTTCTCCCTGCTTTTTAAATGGTTACCAAAAGCAATGCTGTTCCCTCAAGTCTGCCTAGTTGCTCCTCTCTAGTTCCCAGATGAGTGTTTCCGTGTTCTTCCTGACAGGTAAGTAAGGCTGAAGCCAGCACAGACAGGCAGGATTACAATGGTCCATAGAATTTAGATATGTCACATTCATTCTGATTTTTCTATTGCATTGGTGTGATAGTTTGATATATCTGTCAATCTTCTTCTCACTTTGCACTGGAGCCCTCCAGTCTGGGTATTACCATCTCTAAACAAGAGGTGAGCTCCCACATGAATTAGGGCATTCCATGTTGCACCACACAGTGTGCAGGCACAAGACTGGAATTGGTGTATTTATTTATGATGCTGTTTTTCCACTCAGGAATACCTCTAAGAGATACCTTAATATTTCTAGGAAGCCCCAGCCAGTGTTAAATTATATCTCTATTTAAATGACAGTGGCACCTGGTGGCTACTGGAAGCCAAGTTTATGCACTTCTTAATGTATCCTGACACCACCAATATAATAGCAGGGTGGGGTGGTGATATATCAGCAGCCAAATTTCCCTTCAAGTCAGGCAACAACAGGAGCTATGAGCTTGGTTGATTCTGTCAGGCTGTGTATGTTGTTTAAAATGTAAAGCTAGAATGGTTTTAGCATTATGAAAAGCTCTGTTGGTTACAGCAAAGTAGCCCAAATCCTTCAGTTTCTCTGATTTTTTAAATGAAAGGTGTGTTGGTTTTGCTTTTTATTCGATATGTATTTATTTCTCATAGCCCTTTTTTAACATGCTGGAATATCAGATTGTGTTTTATGATAACTCAAACATTTTTTGTAATACAAATCAACAAAGAAAACTCATCTTTCCTTGTTTGTATTCAGCTCATGTAATTTTATCTTGGAATGGTAAAAAGAGATTTGAGAGATTCACATATAATGTTCATAAGATCTTAATGAATGTGTGAAGTGATTCCATCACAAATGTATACTTATAAGTTCTGCACAAGGTCAGTCTTTGTCAGTATTGATTTGGAACAGAATTAAAATGCCAGAAGTTGTCCAGTTTATTGTCAAGCTACTGCATCCATCTCCTCTCTGATATTTCAACAAAGGAGCCTCAGGCAATCACAGTAATTATTCAGAAAAGCAAATCTCAACTACTTTTAAATGCAAAATTCTCTGTCCTAGCCAAATGATTGTTAGCAAGGGATTACAGCGTTATAGAAGATACTTTGCCCTTCCTTGTGCACAAATCAATCTTTGTTTACATCTGACCAAGCAGCAAAGACAAAAATTCAGAGAACAAGTTCTAGAGATCAGGCTTCAATGCACAGCAGATGATGTCAATAAATAGGAAACAATGCAAAAGTGTTCAATAATACCTATTTTTCAGCTGAGATGTGATTATAAATCAATACACTCCAGTAAGACCAAAGGATATTCTATGACAACCTTCAAGTTATTGATCTTTTCAATTAAAGCGAAAAAAGCTCCCTTACCTGGGATAATCTATATCCTGATAAGAAATGTATAGTTTTTTTTCCAATCTCCAAGGTATAGATTTGAAAGCACATAAGCAAATGAAGGAGTTAAATATGGGAGTCTCACTTCTTTCACAGTTAACTGAAGCAAGCCTTCTTACATGTTATCAGAGTAGCCAAGATTAAAATAAATAAGTAAATAAATATAGAATTGCAGGACACACCCAGAAAACAAAGCAAAGAGGAATAAACAACCTGCCAGCAAGGTAGTTTTTGAGGGCCAGGTTCAGTGGCAAGTAATAGCAACTCCTCATCGTGCTCTGTTTTTAAAAGGTCTTACCTGCCTGTCTTCAAGGAAGGACATAGATCTTACTGGAACTGAAATACTAAAGCTGTAGTGAGGAGCAGGCTATACAGGTTTAAGGCATGTGTCTTATCCTCAGCTGAGGCTGAGTTCCCTATTTGTCTACATTAGGTGATTCTTGCAGGCTCTTTGTAGATCATGTTCTGACTAAAACAAAGTCTAGTCTCTCTTTGGTCACAGTGCACTGCACAGGGAAGTTGTGAACCGTAGCACCTGAGTCCTCTGTGCCAAGGACTGCTGTGCCAAGCCTGCTATATAGTTTTCCCTTGCTAATGAGGCCAGGTCTACCTGATAGCACTCTGGATCACTCAAGTGACTAGCTCATTTAGGTTTAAATTGCCCTTCAGCCTGAAGAGTGTTGGCTGCTGTCTTCATCTGTCATGGCCATCTGCTCTACTCTTTTTCCCATCGCAGCATGACTAAAGTAACTTACATATGAAACAGATCATGGGACACCCATTAACGTCTTTAGAGACCATAAATGATACCCAAGAAGTACAGAGTTTACTCTTTAACTCCAGTTCCTCTTCCTTTGTAAGCACACATGCTGTCTTATGCCAGTATTCCCACACCTCAGTGTTTCAAGCATCTCAGAATAACTGTCTCTCTAAATTTCTCTTTGGGGTACATTCCACCTTTAGTTTTTACAGACTTCTCATTGACATCAATGAAAGCTATGTGCAAATATGAAGCGAGGTATATGTCCTAGAGTCAATACTTTTTTTTTCCTCATCCCTTTCCCCGTGTAGTGGAAGATCATCTTGAATCAAATGTGTGTCATTAAAAAATAATAGTTATGTGCTATGAGTTTTTGAGCTCTACCATTGCACTCACTGAATGAACTTAGACAAACATGTCATATCATAGACCTAACAACATACACCCTTCCTTTAAACATGAGGCTGATCAGACCATTATTTGAATAGGATTTCAATCTTGCTATCAATGACTCCTAAAAACAGGGGGGGTTGTATATAAAGATACAAGTAGAAATATTTCTCTATTTAGTGGTATTAAAAAAACACAAGTTGTATTTCCATACTGGTTTGCTTCATGTATCCATTTCATTAGACAGTCATGCTAAAAGGATGATACTTTTCAACAGTCTCCTTTTCTTTGATGAGTTTATTATACTGGCACCATTTACCTTTGAAATGTTTCAATTATTAGATAAAAGCTACAAATTAATGGTGACACATTTAAAGTACTTGAACCTTACCATACCTTGTCTGTCAGTGTCACCCAGACTACAAAAAATTAGGTCCAGTTCTTTAAAAATTTGTATGGAGATCATTTCACTGTTTTGATTTCAACTAATACTATATAGTTTACCAAAGCTTACAGGAATTCTGACTTTGGGAACATGTTTCTGTAACCAAGCAACACTCAAAACCACACAAAGGTTATTGTGGCCCTGATAAGAAGGTGATACTTCACTAGAACTCAGATCATCAGAATCACCTCATTTCCTATAAAGGCCTGAAATCTTTCTTCCATCTGTCTGACAACACCAAAATTTACCCCTTAGAGAAAAATGCTGATTTTGTGTCTAGTCATTACAAAATAGTGTAAAGTATAGTAATTTAAACAAAATAATTCAAACTGAAGAAAAAAATAAATCCAAGAGATCATGAGAGAAAACAGGGTAATTCCTTTGAAACTTACCCAGAAGTCCCACACATCTATAAAGACTTTCTTATTTATATCTTTGACTTTTCTTGAAGAAAAAAACAAAACAACAAAAAAAACCCAAACAAAAAAACCAACTTCATTTATGTTTGAAGATGGAGCTGCAAGAAACAAAATAGTTAAGAAATACTCTTTCTATGTCTGTTCACTCATTGAGTAATCAGACTGAAAGACACAATGTTTTCTGTACTGCTTTATGGTCTGACTCACAACTCTCCCATTAACTGATGCTTGCCTACATGAATAAACCAACTCAATCCATAAATCCAACCCCAATGAAATTCTCTGTGCTGCCCAGGGTAAGTGAAGAGTATTGAACAAGACCCACAGTTAACATTTTGTCACTGTTTTCGCTTTACTGTCTGAAGTCCTACTTTTGTATCACAGAGGAAGCCTGATATTCTTCAGAATGTAACAAATATTTTGTCAGATGCCCGGAAGTGAACTTCATACAAAGCCATTCAGGCCTGCCTCTGTTTGCCTATGAAACAGCTTTCAGAGTGAGTACAGGTTAGTATCCCTGTTCAAAGCTGACAATTTCTATCAATGTGTATCCATGTTAATTGAGGATTTACGTGTTCTGCAGATTTTGTGCAGCTTGTTCAGGAATTTAATGCTTCAACCTAGGTATATTTTTTCTTCCTTCAAAAGTAGTATATATGAAAGTATATATGAAAACTGTAAGACATTAATAAAACAGGAATGACAAAGGTGAATGACAGAAAGATGCTAATGTGGGCTTGGGGAGCACATAATTCTGTTTGCAGGATCAAGATCAGCATGAGTTTGTCCTGGCATGCACATGCTGCTTTATTTTGATTAAAGCCCTCAACCACTTTGTGTTGTGGCATCCCCAGTTCAGTGCTGAGGACAATAATTCCTACTTGCTGTAACCATTGTGATCTGAGTGACCTTCACAAATCTACTAAGACCACAGCTAGTGGAGTACTCACAGCATCTGGAGAGCAGGAGTGCAGGTCCCTGAGCTACTCTGGGGAATGTTCTGAGTGTGTTTAAGACAGTTAGTGTTAAGCTTGCTTTGTAAAGAGTTTAGGAACCTCATGATGAAATAGCTGATTGCTTCCCTCCTCCTCCCAAAGGCTCAGAGGCTTTTCACCCAATAGAGGAAACACCAACACCTGCAAATTTCACAGATGAAGCCTGTACCTGCAGGATTTGTCTCTGTTCCTGCCCTTTCATTTAACATTCTCCCACAGCCTATGTGAGTAGTGGGTGCTCTTTACCCAGTCCCACCAGTGGCTGTACAGCTCATTTTGTTCCTTGCTGGAATACCTTAAATATTAATGGAGAAACAAGAGATTCTGCATGATATATATGAAAAATCACAGGGGAGTGAAAACATAGATCAGTAAAAAGGTCAGACTCTACCTGTCTCTTCTGTCCTCAGTACTGCAGCCCAAAGTACAGGGTAGCCACAAGGAAGAAAGAAATTATCAGAGATCTCAGGTAATAAAACCTTCTTCTCACTGAATTCAGAGAATGAAAAGACAGGCAGCCTGGCCTTGGGCCAAGGTAGCCCAGTGCTAAAACCAAGCTGAATTGTGAATCTTCTTCATGAGCATGAAAAGAAACTCTGCCTGCCAGGTGCAGTCTGCACTGCTGCCTTCCTCTATTGCACAGCAAAGAGGAGTTACTTGATGGTTTGGGTTTTTTTGTGGGGTTTTTTGTTTGTTTGGTTGGTTAGTTTGGTTTGGTTTTTTGTTGTATGGCCCAAAAATCATAGAATCATAGAATCAACAAGGTTGGAAAAGACCTCAGAGATCAAGTCCAACCTATCACCCAGCACCTCATGACTAACTAAACCCTGGCTTTAAGTGCCATGTCCAATCCTTTTTTGAACACCTCCAGGGACAGTGACTCCACCACCTCCCTGGGCAGCACATTCCAATGGCAGATCACTCTTTCTGTGAAGAACTTTCTCCTCACCTCGAGCCTAAACTTCCCCTGGCGCAGCTTGAGACTGTGTCCTCTTGTTCTGGTGCTGGTTGCCTGGGAGAAGAGACCAACCCCCTCCTGTCTACAACTTCCTTTCAGGAAGGAGGAATTCTAATTCAGAAGGGAGGAATTCTAAAATGTCTGAGGTTCAGCTGAAGATACCACCCAAGTTAGTAGCCTGACATTGAAGTGAAGAGATTTTCAGTGAGAAATGTGTTAAAACTTTGATTGTAGGCATGGGAAAATACATCCCTGTGAAGGTCTCATCTCAGTCTCTGCTATTTACATATCAGTTTAATCCCTAGAGCATGAGATTTTTACATTCTTTGCAAGCTTTGCTTACATTAACTATTCTAATGCCAGATATTCTTGGCACACCCCATGTTGTGATTCAGCCCTGGATTCTGCTGCATTTGTGAAAATGAGTCTACCTTCATCCCTGCTCCACCTGCCAGTCCTAGCTCTTAGCAGTGTCTAAGAATTTGTGCTGAAAGCCATGCTAACCTGGTGGCACCTCTCACAGTGTGGGTTCTACCCACAACTGCACTTTCTGCTTTTGTGGTTATTCATGTTTTTCAAAATGCTGTATTACAGCTGTGTAAACAATGTGAAGGGTTTAGATGAAAATGCTTTCCCCATCATCTCTACCTGATTAAATTAACACATTTGTTTATATACTTTTAAATGCTTTTCCCATCCCAGTAATTTACAAATCAATACCTCTGGCATGCAATTTTGTGTAACAACATAGGGCAACACTTAATTAGTGCCTCATATTCATGTGAAAATCCTGTTAACAGAGTTAACATAATATGTGTCCTAGATATTTTGTTGCTCTAATCCCGGCCCGATGAAAAGGAAGCCATAATAAACATTTTATAATTAATATACAAATGTAAAGAGATTGAGCTCGGAACCTATCTTCTAGATAGAGCTTTTGTGGAAATAATGAATGATAATTATGTAAGTTATCTAGGCCATCAAAAAACAGCCATCCCTGAGGATGTGCTAGGGTACATATGTACAAGGTCAGGATTAAAATGTCCTTACTGAGCCTCTCTTTAGCTCTGTTACGTGCAGCTGTGTCTTGAAGACACTTTGGGGAGAAACTGTATTTTTCCATTTATTTTTGGAAAGCCTGCAGGAGCACTGCAAGGTAAACGATAACTACTCCAAATGATTCTTCTGCTTTTAGAAGCATCTTGTGGGATTTTCCTACCATCTCATGGCAACAGCATTGCTCTATATGTTTAATTACTTGTAGGGATCTGCCTTTTGGAAATGGCCGATAGACCACTTCAAACAACTGCAGTATGAGAACTGCATTATAGGACCTCCAAAAGATAGCATGCTCTCCATACACTCATAGTGCAGCAGAGCCGGCAAAAAACACTCTGGCATGTGCAGGATTCAGTGACATGCAGCTTAAAGATCACATCATGCACAGGCATCAAGTCACTTTTTAATGCAGGATCAAGTCCTTTCTTATGGTAGTTACTGAAGAACTCCTGGAAATAAGTCCAAAAGTAAATGTATAATCATACTGGCTTAAAGAAAATTTTTGTTTCTTTTCCACTTTGTATTCACTTTTATTGTCATAGATGGTACAACACCACCGAGTTATCTCTGGTCTTAATACAGTAGCCCATCCTTCTCCTCTAAAGTTGTGCTGCTTTTCTGATAACTTGTCAACATGTAGCACAAAGAAAAGTTGTAGGTGAAGAAGACATTACCCTGTGGCTACATGGGAGATGCATGTTGGTTGGAGATGTTCTAGAGTGCCTTTGCCCACACCCTCTACACAATCAGACTTTTCAGAGTTATCTCTTAGAAAAACTGGTTAAATAATTCAACATGGACTACCAAACATCTCAAAGTGTGTAAAATCTAGGTGATTTAGGTGACACCATAGCCTACTGAGAGCCACCTGTAAGCCTCCTTGGTTGTAGATAAATCTGAGGAAAAGATTAAGTAGTGGTTCCATTAAGCGATATACATATTCATGTGAGGTTTGTTATTTGTATACTCATTACTTTTTCTGTCACAAGTATTTAAAAAGCAACACCTTTTGTATGCAAATTTCTGCTTAATAACACTTGCCAGCCTTCAAATTAATGAATTGCAAGCATAATTTCGCTCATGACTTTGAATCACAGAACAAATTAAGATTCAGTCACAAAGATGCCATTTATCTTCAGTTTTGCAGTAGATGATTCTTAGTGCCCCATGCGTCAGCATGTAAATATTCAGGCTGAGGATGCACAGGCTTCTACAAACAAATTACTGAAAACTTAACTTACAGATAGTGCTTATTTTCTTGTGTTCTTATATGCTTTCTGCAACTGCCAAGTGCCCTGTTTTCAACAGATGACTGTATGTATATATATATATACACACACACACACACACACTGCATTGACAGAGTATTGTGCTAACACTATGAACAGTATATAAAATTCCTCCTCCTCATGGATATGTAAGGGTGTTGTAAAGATTGGTGTGGCTTAGTTGTACCTGCAAATGTTGTCCAAATCATAGCAAAATCTGAACCTTACACATTCTAATATGATAAGCAAAATATGACACAATTCTCTGTAACTGTGGATGACTTTTTCTCCAATATTGCTTTCTTTGTTAGCCCCTGTAAACCTGGCTAATGTGTCATTTCCATCTAATCACATAGAACTTGTTTCTTATTGTCTAATTGACAGTTAAGGCATCTATCTAGCCTTGGGGCTTGATGCTAATATAATTGAATTCAGAGGCATAAGAGACTGGGCAAAGAATCCTTGATGCTGTAAGAGCAATGCATTTGTGCATGCCAGTGCGGTGTAGCAGCTCAGTGGTTTGGTTTGGTTGAATGAGTGATCCCTCAACCAGGAGAAATGATGTTTAAAAAATGCAATGAAGTAGATACCTTTTACTGAAAGTTACACATTCCTAAATGAACAATGCTAGTATCAAGGAAAGTTCATTTCATACCTGAGGACAGGTTTCAGGCAGGTAGTTATTTCAGTCTCATCAGCTTTAGCTACTGCTTGCTTGGTAAAGAGGAAAAAAAATTAATCAAGCTGCACTACAATTAATCTGTGATATGAGATGGCATAAGCAGTTATTACTTGTAGTGAAAAGCAATTTACCAATTCATCCAAAAATAGCATAGGAAAAATCTTATCTGTAAAAATTATCATCTTAGGCATTATTTCCATTTATTCATTAACTCACTACAGCTACTTCTTATTGACTCTGGGAACTGTTAAATATTTTCCTAATGTGCATATCTGCAGTAGGATTTTTCATCATTTGTGTTTCCAGTGGTTTTAATGTCACTTCCAAGGACATGGCTCTTGCTTGTGTCCCACTGTGTTGTCTTGATTTTTCAGTTCTAAACATCACAAGCCTTTCTGACATAATTTAGATCCTCTCATATTTTTGGTCTGGGGTTATTTTTACTTTTTTTCATAATATTTGTGGTTTCAGGAAAGATACTCAAATCAGAACCATGGAGAAAAAGATTTCAGAAAGTTTTTTTCCCTAGCTTGCAGGAGATGTAAGAATTTAGCCCCGTCTTCATTTCTCAGAGCTACTTGCTAGATATAGGCAGTATCTTGTAATATCTTTCTACAAACAAGGGCTTTTATTGCACTTCTGTAGTGTTCTTGGTTTCCTGCCACAGTAATAGCTCCAGCAATCTTTCCTTTCCATTGCTGTTTAAATAGTCAATAGCAGCACCACTGAGTGTGCCCAGTAACAGACCACCGCCAGCTGTTCAAGGGTAATACCAAACCTGTACTCAGGGGCATGGCTGTGAGCAGCTTGTTTCCCATTATAGTTGTGAGTCTGAGAGCTTATCAGAAAAACACTTTGCTTTAGTCCGTTTGCTGCTGGTATGTAACTGTCATGGGCATGATCTGGTTTCCACCCAGTCAGATTGTATTTGGTATCAGCTAAACTGTTTTACTGTGCAGTCTTTTTTCAGAGCAGCCTGTAAAATATGTGAGGTATGGCAAGATGGAGATAGAGTCCTGTGTGTTTCCTGGCAGAGGCAGGATCTATACATGATTTGTCACCCTAGCTTGCCTTTTTTCATTCATACTAAGGTCAGAAAGAGCTGCTTAAGGTTAATGAGGCAATTGTTGTTGTAAAAGACACCAGTCATAATGACTGTTTTCCTGTTTCTTATTATGTACATAAATTGATGCTGGAGATGGAGAAGTACTGTAATGTTGCTGTATTGTTCTGTATACAAGCTGACAAAAATTGCTTGCTGGAGATAATTACCCACTTATGTACAATTCAGGAAAACAAATGGCTCTTTCATTAAGTTTGTGATACAATACAGACATTTTCTTGCACTTGCCT
The DNA here is from genome assembly GCF_027791375.1 of Indicator indicator. NCBI lineage: Eukaryota > Metazoa > Chordata > Aves > Piciformes > Indicatoridae > Indicator > Indicator indicator. The sequence continues at coordinate 11,077,646 of NC_072026.1, forward strand.
CTTAAGCACAGGACATAGAAGATGCATTTGGAAGTTTTGAATCAAATTTAGAGTAAACTGCAGCAATGTGAATTCTGTTAAGTTCCCCAGAACTTGCTGGTCTGCCCACTTAGTCATATACAGGTGAAAGCTTGAGTCTTTTAGTTTCGCATACATGCTGAGCCACAGAGAAAATATAAATTGTGGTAGGACATTACTCTTTCAGATGATGTACATGCACAGTGAAGTACTGGTTTTGTTGAAACTTTTTTCTTGCCTATAACCAGTAAATCTGCAATGAATTTTTTAGTTGTTTCCAAATAGCAACTTTATTGTTGCCTAGACTACAGAGGTGAAAGCTCTTCTGAAAACATTCTCTGTTTTGGTTGGTAAGTTTCCCATCCACAGCTGAGGAGAGCATTTTTAGCAAAGCCTCTCTCCTAACATCTTTATTTCCATATTTAACTCCTACTGAGATACTTTCAGCTGCCTACAAACAGCATCTACAGTAGACTAAGCTGTACTTTTTTATTCTGAAGTGTTTCCTTTAGTAGGCAATAGAACAATCCTGCCGTTATCTTTGGACTGTCTTTTGTGTGATCCTAAACACCACTTTGGTTAAGTGACTTTTTACTGCATTGCTACTTCCCTTTGTGTACTTTTTTATTTATTTTGGCTTTGCCTCATGACTTACATCATCTATAGCACCAGTTCCCAGCTATAACATGCATCAGTGAACAGCCTTCAGCTGGCCCATAGTCAAAGAAGCTGATTGATGATGATCTCCCTCAGCAAGCAGCAATTAATAATAAAAATTACCTTACAGGGTGTCTTGAATTAGTGCAGGCAACTACCCAACAGCTGCAAACGTGCAGGGAGAGGAGCACAATATATAAACAAGTTGAAACGGAGAAGATGGTAGCAGTGGTGCTATTGCACTTGCTACCTGCAGCTTTCTAATTTCTATAGTATCATATATGTGTTTTGACCCAAATTTTTTTCCAGTTGCCTTCTCCCTGGTAGTAGATTTTTAAGTACAAAGCAATTTTCACTAGCATATATTAAAATTATTTAACTGTGATAAAAATAAGAAAACTGATACATTGAGAAAACTGGGATTGCCACTTTTGATTGACATGTGTAGAGTTTCACACCACACAGTTTTGCTTTCTTCAATCACCATGTCAATTATTATACTAAAATGTTAATGACAGAGTCAGCGAGTCATGTACAGCTGCTGATTTATCAAGGTAGCAAAGAAAATTCAGGTAATTAAAAAAGAAGACAGTTTTGGAAACTTAGTTTGTCACTGTCTGTTGAGAAGACAGTAGGAACCATTGAGAAATGTGACTATAGATTAATTTTGTAATAGCTACAGATGTTCATTACAATTCATATCAAGAAAATTTTGTTCTAACTTGGTTAGTGTAACAGTTAAGAGATTATTAGGAGCATGTTTTAAGAATTATTCTGGGTTTTGTATTCTTTTGATCTTTGTAGCAGTTGTGAGTCATCACAAAATTTCAGTCTCAGCATATTACCAGTTTCACAATCACATCAAAATGCAGATCAAAAAGAGAAATGGTGCAAGTTGGATCCATTTTTGTGAAAATAGTAAAGAGAATAAATAAAGTGCTTATGATAAATTGTGTTTCTAGGGCTCTTCCAGATGGAACCTTTTCTAATCATAGTTATAAGGTAGATTGTCACAGAATTCCAGGCAGAAGATATGTGAAATATCATTAAGAGTTTATAATGTGTATAATAAGTCATATCATCCATTAAATGTATGCTTGTTAAAGTATCATGATGGATAAATTACCACCTAATTCGTGGTAAGTGAAATCACATACGCAGCTTCAATAATAATATTGCTTCTGTTTCTGGCCTGTAAGGGGCAAAATCACACAAATAATCAATAGTACACACTTCTGCTGGCCAGAGAGGAGAGTCCATATAGATCCCTGGTCATATATCCTGGAGGCATCAAACTACCCATTAGGAAAAATTAGGCCAATCTTATTACAGATTACCAAATTAATTCCCAATCTAGGTTGATTGAAGTCAGATAAAGCTGACCTCAACAGGACAGATCACATCTGCTCACTAGTACAGCCATGCAGTTGGCAAGAAAAGGTGTATTTTTACTCTTGATGAATTGTGTTGGTCCTGAGGTGGTGCGGTTCAATATGTGCAATTGTTTCTTGAGGACAGGATAATGGAAAACATTTCTATGCTAAACAGGTTCAGTCCAGTTTGCCAGCATCACATGATGTGGAAACTGTCAATTTTGCAAAGAAAGCATAAAATGATGCCCACTCAGAGCAGCATGTGAACTTGTTTATGACAGGTGGTAACTCAAGGTGCAAGGCAATGTGAGTTAGGATTAGTATGATACTAGAGATGTGCATCTTAGTTCTATTGTTTCTCTTCTTTCATATTTTGCATAGCACAAAATGTGTTATTTCACTTCAGAAATTGCAAGAGGACTCTACCCAGTTTAACAGACCATGCAGATTTCTTAGTTCTGTAATGGACTAATTTCGTTCTTAATTTTAATCCTTCATTTGAAAGGACAATAGAGGTGTTTTAGCATTAACTTTATTTTATTTTAAATGTGCCCTAAATGAGGTTTGGTCATTCTCATTTGAGAATCCTCTCTCTGAATCTTGGCATCATCACAAATCACTTTTCTTAGGTGACTTCTGCAAGCCACAGAAGCAAGAGTGAGAAATGATGTGGAGGTTGCTTTAGAAAGCACCGTAGCACCTGGATCTGAACTCTCTGTCTTTTCCTGAGGGTTGAGATCAGGAGCAAATCTGAATCTTTAATATTCTCTTCAGTATGGATTCAGTCAAGATGCTTCTGAGCTCATTTCCTAGACATGTTAAGAGCACAGCAGTGTTCACCATTCTTGAGACAAGAGAATTCAGGTCAAGGGATTTTAGGAAATGTAGCTCCTACTTGAAAATCTTACGAGCTCATTCTGTACCATCTACAAAGACTGGCTTGCTATAACCTGTAGCTGAAGATTCCTGGTGTTGCCAGTGAACATTATATTAGTGGCAATATTTTTAGGAGGCTAGTTCAATTCACATTGAATGCTATCTTCCTCTTAGTCTTTGCAGTGGTTGATTTTTTTTGTCATTGAGAGCTTTCCTGTAGCATTTTTCTATTGCCAGCTGGGGATGCTTCTCTGCTTACTATAATGACATACTGAGGTCTTCAGGTACAGTAGTAAATTTTCTATACTGTTTTGTTAAATTTCTTTCTCATATAATTGCTAACTACTCTCTGTGTAATATTTTTTATCTCCATGTTTAGAAGGTAAAAGCTTACTGAGAATTGCAGAACAGCAATCTATAGGTTTGGGGTTTTTTTAGAATTCCATTTAACCTTCTCCTCAGTTTCATCAGATAAATGTTTTCATACTTCTCTGAATGGTTATGGCCTAAATTAAAGGCAAAAATCCACATTCCATCACTGCTAATAAGAAATGCCATCATTTTCTGGCAGTACCCAAACATACAGCTGAAGATTGGAGCCTGATGCAGCCAGGCTTAATGCAGATACACAAGAGAACGCAGACCTTATTTCATCATGCAGATTTTACTACTGTTATGCTACTGAAAAATTAGGAAATTTCCTGTAGAGAAGAGTATTTCACTGCACAAATGAAACTGGAAGAGGATACTTTTATCTGTCCTTTATATTTCAGAAAAGGATACCACAAGTGATACCTTATCATACTATCAGGGATTATTATTTCAGGTTATCATAAGCTAATGCATTAAGAGAACTGCAGCTTTCATGTTAGTTTAAGTGTTAATGGATGCCTTTAATTAATTTCCTTTCTGATAGAAAGAAATCCAGTCTCGTAAAAAATACAAAGCAAAATTTACTACCTGAATTAATGTGAAATTAAGACTACTGCTAACACCTACTGTGGACACTTTAAAGAAAAGAGATGTTTTATTCAGTACTGACACAACTTATCAACAGCATGTGTCTGCACTGGCAAAAGAAGCCTGGTGTACCCCATCAGAGGATGGGACAGTCTATAAAAACATTCAAGGCACTGGGAGAAACAGTGGAATCTGTTCCAGCTGAGAGAGCAGCAGTGTGCCAGGATCTCGTACTTCCTGCCATAACAAGTAACAATAGCGAGTATAAATTAAGGGGAATGGGAAGTGATGGAGAAAGAGTAACTGAACAACTTTGAGACAGTAATTTACAAATTGTTTACCTGTTTGGCATGGTCAGGTGCCAGCAGGGCTGAATCCAGCCTTAAGTGTCCCTTTCTGAAGATTGTAGCTTTGGATGAGGAAAAGGTGTCAGACAGATAGTACTGAGAAGCTGAGCCTGTATAAAAATGGATACAGAAAAGATATATTATGCAGGATACTGGTAAGTTCAAGAACTGTCAGTTGTTTCTGGATAGCCTTCTCTTCACTTGAGCCATGGACTGAAACCACAAATTCATTTCACATAGGTCAGTTGAGAGCCAGCATATAGAGGTGACCTTCAGGTACTCTCAATTTGCTTTGTCCCCGTGGGCTGGAACTGAACAGCCTCATACCATGCTGCCAGTTCTCTGACTCACACAGCTCTCTGTCGGCCTCTCTTTTGTTTTCCAGATCTTGTACTTTGATTCTGGAAAATCTCCGCAGTGGCATCTGGAAAAAAGAAAATCAGATGCAAGTCTAATTTATCTTTTTAGATATATATATATATCTCTCTCTCTATATATATATATTCATCAGAGTTCAGAAGGGGAGCAATTCTTCCCTAAACTGTCTGTACCTTCCAGGCAGCATCGAGGCCTCCAAGGAACAATTGAATCTTGAACAGTAGGCAAGGATGTTGAGAAAGAAACACAGCCATGGGATGTCACCATGTGGATTTACAGGTCACCTAAATGTTTCACCCTCCCAGTGTATTCCAGAGCTTGTATTTAAGCTTTCCCTGCCCAGTCTGATTATGCTCACCTAGAGCAAAACAAGGCAAACAGCAGGTGCCCTCTGTGGAGAAAGATCTTTTTGGATATCTTAGGATTTCATCATTCCTAGTCTTGCCAAAGATCTCCTTCACTGTATGGAGGAAGCAAGAAGGTGTATCGTTCAAGACTGAGCTGTGGGGTACTCGTGCTAACTTCCATGGGCCTCTGCAAAATGCCATAGAACTTCGAGTCTCACTCCCATAGGATGTGTTCCCAAGTGTCAGCTTTTGTTCCCAGAATCACTTCTGCTTTGCCAAATGACATTTCAGCTCCTTTAATTTCCTCCCCTTGTCTTCACAGCAGTTTTATGGCTACTTACAGATACATTCATCCAGGCATTACCTTTTCTGTACAGCAATCTATCAGCCTCATGGAGAATATTTTGAAGTATTTGGCCTCCCACAGCTGAACAAAATTCCTTAGCAAATCCCCTATTCTTTCAGAAGAAGGTATAATTGTGCTATGTCTCTTTTTTTCCTTTCCAAAGCTGAGTGGGATTTACAACAATACAAGTAGAGCATCAAAGGAAATAAAACCTATTTGTCAGTTTTTAGCTAGCAAAAGAGAAGCACCAGCCCACCTAATCCATGTGGGTGTTCTTGGCCCGTTCCAACAAGGTGTATGCTTTAAAATTGGGACAATAAAGCTTGGGAATCATTCATCTGAAATCACCAGCCTGCATGCACTTGGCAGACTAAAACTCTGGAAAATTTCAGACTGACATTTAGAATGGAGTGAAATTGTTTGAACTACATTTAACAGTAACTTTTCCATAGCCCTCATCTCTTCTGTCTTCCTAGCACAAAGCCAATGGGCAATTGGCTTGGCAGTCTGCAATCTGTCTGGTTGAGATGGTGCCAGTCTAAATCGATACCATACACTGCATATATACCATGGTGATTCAGTCAGCTGCATTAAGACACCTGATAGAACCTTTGCAGAGATGAGGCTGTTTAACCTTTTAAAACCATATCTGGAGAGTATTTTGCAGTACCATATACTCCTCACTACTGGAAAACCACCTCAGGTGCCTGACTGACCAATCAATGTGTTAATCCCTACCTGTGTTAGCCCCTGCCTGTGTTAACCCCCAGTTTAAGAGAATGGTGTTACACTGGAAACTGTGCAGTTAGGCTGCGCTTAGTATAAAGTTTGCCTAAGGCTCAAGAAGGAAGTATTCAATCAATATTAGAACTACAAGTTGTCTCTTCAGGTTTTCAGAGTGGACATATCAAACAGGTTGTTGATTTTGGCAGGGTGTTGCAAAGCAGCCATAAATGATAACTTTTTTTCCATGAATCCCCAGTACTTTCTGCAGTAGCATCAATTTGCTCAGCTCTAATTAAATTTTGGTTCTTGCCTTGTTTTATCATTATGTCCAAACTCCATTTCAGTGACATGGTCCTTGGAAACTGATAGTATAATATTTCTTTTCTCATTTTGATGATAGGCTTCAATCCCTGTCTTGAATCATAACTTCTATGGTTGAAAGATACTCAGTTTCCTGACATGAGGGTGCTTGCTTTTTTTGTTTGTGCTGTGTTGGTACATTGTTTGCTTAAGGCGCTTGCTTTGCAAAACTATATAGTTCATTGTAAAATGTCTTCATGGACCATAAAAACCATGAAAATAAAGCTGGGAGGGACTCCTGGAGATGACTTATTTCAACCTCATATTGAAAGCAAGGTTAGTTTAATAGATCAGAATACGTAGGGCTTTGTCTATTCAAGTATTTAAAATCTTTGAGGATGAGGATATATTTAATGATACTATAGTCTTCCTTCCTTTCTATTCTGCTAAAGATAGACAAAAAATAAACTCATTTAAGCAAAGCAAGCTGCAAGAACTGTCAATGGAGAAGGGTATGGAAACTCATCTCACCTGTGAAACAAACATTATTATTCAGTTGTGACAGATCTTATATTCTTTTAACAGATGGAGACTGTGTCTCATTTCTGCCATATAACAAGTGGCCTTGTTAATTTCTACTCCTGACCAGTTAAGAATGGTTCTCTTCCCATTATTGTATCCTAACTCAGTTCTTTGGCTCCTGCATTTGTTATATTGGGCATACATGCTACAGGTTTCTAGGCCACTTAGATATTCAGACAAGGAGAGCTTTAAAGATGCTGATTTATCATGTGTTTGCTAAACACTTAGCCTAGAGGGCAGTGCCTTATTTATGGTACGTGAGACCAAAGAACAAATGTTAACTAATAATAAAAATCCATTACACTCTGAAAAGCAACTATGCAAACTATATAAAAATGTTATTACTTCAACTGTCCTGCTCACCACTTTGTGTATTCAAGTGTTTTTTCAAGTGTATGGAAAAAGATCTCTGTGGGAGATGTTTGTCTAACACTCTCAGTTAGCTACCTAAGGAAGGAAGGGATTGCCGTCTGGAGACTCTGTTCCCTCTTCCTTGACTAGATACATAGAAAGATGCTTAACTGGGAAAGAAGTTATGCTGGATGAGGTATACTGCAATCAGAGTGGGAGCAAATGTGGGGATCAATTTACCAAGAATAGCTTCACCAATATGTGGAGAAAAATAGTATTTAATTGCTTGCAAGTTTTGTAATACCCTATAGACACTCACTAAAGATGGAAGTAGCCTAGAACTAGCCTAGCTGCTTTGTACAGCATTAGTTTTCACATTCTGTGCCATGCAAGTGTTCATTTCTGTGGTGGGCAGAACTGGGTGATGGGGTGGGAGCTGAATACCACCTGGCATTTCATAGCACAGTTGTCACAGGAATGGCAAAACCTACTCAAAGGATGCTGTGGAATTAGCATCCTCCTCCCAGCTACAAACAGAATTTCCAGGAGCTGAAAGCAGCTCATAGTCTGAGTGTGAATGAATGTACTGCTGTGACATTTGGGCTGGTCATACTCTCTGTCATCATATTCATGCAATAGCAGAAAACTTGGGCTATGTCTTAACAGTTGGGATATTGGGAAGTCAAAGAGCCACAGCAGCTGGGTGCACCATAAAATGCCTGTGCCACGGAGTATAAGCAGAGCCTTACTGGCTGAAAAAGGATTTAGTGGTTTGTGTGAGGTTAGCAGGTAGCCTGCTCTCTTATTAAAGATTCCCCACGTGAATCCTTCAGGGCAACTCACCTTTCAGGCTTCATAGCCATGTTAGTTTGCAAAAGGAGGCTTTTAGTCATTTAACAGAATTATTCCTGTGTCATATTTGAAGACACACTTCAGTGGATTTCAGTGTTAAACCATATGTCACATGTAACTTCTGTTCACCTCATGAACAAATGTGACTTGATTCCACTAAATGGAATGAAATTAAAGTTCAGCTATTAATTGTCATAAGCAGGAGTTTATTTTTAGGAGCTTACAGTACGTAGTGCAGGAGACCTCCATTGTTCTAGCAACTCCATGTGTACCTGTCCTCAGCAGTAAATCACTGTATTCAAGCTTCTTCAGGTATCAATAATTCATTTTATTTCCCGCTATGATGTTGTGCATAAAATAGTACTTATCTACTTCTGGCAGCAGAACTGTATAATGTTTCATTCACTCTTTGTTCTTAGTAGGCACACTTTTAATGAACATCTGTAACTATAGGCATTTTTGCAGCTCAGAGAAGATGTCAGATAAATAAGGGCATAGCTCACACTCCACTAAACCTGTGAAGATTCCTATTGACATCAGTAGGAATTCTATAAGGGTTTAAATGTTCATCCTCTTTTCCTCCATTTTTCCTTGTCCTGTTATCTGTAAACTCTTCTGTTAAATACAGATCACCTCACATACGATAATAACAATGAATCCCCAAAGAAGGGTGAGAAGAAACTATTAATGGATGGAACCTACTTGATGTCAGAAGCCCATCATAGGTTCACAGTAGTATAAAACACAGTACATGCTCCCCAGCAAGGAGAAATTCGCAAGGAGATTTTCTTCTGCTTCAAGGTAGAATACAGGAGAAACATTAGGAAACCTCCTAGGCATTGCTTGTTTTAGGGACTTTATCAGGAACCAGTTACATGAATTTGCTTCTCAAAAAGCTTACTGAGTTGAGGATTTTTACCTCTTCTATGCTTTCTTGAAAATCACACAGAGAAATAAGGATCTATAAGCATCACACTAAGTGTGAGGTAGAATGTGTACCTCACTACGGGGTTACTCACATGCTATAAATCAAAAGCTATGCTGTTCTGATCATCTGCTATATCCCATTTTAAAATATATATCCCTTTTTAAACTTAGATTATTTTTGTCTTTTAAATTAAGCTTTTTGTGTCCTACTTAAAATCCTCCACACTCTTTCTCCAGCTCTCCACACAGTGCAGACTTATCTGCTGCATACACTCTCCAGAGGTTGTAAATCCTGTGCTTTTCACTGCCAGTGCAGCCAAGTCAAGCTGGTAAATATGTTTCCCTTTTTCCTGCATGCCAGTTTGCAGAGTGCTGACCTTACATTTTCATTAACTTGACTTTAACAAAAGTTTTCACAATCCTCCAGGGTCAATCAACTTCTGGTGTAACTGCTTAGAGCTCCACTGAAGTCAGACAACTTATGACAATTTCTACCAGTCAAGGTCTGGCCTAAGAGCATTGGGTTGTGTTTGACAGCTCAATTCCTCATGAAACTAGATTTATTCTGGACTCCTGTCCTTTCAGTGTATAGCTTTCTGCATGGGAAGGATTGAATTGTTTCACCAAATATAAGAGGATGATAGTGCTTCTCAGCAGAAGTTTATGCAGGATTTTTTTTGAAGGTGGTTTTCATGGAGAAGGAAAGGAAAGACAACCTCATTGTTTTGAAATGTAATTTTCTTGCTGAATTATTTATTGCTCCTTCTGCTTCTGTTGCCTCAGGTGTTCTTTCAGGTGAAATGCCCTTAAAGCTGATCACATCAATGCCACTCTGTCTCTTCCCTCTTACTTTTCTGTAGTACTACATTTCCTTTTTTCTTGCATCTGTTAAGAGAGCTATGGCATATCAATTGCAGAGCCTAAAGCTTCACAAAGATACCACGCTAGACAGCTTTGAGTTTCAGGAAGGTGTCAAAAGTCTTTTCCTTCATTTTTGTCCTTTCCATAGCACAGAATACTTGCAAAGATGCCATGGTCGTTTCTCCTTTTAGTTACATTACATGAGTCTGATTATCAGATAAATTTATAATCTCATTACACCCCCACCCCTGTCTCTTTCAATTTGGTGAATGTCATGTTGTTTGACCCATGACTTATCAGCCCACTTGCATATTATAATTAAAAGTCAAGCTCAGAAACCACTACTATACTTTATACTAAATATTTAACTCATGCCTTTGGCAGGAAGACAAAACCCTAACCATAGATTTTAAAATGGCCTTCAAAATCAGAAACCATTCTCTACAAAAAAGATTTATTCTCAGTTCAGCCATCCATAATTACTGCACAATATCAAGCATCTGTCTATCCTATTTATGTTACCAAGATGAAATTATAGCCACGAGTTTATTCTCTTTATTTTTATACTGAGAACTAGCATAATCCACATTCTTTGCAAAAGTAATCACCCTCAGCCACTTAATGGTATTAGCTTTCCACTTTCACTGAGGCTTCAAAATCTCTCTCTGTATTAAATTTATTAACAGTTCTTAAATAAAAGTATTTTTAGATATAATTTTCTGTTGTTCTTACTTTGTAAATGTAGCAGCAAGAGCAGTACTACTTGACTACCATCATTAGCATTAACACTAGATGTATATACTGCAAAAAGAAGGGGATAAAGCTCCTGGTAACAAGTCAATTTACCAGGGTCCTACAGAACAACGAGGGTTATAGTGCTCAGCTCAGCCAGGAACTTAGAAACTTATTCACTGCATGATGGTTCAGACTCTAGAATTAAGAATTAATATATTCCATATATTAATAATTCCATTGCCATTGGTGTTCTTACTGTGTAGAAGATTAACTCTGCCCATTTTCCAAAAATATTCGATTTTACTCTTACCATTTTCTTTTGATTGGAATGAACTTTGATCCACATCTTACATCCATTTCCATATGTCTTTGATTTCTGAGACTCAGTGTTTCCCCTCTACATCCCCGAAGACTAAGTATCAGCAAATTGAAAATTAGCTCTTTGACATCATCCTCATAATTTGGTGCTGCGAAAAGAAACAAAAGCTTTTCCTGGAAAAATCCTTTCTCAAGTACTGAGGATCTGGCTGAGCAGATATCCCCTAGCTTTTGTCATTTTGTAAGCAACGTTGCTGAAAGTGGACAGGGTCACAGGGAGTTGTTTCAGAATTTGAGATGTTAGAATCGTAGAATCACAGAAGACTTCATGTTGGAAAGGACTTTTAAAGGTCACCTAGTCCAACCTGTTTTGTAAGTGATCTCCCCATCTTTATCTTCACCCAGTTCCTGAATCCATCTCCTGAATCCAGTTCCTGAACCCAGTCTGAGATTTCCCCAGTGCCTGCCTGCAGCATCAGTGGTGTAGTGATCAGCCATCAGGGGGGGTGGGTTCAATATTTGGTTTACATATATTGCATTTTACTGTTATTCTTTTCATTAAAATAGTTTTAGTTTTATTTTCCAATTAATTTATTCTCTTTCTCTTCCTTTTGGAAAGGCAGAGGGGTTAATAGGGAGCATCAGTCACCTGTTTAGTGGCTGGCCCAGCCCTAACCCTTGACACTGCACTAGCACAATGGTTTAACTTAAAGAAATATCTGAAATACAAGTATTACAATATGGAAAAATGCAGAACTAGAGGTCAAATTATTTGCTGATGGGTACAGGCCTCTAAGGCTTGGGGGGGGAAGAAGGATTATTTAGTAGCTCATTTTCTTTGGTTAATTTTAGGCTTTGACTCTTTTTGAGCACTGGGAGAGAGCAGATGGTATTGATATTTTGCCCACTTTTATCACTGTGAACTGTTCAGTGTGGAATGTATTTCTGTAGCCTCATTGTCATGGAAATGCACAGACAGGAAACTTTCAATCAGCACAGCTATGTATGTGCTTTTGTAAATCTCTGTTTTCCTTATTTAGCTATGGAATGAGCATGTTGGGTTTTTTCATGCACATATGAATTTTTATATTTGATGTTTTAAGAAAACCTGGACAGCAAGTTTTGGCTATACCAACTTGGCATGAAATGCAAAATCAAACTTATTTATACAGCAGTATAGAAGATTCAGTACTGCACTTATACACAGTAGAAAAGGTAATGGAGTGCTCTCAGAAACTTCTATTAGACCATAAAACAACTGCAGAGGTGTTTTTGGCTATTCCTCAGAACCATGAAATATCTATGTAGGGTCAGTGTCTCCCTTCACTGAACTGACCAAAGTAAGTGAGATCAATAATGACCTTTCCTCTGATCCAAAGCCCTTGTTTTATCATAGAAGATTCCTAGAGATGTAAAATGAAGGAGACCAGGTCTATGAGGGAGATAAAGAAGGCAAACAGCAGTGGAATATAAATTCAGAGAATGTGTTATTTGAAGTGCCCAGTGCAGCTCTGTCTGGGAGGACCTGCTCTGACTACACATGGTACACATGGCAGCTCATGCACTGCCTTCTCTTCAGCATGAGCCAAGTAGGTCCCTTTACAGGGAAATTCCCACATGCACACATGGCCCATTGAATGACTTAACAACTGTAGCTATGGCCCAGCTGAGTCCAGGACTTGCCAACTCCCATAGCACTGGAGCTCTCCTCAGGTGAATGAGAGCAGAGTCAGTTAATGAGTCTCCTGCTAAAACAAGTGCAGAAGGAGTCCCACAGAGGAAAACAGAGATGTTATGAAGGCCAGAGTTTTCCTTGACTTTTCTACTCTGTGCACAGTTATTCTTAGTGCTCCTCCTTTGGAAAAGAAAGAAACAAACAAACAAACCCCACTTGTTCTTAAGACAGAATGACTTCATTCAAGGCAATTATTCTGAGCTTGTTGGGGATGTAAAGGAGTGTGGTTTAATTTCCAGCTTTTCTAGTTTTGCATCTCTGTATTTGTTCTGTCTCCTGTATGATGTTTGTGAATCACCAGCCTCAAAAATGAAGAGAAAAACAACCATAATAAATAGATTAGAGAGTAGTGAGGAACTGGAAGGTACTAATGCTGAGAGAGACCTACTGCAGAATGCTAGCAGCAAATTAGATTTGCATTTGTAATTGATATGGCAGCATCAAAGACAAACCCAATTTGGGTCAGGATATGGAAAGACATCATGTGACAGACCAGATTGAAATGTAATCTTGTGTTTAATTCTGGACACCAAATGACCAGAAAGGTCAGTTAGGAGTTAGGATGCAGTGTATTGGTTCTTAGAACTTCATTCCACTAGGGATTCTTCTAACTTTAACGCATTTAGCACCAAAGACCTTTTTTACTACTTCAATTTTCTAGTCACCCCACAAATTTTGCTTCATTGGAGTCTTTTTCACAACTGAAATGTCCAGCATGATTCTGTCTTTGCATGTCTTAATGCATTTCAGTCTTTCTGGAAAATTAAGTGGATGGTGACCAGACCTCACTATGCTCTTAGGAGATTAGGCCTCTCTTCTTTGGTGGCCAAAGATGCATACACCCAGGTTCTCTGAAGATTTTCTATGTTTTTCATAAATACCTCCTGAGTTATTTGGATCAATGTTTGAATCACAGCAGTAAAGGGGAAATAAGGCCCAGAAGAGTTGGTAGCTTAAAAATGATGGTGCTGATTTTTTAGTCTCTCTGTTATCACAATGATAAAACCACAGCCTGAATAGCCCTAAACCTCACTTTTAGCTGAAATCACAATTTTGAAGTTAAAACACTTGAGAAAGCTTGCTGACATTAACTGACAAACTCTTGTACTTCTGTACCAGATGGTAACTGTCACCTTGAAATTAGCAAGGAGATAGGTAATTTAAAGGTACAGATTGAATGATTTATGGGCTTCCCCTTTTCATTTCAGTGCTATTACAATCTCACTTGAGATCACAGCTGTAATCTAGATGAATGTTTTTGTATTTGTCAAAACAGAGTATGGGCTCTGTAAGTACATTTTGCTAATGTATCTTCAAGAAAGAGTTGTTCTGATAAAACTTTAAACCCACCATATTGGTGTGAAATTATAAAATAGCCACTCGGAGCTCATCTGTAAGTAAGCTGAATAATGCAAGGTCCTCTTTCTTATTTATTGTCTCATAGTACAAGCTCTAGAAACTCTAAGTTTATCTTAATGAAATATGCTAATCTGATACAGTGCATGAGGTGGTAAAGATGTAGATGAAATGGGGATGTGTACCTGTGACACACAGCCCAAGTCTGCTTCAGTCTGTTACCAAACATACTGCAATGTTCTAGCTGGATTATACACAAATACAGAGGGTTAGGGGGTTCATTGGTTTTGTGGGTTTGTTGTTTTGTTTGTGGGTTGGTTTTGGGTTTTGTTTTGGTTTTTTTTTTGTTTTGGGTTTTTTTTTTTTTTTTTGCATTTTTGTGTCTCGGTTTGGCTTTTTAATTTGGCTTGATTCATTTTGGAAATGAATGGCCTTTTTATTGCAGCCAGAAATACTTGTTGATTTTCTACTCAAGAAAGTGGTTTCAGTTTTCTATTTCTGTGTATCTACTTTGTAAATTTAAACAAAAATGTTTATTTAAAAACACCCTGCACTTCAAAAATTTCCTTTTAGACTTGGGGTAGGATTTAAACAGGAGCTAATAAAATTACTGTCAATCATTTGAGCATGAATTCATGCAGTTGCTAGTCAGTCCTCTTAAGATCTGCTCAGGTCTTAGCTGAAATTTGAGGCATATTACTGAGTCTGTAGGTTTAGACAAATTGCCTTCCCTTTTCAGAAATCTCCAATTACTGTGAATGAGCACCAGCACTGTAACATTGTGTAACCTCTGTGGCTTTTTTCTGGCCTTTCTTAAAAGCTGAATACTTAAGGAAATAGAACATTTCTGCAAAATGATCAAATACCCTCCTCAACTGTAAAAATACTTTTGAAGAAGTGCTTTTGAAAAATTATTTTGATCCAATACTTCATGGTAGTATAATTACAACTTCCTTGTATTTAGTAGTCCAACAAGGAGAGAATGAAAAGAGGTCAACAGCTGAACCTAGATCAGCTTCATGACAATGGAAATTTTTGCTTTTTTTCCCCCCCTCAATTATAGGGCAGATTCCCACATCTGTGGAGTTTAATTCTGTCACTATTGCAGTTTAAGTGTGATTATATGCTTAACAGGTCCGTGAAGTCATCTTATTTCGAGTTTTAAAAGTTCTTTTATACCAACCCATCAATTGAGAAATCCCTCCTCTGTCCTGTATTCTCTTCTTTTCCAAATCTAACTACTTTCAGGTATGATTGGAAGACCTTTCCACCTCTGGAAGAGATTTAGAGTAGGAATAAATCTGTCAAAATTCCCATCAGATGAAAACAATTTTGTTCATTTACTTTTTGGTACCTGTGCTTGCAATATATAGAACAGAGAGTGTGTTGCATAATATCTCCCTCTCTGGAGACAGGCCATTTTAATTATGCCAGAAATACAATTCCATTAAACTTGATCTCATGCATACAAATAAAAAATAACCCACGTAAATTTTGCATTAAAGTAATTTTTTGTATTCTTTTTTTTAAAGAGGCGTTTGAATACAGCCCTTTAAATGAGTTTTTCTCAAACATAAATGTAAAGCTGTACTGTGTCTGTACTGAGCTTTAGTCTCCCAAGGCTGCCTTATCTGATGATCATTTGACACGCAGAAAATACTGCTAGTGTTGTTTTGAAATCATTCTACAGTCATTGCTGGATTAAAATTGCAGAGCTTTTACAAAAAGGTGTTTCTGAAAGGTTTTAAAAGAGGGTAAATATGGATGTGAGAAAGTGAAAGGCTTTGTCTGATCCTTGTGTTTTCCTTCCCTCTTCTCTTGCACATTAAGTGGAGAGTAGGATGGTTCTCTGTAGAGCCTAGAGTAGAGAGTAGCAAACAGGGTTTGTGGGAAGGATCACAGATGTCTTTTCCTCAAGAGGAGAGAGGGTGCCAGGCATCAGCTGGTGTGTATGTTGAGACCATCTGGGATGTGACTGGGACACTGGTTTCATCCCTATATCCCTGACACAAAGATGAAAAGGGAAGGTCAGTCACTATCAGCTAAAGGAAGCCTGTGGCACAGAAAAAGTCAGGGGGACAAAGTGTTTCCTCCTCATTTGCTCAAAGGAGGTCCAGCACAGAGCACAGACACCTCCCTGTGCCCCACTGACTTCATCAGATTTAAGGACAAACTCACATGCAAATTTTAGAACACCTGGAGAAACAGCCTGAAGAAGGAAAGAATTTTCAGTTTTCACTATAGCACAGCCAACAGTGTCTTGTCATATGCCTAGGTTGTATGTGTAAGTGCTTTCTACAGATCAACAAAAGTGGGAAGCCCCTCATCTGACTGGCATGCTTGTGAGTGGAGATTAAACAGCAGCTGCCTAATGAGCTGGCAAGTTTGACCAGACCAAGTGCAGAAATGATTGAGATCCAATTTGGTTGCCTACAAGGGCAAAAGTGGTTATCTGGCTACTGCTGAACTACTACTGCTTCTGCTCGGGTGCCTTTTCCAACGTTAGTCTCATCTGCAAAGCCAGCAGATGAGGTGGTGTTTGCTCTGCATCCCAGGAGGCTGAGGATCCAGGGGCAAGGCTTTGGGGCTGGATGCAGCAGTGCTGCAGATCTTTCCCTGGCCCAAGGCCCAGCAGGGAGCTGACAAGGCTGGGCATGCAAAGGGGACTCACCAGCCAGTGCAACTCTGCTTATTAGTGCGGCAGAAGGTGAACTGTGGTTATGTGGATCACTGCTTTCCATACCTTTGCAAGTGCTATTGGGCCAGTGCATAGTATCAATACAGAAGGAAATTTGACTGTAACAACTAGCTATTCTTTTTTTTCTTCAATGAAAACAGGCAGATGTATTATCCTGTTGCTGGCTGTGCAAACATTGTATATTTGCATTAGGTAGAAAACATACTTGCACCCTTATCAGGAGAATGGCCTAACCTGCCATTGTGTTTTTTAATCTGATAATGCTTTACCTGCTGTATCTCAAACTACTGGCTAACACAGCTGATCCCACATTAATAGACACTGTGCAAAGATACTTTTTCTGTTGTAAACAAAGCATTAGAAATTACCCTTCCTGGTGTATGAAATGTAGTAATTATCAAACCATAAATTGATTCTCTTAAAAAAAAATACAGTTTTGCTGAACTACAGAATGTGCCCTAAGGGCATGCAGTGAGGAGAACCTAGTGATGAACCAGAACATGGTTGTACTCGGCTTGCTGATTCAGACAAAGTCGGGACTCAAAATCGATTAAATCAACAGGAACCCTTCCTTTGACTGCAGTATTCTTCACTGTGGAACTTCAGTGATGTTTGAAGTATGTCTGTGTTACTGAGGTGTATTTATCTTTATTCACTATGCACATCTACTAGACATGTGACCTCCTCCTTAGCCTGAATAAGCTTATAACCCTCCTCTGAAAAAAACAAAGAAAGGGAAAAGAAAGAAAGAAAGATCAAAGGCCAGCTGCACTGTTAAATGGGATAAGCAATAATGCAATGATATGTAAAGATTTAGGGTAACAAAGTCATTGAACTTCTACCATTATAATGGAAATGTTTTATCTGCAATTAGAGAGAGGACCTACTTATGCTGCTGTAATTCCAAATAGGTTAATAATGAACCCAACGAAATCATAGCTATGCCAAACAGACAAACGGTCAGTGGTATCACTGAAGAACTGGTTTAAGTGCATTATTGCCCACAATAGTTCTCCTATAGCAATCAAACTATTATTTAGTGTAAGGCAAGCAAAGAAACAAAGCAGGTTGTATCCAGAATGGCCAGAGGTCCGCGCAGCACACAAGCTGGAATGCAAAATGCACCTATTCTAATGCTAATGTCAGTCATTTCAAGAGTGTGAGGCATAAAGTGTAGACTATTTTCAGTAAGATAGGTCTTCTTCCACCAGATCTTTATCTTCCCATTCACATATATCCAGCACAATAAAACATGGGCTGGGAATCCTTAATTAAAGGTACATATAAGCACTGTTTTGAAGATTGGTGCATTGTATTGATTTTCCATCCTAGTCACCTCAATGTTTAATAATAACACACAATAATTACATCTGCCATGATATTAAAAGCACTTCACACTCTGCTCTTAGTCCCAGAATTTTTGTTCTTTTCTTTAGAATGACCTCAGTTCATTATGTGGGAGCCAGGAGGGAGATTTTGTTAAGCTTTGTATTTGAAACTATTCTTTTTGATGTAAGAGCCTGCTTTGTAATAGAAAATTCATTGAGACTTCTGTGTGTTCTAGGGCAGGTACTGGAGTCTGAAAAATAAGCATCTTGCTGTAATAGAGCTAGTTCATGTACTAGCTCTGTATGTGCAAATGAAGTCAAACATAGTGAAAGAGGAAAATTAATTGAAACAATCCATAAGTTAGTGAAACAGAATTTGGAAATGGATCTGCTCAGCTAAACACCCCAAAGCCCAACCTGAGACAGCAAAGCTCTTCCATATATCAGTGTGGTTATAAATAATCTGAAGAACTTTTTCTGCAGAGACTGCAGCTGGACAGATTAACACTTTGCAAGTGTAACAGCTGGTAGAAGGTGTCCCTCATCTTCACCTCATTGTCCTTTTAGTGCTCTAAAATTCAGAAGCAATGCCATGATAGGAAGGCAGTGCTCTAAAGCTGATTCATCAGCATTTGCTCCTTTGAGTGGTAAATAAAAGATAATCCTTCTGTTTGTACAAGTGTACAAAAGAGATGTAAACTTTGCAGCCAAAATGGATGTAAACTACACTCTGTCCCCAGAGACACCTGAGTCCTAATGTGCCATGTAGTTAATAAGGTCATAGACTACAAGGCCAAGAGAAATCTCTGTGCTATTATTACCTAGCTGTGTTAAACATCTATGAACTTATTCTTGTTTGAGCTGGAGTTCTATGAAAAACATCTGCTTTTGATTTTCAAATTGCCATCGATAGAATTATTCACAACCTTGATTAAATTGTTGCAAGATGTAACAACTCCTTCTGTTTAAACGGGCAATTCTATTTTTAGCCTGAATGTGTCTGCCATCCATATCTAACCCCTGAGCCTTTGCTAAAGCTTTGTTTGCAGACTGAAGATACCATAAACAGAGTTAGAGTTGTGTTCTCCAGACTGGTCCTTATACAGCTGTCCTCTTTCTCCTTCAGCTTCTCATTCATAAACTAAACAGACCAAGTTCCTGGTGCCTATGCATCCTCCAGTCTCCTAAGCATTCCTGTATCTCTCCATGCTATGTAGCAAAAGTCTTTTGAATTGTAATCTTCCAGTACAAGTACCACCAGTATCAAATAGAGAAATAATATTTCCTCCTAATCAGTACTTTCCTATTTATATATTCAAAAATCTCATTAATCCATTTGCCCTCAGCATCACACTGGTGGTTATTTACCAGGACCAGCTGGCTTTCTTACAGTCAGTGCTTCCATGCTAGTCTTTTATCCTGTAAAAGTGGCTTGACTGTGTATATGGGACTTCTGTTTGTGATATGTGACCAAGTACACATCCTACATGTAGGATGTGACCTAGCACACTCATATAAGTAGTCCATTTATACTATGTATCAGGAATTTATTTCCACTTCACTTTTAATCACCATTATAGTATGTTCATTTTTGTTAGGTCTTGACTGTCCAAAGATGTGGTCCTAGTCCCTGAAGATACTCACTGAAGATACTTGCTAAGGAGTCAGAGTTTACAGAGTTAACAATTAAGGGACAAGTCTTATAAATTATTAAGTATGAAACATTTACATTTTCTTAAGAAAAAGTACTGTGTGTATTTCAGAAATGTTATGTCCTCTGTGTAAAAGAGACTGAAGAAGAGGTTTTGTCTTTATTTTAGTTACAAGGGCTTATCCCTTTGACTGTAATCCATAGTAGCTCTCTTGACACATCATCTACTCTTCTCTTTAATGTTAATTTGCTTTCAAGTTATTCTCCTGTAAAGGTTCCTTGCTGGCTACTTTTTTCCTGTAGAGTTTCAGACTTGTGGCTGTCCAAATAGCTGATTTCAAGGATTCAGATCTTTGCTATTTTTTTCTTTGCATTTTGCAATCATAACACTTTTCTGGATAATCTGATGAGAAGCTCATCTGCTATAGGCCAAGAGAATTGAGAAATAAAAGATTTCTGGTGTATTTATAAGGTTTTAATATTTTCTGACCATAAAAGTTATAGTCTGTCAACCTTTCATGAGGTCACTTGCTAGAACAGGTGGTCAGCTGGGACAGAACATAGTATGGAAACAGGGAGTCAAAGTAGAATATAGAAATGAGATTTCCCCACTTCAGAGGTCCTTCACAGAGTCCTGTTAAGCCTATTCTGCTGACTGGTTAGCTTTCCAAGTCCCGCTTGGCATGAAGCAGTTAAACAACTTTTATGTTCAACACAGATCTATATATTTGGGGGTGGGAGCAGGCTTTTCTATGGCAGCATGTGATTTAGGGATTATTAAGGCAACAGTGGCAGAGACTCCTAAATCATAGCAGAGCTTTGTGTTAAATTACATAGCAGAGAGTACTGTGCTTCTCGGTAGTTTTTCTTAATTGTGCTTGTTAAAAGGTACTTTAGAGTTACACATCTTGCACAGTGATTTACGGTATAGATCTTGCTTCTGCTCATAAATAAGAAACCTTGCATCCTCCCTACAGCTGCCTGGCCCACTAAATACCTGTAAAGGTACACTGTCCCAGTGAATCATTGAGCTCATTCCCTGAAGGCCATTACCAGATGTTTTCTCATTCTGCCTGTTTTAGGGGGTTTGTCTGATCTGTTGCCCTAAATTAAAACTACATGAGGAGGTCCTTAGCACTTTCTTTCTGGTCAGTTTTCTAGATGTTCTGCCTCAGGGCAGACCCTAACAGCAGTCAATGAAGTGTGTACCAAATTGAATTTGAACCTTGATATCTGTCTGTTTTTTCTTATGTGATCCCGTGGCTTCCTTCAAGTTAGTCTTCTCCTTGTCATTGTCAAAATAACCCAAACTAGAAACCAACCTCCATAAATCTGACATATTAAGCCAAATCATCATCATTCTTAGGCACTTCTCCAGCTCCAATGAAAACCAAATGCTATTCTCATTTGCTCTGGCAAACTAGGAACAGGTTATAAGAGGAGTTATTTCATATTTATATCTGAATTTTCTCTCCGGTTTTCTAGTTCAGAATTCAGTTTCAGGATTTAGTTTTCCTGCAGAATTTATTCCTTCAGTATGTTACTGCAATTAAAGTCTCCAGTAGTTTCTCTTTTTTTTTTTTCTTTTTACTGCATGAAATGAATCTTTCCTCTCCTGTGATTTTTCTTAACTACTCAGAACTCCAATAGAAGTTTGATACCAATATTTTAACAAAAATATGTGTTCAGGACTATATTTGGTGGAACCACTATACATTTTTAAATTAAATATTCTACAGCTTCAAGTTTATAAGCAACATTTGCCTAGTAAATGTTATTTTTTACCAGTACAGGAAGAGAATTATTTGTTTGATTGTCCCTTTCTAAGACTCTGTTTCTCAGATGTTAAACAAATTAAGCAAAGAAGTTGCTGCTTTCTGTTACTTTTTTTAGTTTGTTTATATTAGAACATCTTTTATCTCTGAGATGTCTACATGCATATTTTTTCTCCTGACCATGCATGCACACGTGCACAGTAGCCTACTTTGAGGTGCTGTTCTTCCTAATTTACATTTGGAGAGCTAAGGCACACAAAGAAAAAAGACCACTGTGAGTTGCAGACCAATGCAGAGATACTGGAGCTAGCTCCAAGGAAATTGCTAGATCTGCATGTACAGTACAGCAGCACAGGCTCAGGTGCAAGGAGAAGGACAGAAATGCTTCATATTTCAAAGCCAGATGGTTCAGCACAAGCTTTAGGATTTCTGCTGGACATCGCATCAGCAAATGTAGGTGTGCTGAATACGATTCCTCTAAGGTTAGACAGAAACAAATCCATGTCTCCTGTGGTAAGAGGATACAAGACCATACTTCCTCCATTCAACTCCTGCGTGTGCAGATCTCTCTGCAGAACATGAGAACTGAGACTTCCAGACTAAATGTTCTGAAAGCCTCACAAGCTCATAGCTGACAGGGAAATAGAGAGAACCAATGCTATGCAATACATCAGTGACAAGTGGAAGAAAAGATACCAGTTACCCAACACTGCTGTAACCATTAGACTACACTGTTTCAAAAATACACGCTTATTATTTGGATTTGTGTCTATTTATAAGTTTTGAACAAACTTTTCATAGGTGCAGAGTATGTAAATCCTTGGCTCTTATTTTCAAAGATCCATAGTCTTCAGTTCTAGTAAATGTCTTGAAATAGCTCACTTAAATGAAAACTTGCATATAAATATTCAATGAGCTCTGCTGACCAGAATAGATATTCTCATATATCCTTCAGGCAGGCATTTTGGAAAGTCAGGAACAGTTATGCTTGCTTGGGATTTGGTCCAGAAAGTACCTATCTCTGTCAGTATCAAGCTCTTCTGCTGCTGTGAGGCCCAGTATCCATTCAGTTCATCTAATGTTTATTCCAAATATTACATGTGTTCACATGTTTATATAAACATGTGTTTATATAAACTCTCTCTATATTTTTTTCCCCTTTTCATCCTATTCGGTATGCTGAAGAGATTGCCCCTCCTAATTGCAGGGAGGTTGGACTGGATTATCTAAAGGTCTCTTCCAACCCAAACTCCTCCACGATTCTGTGATTGCTCCCTTCTTTTAATTTCATATGGTTTTGAACTTGGTTTCATGTCTCACTTCCAGAGTCTCTGGGTTGTTTTTCATCTTTGCTGACAGGCTGTGTTTTCTAGGTTTATTTTAGCATTTCTTCTCTAAGAGGACTGGTCAAGGTCTGTAGAAATGCTAGTGCCAAGAATCTGGGACCCAGAATTCCTGGGACACTAAACAAACCGTTTATACCATAGTGGGTGTCACAATGCTAGTACTGAATGATCTTTATTATCAGTGAACACTGAAATTTGCTAGGATCCTGAATGTGGAAGTACCAAATGTTATATGACAAAGAATGCAGCACAGCTGTAGCTTACAAACACTGAGATTTGGGAAGCTCATTTACCTTCTTTTAATAGAAAAAAACATGGGAGTACAAAAAAAGAACAATTAATAGCATATGTAATGCCAAGAAAAGATAGACTAAAAAGGGACCAAGTCAGATTTTTCTCTGACCAAATGTGAAAACCAGCAGTGAATGGTAGATCTTCACAGAATATGGAATAAAACAAGATACAGTCATTTCTGTATTCAGCTCCTGTAGCAGCAGTCATGGTTTAGCTCCCACATCCTTCCTGGATATCACCATAAATACTGTTATCCTAGATAAAATTTGTTTAAATCAGGATTTGTTCCATTACTGGCATGATTTCTGACCTCTGTATTCTATCTCACTTCATACACCACAGCACTTTCAAGCGTATCAGTGCATAAGCTGGCAAAATTACCTCCCAAGATGATTAGGTTTGCAAGTAGTTTTCCTGAGTATAACAGAGCAAATGCCTTCAATGTTATTGGAAAGACCTTACATATCTGTGGTCAATTCAGCTTTTACAGGCCCTCACTAAATTGGTTGTTTGTACAGTTAGCTTGAAATTGCTTAACTGTAATGAGCAATGAACATCAATTAAGTGATTACTAATGAAAACCTAACCTAGCCCAGGCACAATTAATTTCTGCTGGAATCTGACCCCTCAAAATGTAAGTAAATTGACTTGGTTCTGTTTTAATGGAAATACATTTTTTTTTAAATTTAAATGTTTTAACAAGCCATGTCAATTTGATAAAACAGGGTGTCCAATTGCAACAGCTTCCTCTTGCATTTGCAGATGCACACATCATGGAAAGTTAATACACCACATAGAATGAGAAATTTCTGCAAAGTGATTTAAAAGCATAGAGAACTATTTGTACCCAAAGGTCCCATCTTAAAAGATGTGAACACACTGATCATAATACGCCAGGTATAGCTAGTAAGTCAAAAGGTCTGATACTTCAAGTTTCTAAAGAATTATATCATCCAATCTCCTTACTGAGATCCCTTGAAGGGAAGGAGCTCTTCCCCTTGGGCTTTACAAAGGCCAAGAGCAGAGGACTATCAGATTCACAAGCTGTGGAACCTTCGTGCTATAAATCCCTCTTGAGACATGACAAGGATTGGAGCTGCTGTTGCTTTGCCTAATCTGTCTGTGTAGTCCTCTAAAGTTCAAAATATGTGAAATACATGGCAGGAATAGGTGTGTTCATTAATCTCAGCTGCCAGTGAATTAATTTCTTTTGAGTAGAGCTGCTGTATCAAAATAGATGAGATGTTCTGGGGCTATTTCTTAGATCAGGACTGAATTTTAAAACTTACTTGCCACACCAAGCTCACAGAAAAAGTTTGCCCTGCAAAGTTTCATTTCCTACAAGCTGTTATAAGGCAAGCAAAGAAAATGAGGCATTTCAGGAGTTACCAGCCATCTTCTTGTCTCTCGTATCTGGTAATTCACCAGTTCCCTTATTTCAGCTAAATACAGTTCAAATCCCTTGAAAGGGGCTTCACTCCACAGTCTGGATGAATATCCTAATGTTCCAGGTCTGAAGTCTCTCTTGTTTAACTCTTCCAGGTCAGTGAGTAATAGACCGAGTTCCTCCTCCAGAGAGTGAGGCAGGGGGTGCTGCTTTGGCCCAGCAAACACCACACAGTTTAGAACAGATTAGGACAAGAGCCAGGTAGCAATGTCCTCCAGGCTTTTATACCCTCAGTGGTTTGTGCTAACCACTGGACCACTGACTGACTACTAACAAGTTGTAAATGTACCTTTTTCATCTTCTTCCAATTTAAGACAATTTGTTGGATGCAAATTAAATTTTCAAATTTCAATCAGCAGCAATGTGATGGTTTGGCCCTGGCTAGGGGCCAAATGCCCATCAAAACCGCTCTATCACTCCCCTTCTTAGATGGGCAGGGGAGAGGGGAGAATATAACAAAAGCCAGCTATAAGAGAGAAGCAATTTAATAATACTGATAAGCAGTGTTTAATAATACTGATAAGCAAAGCAATGGGCCAGGTGGAAGCAAAAACAGAGGGAGGTATCTTAATCTGTATTTCCCATCAGCAGGACAGTGGTTGGCCTTGGGAAGCAGGGTTTCTCTACGCTTAGTGATTCCTCCGGAGGACAGATGCCACAGATGAATCCCCTCCTTCCTTCTTTCTCTTTGTGCTTATTTCTGAGCTGACATCATATGGCATGGAATACCCCTTTGGCCAGTTTGGGTCAGCTGGCTCGGCTGTGTCCTCTTAGTGTGCTCTTGGGACAGGGAAATGTTGGAAAAGCACAGCCTGGGTGCTCGGCTCAGCAGTAGCCAAAACACTGGTGTGTTATCAACGCTCAGCTACAGCACTGCAAAGCACAGCACTAGAAAAATGCTTTGAGGAGTATAACTCCAGCTCAGCCCAAACATATTACAAGCAGTGGCCAGTGTTTCAAGAACAAATAGCAATTCAGTGGTATCTGTTTCAGCACAGCTCTTCGTTTTGTGCTTGAATTTAACTGATCGCTTCGCTTTGAAAGGAGCCCCCCAAATCAATGCCCTATATTAATACCAGTATGAAGGTGCACACTTGTTTGTTACGAAATCCATTGTCTTAAATGAAAATTTCAATACTCAAACATACTACAAAGTGGGATCACTGTAAATTTTAACCCAACATTCACATACTGCAGAGTACTGCTATAAAATTTATGAAAGGTTATTGGAGGTTTTTACCCGTAGGTTTCTGTATTATTGATTTAAAAGCCGTTAGCCATAAGGCTTGCTGACATCAAGCTTTTCATTGGGTTTTGGTTTTGTTTGTTGTGTTCTTTTACATTGAGGAAAGACAGTCAGGCCTCTTAAGTCTTCAGACACTGATAATAGACACAATTTTATATTCATGCTTTTAATAATACAGCAAAATGATATGCAAATATGCCAATTTTATTTACAGAGCTGAAATCTGCTTCAATAATTCTTGTGAGATAAGAAGAGATAAATTATATGTATTCATTTGCATCAAAAGGCCATTGACAGCCTGCTTTTAAGAATAGCTCTGGTGCTTTCTTTTTCCCAAAGTACAAGTTAGAATTTTTATTTTCTAATAGAAACAGCACATACAAGTGAAAATGGGTTTTTATATACTGGATACTTCTCACAACAGGCAGCTAGCTGGTGGCTAGCTAGATGTCTATTGTGCATCCTCTTCAAGAGCCTAGAGAAAATATTTTTGCCAACAGTTATTATCTCTGTAGTCCTTCTCCCGCATGTAATAGTCAGTTTGAAAGTAATCATCAGTTTTATATACTGGAGATTATAACTGTGTATTTTAAACAAGAAATTCAATTGAGTTTTTCTCAAGACTGGTGCCAAGAAGCAACTGAGGTACAATTAACAGTGAGGTGAGCTGCAACAATATAGTGAGATGGTCCTTCAAAAATCTTTTGACTCCTTCAAGGTGATCACCTCAAAACTGCACAGTTGTAAGGCAGAGCTAGTATAAAGATTTTAAGAAACTGTAATATCTAGCACAAAATGGCCTACAAACAGTTCCCTGATACCCATGTTAATTGACATTTGAAAGGTTTTTAACCATATAAAGAATAGAATATCAGCCATTTTCTTAGTAACTTGAGGTTGTTCTGGGACACTAAGGTTTTTTTCTTTTTTGCTGCATTGATTCAATCTAACTTTGCTGGTCTAGAGATTAACCTACAAATGTGTAAGAGACTTCCAGCCAATTTCATTGACTCTATCTAGTTATTCTCCAGAGCATAAGTGTAGCACCATTCTCATGAGTAACGGTGGCAGCTTTGTGAGCTGGTTGTAACAGCACTTGTATCGCTGGTCTGTTCAACGCAGTCTCGGCGTGTCAGCACAGCAGTAACTCAAACCAGTACCACATCTGCAATGCCATTCCTGTGGGTGATGACTGTCAGACCACGGTCTCTGCTCTGTTGAAGATCAAAAGACAGACAGAGCTTGCTTAGTTGTCAGCTCCGATAGAACCAATGGAAGACAGACAAATCTCCCTAGGCAATAAGGAGGCTGGATTTAGTCTTGCACTTCTTATTACAAGCAAAGCCTTGTGTTCTTCATTAGCTCTGATCTGTTGTTTTTGAAAGCAAAAAAAAAAAATTCTACTCTTATAAAACTGCTAGAAACTGTACATATTCATAGCAGAGAATTAACAGAGGTCAGGCCTATCGCTATGGAATTTTTTATCCATATTACTTTAGTTTCTTTAGATGTTACAATGGCACAAGTTGCTTAAAATAGGTAGCCAGTCACAGAATCCCTAATGCTGTTGGTATTTATCATCCAAACACACAGCTGGGCATTCACTGCGTGCTACAATCAGCTCTGGCTGTGTTCTTTGCCTGGGGAAGGATCCTAAAAGTGACATTTGCTAGATATTTCCCTGTTAAAGTAAGAGGAACTGCAGGGGGGAGGCTGTAGGTTTCAATGCCTTTGTGGATACTGTCATTTTCATTCTTAAAAAAAAAGTCCAACAAGGACAAGAGTGACTGGACAAATTAAGGGGAAGCCATGAATTTTAGCAGATTCTGCCTAAGTTTACTGCTGAAGCCACATAAAATATTTAGAAGTACTAGCAGTACTGTTTATATTTGAGTTTATGGAGAATTAACAGCTGACAAAACTGGTAAAAAAAAAAAGGAAATATTAATAACTTCTGTGTCTTGCAAATGACAAATAGAAAAAAGATTTTCAATGACTTAGTTCTGATTGAAACTTTTCATTCCTGTCCCATTAAAGCTCGGCAGTAGAGCAAAGGGAGCACTGAGAACAAAGATCTAAGCAAAAACTGACAGAGTGCTACCTGGGCTTGATCATGTAGTTAATAAAAAATGAAGTTCAAATTAGTGCCTCAAGTCCCAGAATTCAGTTTGAGACAAAAGCAAACATACAAAATGATGTCTGTACAGCTCCTGACTGGCTGAGATTCATAGCAAATTATTTCATTGACTAACTTCCATTGTCATAGCAAGGATCTTGACTTTGAAAGTCTTCAATGCTTATGTATGCTTTGAATGGTAAGAGAAATCTGACACATGTTGCTGTAGGTGTTAAAATTACTGTTGTTTTTGGCTTGCCACCATTACAAGTTGCCACTTCCTTAGAAAAATACAGAGGGAGCATCTGACAGGGCATTGGCCTTACCAGTGCCTAACCATGTGTCTTAGATTAACCTTAACACAAATGGAAGGCTCCATCAAACAAAAAGACTTCTGGGAAAGCTGATGTATCAGCACATGGTATTTCTTTTCACTCTTCTATTTCCTTATATTGACAACGCACACAACGTCTGTCAACTGAATTCACAAAGGGATAGCATTCACACAAATATGCCTGCTCTTCCAAATTACATTTTATGCACATTTTAAAGTAATATTGCCTGCAGATGTTACCAAGAATTCAAAATACACACATTTGGGCTATATTTGAGCAATAATGACTGATGGAGGGGCTGTTTCTTTACAGTTGAGTGTGCCAAGACAGCTTATCTGGTAATGAATGGCTGGGAAAGTCCTCCCTGTCAGTCATCCCTGCTTCAGTAAGTATTAGATGAGAGGAGGGGAGAAGGCTTGTCATTAATCACAGGGAAAATTTCAGACAGCTGCTGTTTTGCTGTTACAGAATATACAAATATTAAGAAAACCCACCAACAGTTACCTTCCAAGGTGTTATATGTTATTATTCTATGTTGGATTGCAAGTTGTCTTTGATACAGCTCATATATATATCATTTAGAGATCAGTGTAATAACTGATAAGAAAATAAGACTATACCAAATTTGTAATTTTCAGTACAGTAACTCTTGCACTTGGTTGCTTTCAGTGTGCTTTCAAGTGAAAAATCAACAACATTTTCTAGGGACAGGAAGGCATCAGCTTTCAGGGACTGGAAAAAAAGTGATCAGCCACAGACACATGCAGTAAGGAGCCTGTTCTGAGCAAGCAGCAGGATGCTCATTTAGTATTTCTGTCTGGTATTGTGCTTCATTGCAATGCATAAGCATAATAAATAAATAAGAAATATGGCAGTAATTATAAATGACTAACAATAAATATGGATTTCATATTTATATATCTCTTTCTTAAATGTATTTAAATATTCAAATAAATTAAAATTACATTGATGAATGTCACTTATATCAATATGCTAAAATACAATAAAATAAATATAACCTACTACATAAACATAACATAACAAAATATTGTATATTTCCACAGAGGCAAAGGAAGCTCAGTTCATAGCTGTCTGGTGGTCCTTTAGCTCAAGCTTACACAAAAATAGTTGCATGGATTCATTCTTTTGTCTACAACAAATGTTCTCATACTGTGCTAGTAAGATGAAACTTGACTTCATCAGCACCAAGCTGCTCTGTAAAGGTGCTTCTAAGAGAAAAATATGCCAAGATACCACATAGATCTGCCCCTTAATTATTTTAATCCTACCACAAAAACATTATGAGCCATTGACAACTGACCCCAAGTTACAGGAGCTCTAAACACTCTTCTACACTCAGTCAAGTGTCCCTTCACCTGAGATTAAAAGGGACGTTGGCTCCATCTATCACCCTGTTTCTCTGTTTTAGATAAAGATAAGGCTGAACACCATCTTTCCACAAAATAGTACGTGCAAAACTTACTGCTGTGTCAAGGGTGGCTCTTAGTTTCTGCCTGGAACATACTGGGGAAGTGCATGCAGGTTCTAATGCATTCACATTCAGAACCAATGGTCATGCAAAAGCATTTTCCCATCTTACCAAGAGGATGATTTGCACCACTTTCCTCTTTCTAGCAGCAACATTCATTTCGGAGAACTTTCAAAGCAATCTATTCCAGGAAGAACAATGAGCTAGTATGGTTTACCATGGGTGGTATAAATAATACTAGCTTTGCATGCTGGTGCCCATATGGACTGAATCCCAGCCTCATTGAAATGGGTGGGAGCTTTGCCAGTCACTACTCTGTGACCAAGATTTCATGCACTGTATCTTAAAATGTAAAATGTCACCATGTGTGCTGGATGCAGAACCCTCCCTATCTGCTGTATTATTCAACAGCAGGTATTCTATTCAACGATGTTATGATCATTTCTACATGACTTGTTTTCTTTAAGTCATATAATTTCAATGGAGTTATGTGTACTGATGATACCCAGATGAAAGTATCTGCTTCTAGATGGTATTACCAAATACATCTAGTTTAAAACCTAAGATTTCAGAACAAGACATCTAATAAGGCTTATCAGAGAATATAATAGCATAGCAGACTGCCCTGGGGCAAGAGAGAACTAGTGAAGCCACAGTACTGGTATTTCAGTCCAGACACAAAGGCGGCTTCACAATTTGCTACAGACATATTCTCCTCTACAGCAGAGGTGATGAGCTCACCTATGATACAGCATTTGTTCCTAGCATATTACACAGCTCTGTCCTGAGAAAATCAGCCAGGTTGTGAGTCCATTTGAGGCACCAATTTATAGGATTGTTCCCTGCTTGGAAGAGCCATTCCAGCAAGGAGTCAGGAATGGGAGAATATTTGGGACAGTCCATGTCAAATAAAGGAGAACATGGAATTGGTGACTCAGAACTTGTTTTCCACAATTAAAGCCTGATAGTAAGTCAATTAGAACAAAGGACTATTTTTGTTTAAGGTGCACATGAATTACAAGGTATACTTTCTTTTTCTTTTTCTTTTTTTCCCCTGGTAACCACAAACTGTAATTTAGAATTAAAAGGAAGAGAGAAGAAGGGACATTTTAATTGAGAAAGTTTATATATTGGTCAATATTTGTGGCAAGTGATTAATTTTTTTAATCACTTTAGATCCTTCTAGACTTATCCATATTACTGTTAATATTTATGACAGACATACTTCAACCTAATTTTAGGGTTATCTTGGATTAGGATTCAGCCAGGTGAGCTATCAGCTCTATCCTGTCATCTACCCTCTCTGCAATTCTGGGTAAGTCCATTTCTCAGTCTCAGCTTTTCACCTGTAAATTGGGAATAGCAGTGACCAAATTTCCACTTGTCTCATATTCATATCTCACACAGAGGCACAGACTTCTGACTTTTTTTAAACCTGATATATATAATAAACAGCCTTGGTACTTTCTTGGGAGAAGTATTTGCTTTCTATCTGGAAGGGTGAAGTTTAGGTTTAATCTTAGAAAGTTCTTCACAGAAAGAGTGATTGCCCATTGGAATGGGCTGCCCAGGGAGGTGGTGGGCTCAATGTGGATGAGGCACTTAGTGCCATGCTAGTTGATTAGCTAGGGTTGCGTGATCAGTTGGACTTGATGACCTTGGAGGTCTCTTCCAACCTGGTTGATTCTGTGATTCTGTGATCCTTTTTCATGGATCTCATATGACCATACTGCTATTGTATAAATGTTAAATAAGTGTTGATACTTGCAGACACTCAGTGTGCAAATAAGTTTTTAATAAAGATGTTCAAAACAGGAAAGTTGTATTCTGAGGGAAAGTTAATCAGATATCATAAGCCAGGCTCATGTTTCAGCACCACAAAAAAATCAGTGTCTAAGATGAACTTATGTATATGTCTATAAATTATGCATTTATCTGGTGTCTGGTTTACCTGTTTATTACCTTGCCTTGAATAACTGTAGTAATTTTCAATGTTGTGAGATTCTAATTTAAACTAGGACTTAACTTGAAATTTTCTCCATGCAACAGTGGTGTAGTTTTGGGTTTTCTCATTTAAAGACTTCTTAGTTTTACTACTGTCTTAGGAGTACATTATGGATATTTGTTCAAAGGAAACAAAAGATATGCTGCAGCTATTTGTAAACTTCTGATTTTAGAGCTCTTTACTAATAGGAAATTGGAATTGAAATGGCTGGTTCACAGCAGAATGGTTAAATGAAAAGATCTGTGTTTGGTTTCAGTTATCCTCAATATATAATGACATCTTTTATCATTTTATCAATACTATAATCATTGGTGAAGTACTGGAGAAAGTACTACTGTCATTTTTTTGGTCACTCTTATTGGGTTTGCTACAAAAGCCTTTCAGGTGCTAAGAGTATTTCTGGGTGGTTGTGGTTTTTTGTCATTTACAAAAGCCTTCAGAGACTGAGTGATTTTGGTGGTTTGTTATCAGACAGGTGCTTAGAACTCAGTTTAGAAAGGAGCTGGTTTGTTCTAGAGTTGAGCAAGACAAAAGTCCTGCTGGTGGTCACCAGCAATCACTCTGATGGACCTGCCACCTCTGCAGGTGGAAGGTGCAGAGCCATACCAGGCATTTCAGCCGGTAAATCAGGATTGTATTTGCTTAGCTGCTGGTGCTTTTGTCTCACACTCCAGCTTCTGTCGGTGACATTCTCTATTACCTCTGCTTCTGACCATGATGGCCCATAACATGAAAGCACTGCTTCCTTTGTGGGTTCAACGAAGGAGTAAATTAGAGAGGCAGCCATCAGCCCAACTCTAGTCCACAACACCACATCTCTAGCAGTAGAAGACTGTATGTGTATATTTTGCCTGTTGTTATTTCTGAAGCAGCTTCAAATTGCATGAGAATGTCACAATAAGCAAATGAAAGACAAATGAACTCAATTAGTGATAAAGGGAGAAGGAGGAGCTGGATTTTCAAAAGTGCTTATGTAATTTAGAGCCATAACTCTTGTCATAACTCCCAATTCACTGGGAATTGACTGCCTAAATCTTTCAAGTTCTCTTGAAATTACCACCCAGTAATTTTTCCCTGAGCAGATATCACTAGCTCTTGCTTTTCCCCAGTGAGGTAAGTGTATCATAAATAACATTCAGAAAAATAACTTCATAATATGCAGTTTTTATACATTTTTTTTATACAGTTCCACAAGGGTAAAATACTGGCCATATAAAAAGTTAAAATGGTTTAGTTCTGCCTTGGATTAATACATACTTAAACTGTAAAATACTGATTCCTTGACTAATCTCATCTGGGGTACCACTAGAGAACTGCAGTGAGAGCTCATTTGACATAGCTCATGAGCTTCTCTGTATCAGGTGGATCTAATCCTTAGCAATGACTTTCATCCATATTCTGGATAGATTGCTGCATATTTGTATAAAATTAAAAATATTATATTTACTTTTGATTGTTTCATCAGCTTACTCATAACACATTGTGACAGCAGCCTCTCCTTACTACCAACTTTAGTGCTAATAAAAACACCAGAGTTTTTTGGGAAGCAAATTAGTCCTGAAGTGTTACTAACAGGAACAAGAAAGTTGATATCCCCTCAGTAAGAACTGTATGCTGTGATCTGTCAGTGCGCCAGCAATGTGACTAAGTTGTCCTGTTCCTTGTCACTGTTAGAAGCATTTTTAAATCACAATTTCATGTGGTACTAAGTCAAATGCCTTGAAGAATTCAGTAGCCCGCCTCAAGAGTGTTGCCATTATCAACCAAGCACACACTCCTGCCAAAAGAACAAGATCTGCCTTCTAGGAATGCTGACTGATATCTGTTATGTTTTTAGATTCAGATGCTTTGCTGGCATAGTCCTGAATGAACTCTCTATTATTTCAGCCACTATTGATATAGAATCATAGAATCAAGAAGGCTGGAAGAAACCTCAAATATCATCGAGTCCAACCTGTCACCCTAAACCTCATGACTATCTAAACCATGGCACCAAGTGCCACGTCCAATCCCCTCTTGAACACCTCCAGGGATGGTGACTCCACCACCTCCCTGGGCAGCACATTCCAATGGCCAACCACTCTCTCTGTGAAGAACTTTCTCCTCACCTCCAGCCTAAACCTCCCCTGGCGCAGCTTGAGACTGTGCCCTCTTGTTCTGGTGCTGGTTGCCTGGGAGAAGAGACCAAACCCCTCCTGGCTACAACCTCCCTTCAGGTAGTTGTAGACAGCAATGAGGTCACCCCTGAGCCTCCTCTTCTCCAGGCTAAACAGTCCCAGCTCCCTCAGCCTCTCCTCATAGGGCTTGTGCTCAAGGCCTCTCACCAGCCTCGTTGCCCTTCTCGGGACATGCTCCAGCAATTCAACATCTTTCCTAAACTGAGGGGCCCAGAACTGGACACAGTACTCAACGTGTGGCTTAACCAGTGCTGTGTACAGGGGTACAATGACCTCCCTGCTCCTGCTGGCCACACTATGCCTGATGCAGGCCAGGATGCCATTGGCTCTCTTGGCCACCTGGGCACACTGCTGGCTCATGTTCAGTTGCTGTCAATCAGTACCCCCAGGTCCCTTTCCACCTGGCTGCTCTCCAGCCACTCTGACCCCAGCCTGTAGCTCTGCATGGGGTTGTTGTGGCCAAAGTGCAGCACCTGGCACTTGGATTTGTCGAATGCCATCCTGTTGGACTCTGCCCATCTGTCCAGCCTGTCAAGGTCCCTCTGCAGAGCCCTTCTACCTTCTAACAGATCAACACCTGCTCCCAGCTTGGTGTCATCTGCAAATTTACTGATGATGGACTCAATCCCCTCATCCAGATCATCAATAAAGATATTGAACAGGATGGGGCCCAGCACTGATCCCTGGGGGACACCACTAGTGACAGGCTGCCAGCTGGATGTGGCACCATTCACCACCACTCTCTGGGCTCGGCCCTCCAGCCAGTTCCTAACCCAGCACAGTGCTGCTGTCCAAGCCACAGGCTGCCAGCTTGGCCACGAGTTTGCTGTGGGGGACAGTGTCAAAGGCCTTGCTGAAGTCCAGGTAGACTACATCCACAGCCTTTCCCACGTCCACCAGGCGGGTCACCTGATCATAGAAGGAGATCAGGTTGGTGAGGCAGGACCTGCCCTTCCTAAATCCATGTTGGCATATCGGACTAACCAATCTGTTATTCTCTACATCATCCTTCTAATATATTGGCATCATGTTGGCAGTCACCAGCTGTTTGATATTTTCTCAGGTGGCCAAAGAGTGTTAAAATTAATACTGCTGGTTGTGAATGAGCTCATTCACCTTAAGGCTCCTGGGATGGAGCTATCTGTACATGTTGATCTGAAAACATTTCTGATTTGAAGGTTTAACAGATGTGATTTCATATTTTGGGTTGCTTCATCTCATAAACTTTTCTGAATCTTCTGTGAGGTACTGACATCTTAACTTGATACTGGAGGATGTATTTTGAGTCTGTCCTTAAGAAATCCTTTAATCCTGCACCTTATTTGCCTTTCTTGTTGGGTTAATTCCATTTAAGTGAAATGGGAGCATGAATATGAACAGTGTTTTGTCAAGACTTCAGCTTGCATTTCCTGAGCAAATAGTATCCACTTAGAAAAGTTGAATGTGGTTTATCTGTGAACTATCTCCAATTTATAGATGCATATACACAGGGCTTTCATCTGATATCATATTTATACAGATGGATTATAATATTCCTTTTAGTATCTGATCTTCCTTACATCTGAACATATTGGAGCAAGGCCAAATTTTCTCTTGTACCAACAACAAAGACCTTACCAGCTCTCTGTTCTTATCTGCTCTGCAGGAAAAATAATGTATGAGTATATCTACATATATATGCACTTCAGAAAGTGGAGCATCAAAGAAGAGAGGGAGACAGAATCAGTGGCTAAAATAAATTGTGGACTTCTGGGGATGATCACATATTTTAGAAAAATTAATGGAAAATTAATCAAAATTCCATCCTACATCAGGACATATTTGCAGAATAAATAGCCCAATGACTCTGGCCATATGGTAAAGCAGGTATATTGGGGAAGTAGGAAGGTTCTCATGTTCTCAGAGTGGATACAGATTTCTCGAGTGTCATCCTCGTTGCTCCTCAGCAAGGTGATATTTTAAGAGAGAAAGCAGAGAAATCAGAACTAAGGGCATTCCAGCTTGAGCATAACAGCTGCCAAATGATATTGTAAGATTTACATGTTTACAATAACAAACCAAATAGGTCCACTCAATCACGAGAAAAGAATATTAGAGGGGTTGATATATTGTTGTTATTACAAAATACAGAGTGAAAATACATCTGAATGTAATTTTTCCCCATTTCATTGTAGTTTACAATATGCACACTCAATACTGGCCATTAGCTCTGTAAACTATGATATAAAGGCTTCCCACCTAATCCTATACTGTGCCATTACAAGCAATTTTAGCATATTTTATTGGATCAGTGAAAATGTTATTCTCTGAAAGACTGTAAGAGAATGAATTGCTTTATGAGAAATATGCCATAGTACCACGTAGTTTGGAGGGCTAATCCACAACCAGTGAGATTCCTTGGCTTTATTAAACAGCCTGAGTTCAGAAGCCAAGTGCTTGCTCTCTGTGTGTAAGCAGCTCTCTTGTACGCAGTAGCCAGAGAATGGCATCTCTGGTAATGGTCAGACAAAGTTCACCGTTTCTAGAGGTCAAGACAGATCTGTTCTTCTGCCATTGAGTGTTTTTCAAGCAGGTTAACTGCTACATCAACTGCTATTTGCTGGCAGTTATTTCCCTGTATGATACTCCCACTGGAGGAAGAAGCAAAGCAAGTACTAAGGACAGCTTAAGTCTTAGTCGTTTGAAGACTGGAGATGTGGGTGTTTTAGGAGACGAAGGTGTTAATGGCAGATTGAGGGGATGTGGTGTGAGTGTGCTGCTCTGAAATCTGCACAAGGCTTCTCTGAGCACACAATCTAGTGGCGTGACAAGTCAGGAGGGAAAACGCATTGTTGGGTCTTCTCCACACCATGCTACTTGGAATGGAAACAGGCTGGGGTGAGACTGGTGTATGAGCCTGTGGAGCAGTAACCAGATATGTAAACTGATGTGTTTCAGGGTGTTATAAATGACAGGCTTAGCTGTGGAAATCCATATACAATGTTTTTAATCTTTTTCAGTACAGAGCCCCTGAATACTTTCCAGAGGAAGCAGAGATTTGTGCAAGATAAAGTTAAGCCTTTTTAAAATTATTATTTCCCCTTAGTCACCTTCCTAGGATCCCTTATAGGCCACTATCCTCTGGGACTCACAAACTGTAGGCTGAAAACCACTGCTATAAACACACACACACAAATCAAGCAGTGGACTAATGTTGCTTGTAGGCTGTCATTCACTTCACGTTTGTTTTGTCTCTCTGGACTGCAAGCTTTTCAGGGCAGGAACTGCCATTTTCTGTGTATGGTGCTCAACACAGCAAGGACTTGATTTCAGGTGACAATACTGGAACCCAAACAATGAATAACAATAATGAATGAACACAGTGATTGTCATCTAGTGTCAGGAAGGATACCTCTGTGAAAACCCAGGAAGTCAGAGACCTGGTTACAATGAAGAAGAAAAGGAGACAAAAGACATTTTGCCTCCCACTACTGACTCAGTCGCTGATTTTTGCAACTATTTTATTGGTACAGCAGGACAAAGATATTCGGTGGACTGTGCATTTCTTCCCTAAGCTATTGCACTTGAGAAAAAGTGCAGTATAAAATGTTGCAACCATGCCTGCTCTCTTACATGTGCCTGTCTAAATGCTGACATGAATATTGTACCCATGCTGTTCACTCCAGAAATCTGACATTTCTCAAGATGAGGCCAAATGTGTTTACAGATAGATTTCTGAGTTTATTCAAGCTGAAAGGTGCTTCTCATCTTTTGAAATGTCAGACTGCTGCTCCAAGAAAAATGAGTACAAGAGATAGGGCCACTGTGGCACAGCTCCATTTTTAAATGAGCAATATCTGATTGAAGATCCCAGCATTCATACAGCTCAGTGTTTGGCTATGATATATTGGCTGCACTGGAAGACTGTAGTTACTTGAGCCCACTGATTATTTGCTTCAATTGAATGCCCACAGCAGTCCCCAAATTCTAGTACTCTTTACAACCCTTACATCCTTTTCAACATCTGTAATAGCACCTAAGGGGCTGTACTTTTTAAATGAGTGATTTAACAAGCTAGAGGGCACCGGTTTGCTATGGAGCTGCTCTGTAGAAAGGTGAAAAGAGGCACAAAGAGAGCACAATGGTTAGGAGTGTCACTGTGAATCTGCAGTGAGCAGGTTACCTGTGCACTGCAAGAGCAGATTGGGAACAACAGTACTGAGTGTGTCAGAAAGATTCTGATTTACTGCTCCAACTCCCAGCACCTGTACTTTTATACAACTTACTTGTATCTCCTATACTTTAGATTTCTCTATGAAACCCACATGGAATATCTAAGTCCTCATACCACACTGTTCATGGACCTTCCATACATATGTTGTCTGGAGATGTTTTTAAACAGAAAGCATCTGTCGATGGTATGGAATGTGGCACTTTATTTTCATCCTAGATGAACTCAATATTAGTTTTGACTATTTGCCTCAAAATTGCTTGGATATGGAGAAGGCACCACACCAGAAAAATCAAACAGAACAGCAGGACAATAAAAATAGTTCATAAATAATTTGAATGTTAACAAAACCCTGGCTTGGTTCCTCTGGTACTACTGGAATCATGTTAAGAGCCTAGTGCAAGGTAATTTGGATTTGCTATTGTTAAAGCCCCACTTGAACCTCTGTGCCAGAGCACAAATTACCTAGTCTACACT
This sequence comes from Indicator indicator, assembly GCF_027791375.1. Lineage (NCBI taxonomy): Eukaryota > Metazoa > Chordata > Aves > Piciformes > Indicatoridae > Indicator > Indicator indicator. Next base: position 11,116,285 of record NC_072026.1, read on the forward strand.
TAGCAGTGGATCTGCTCTGACCCACCTCTGCAAGAGCAAGAATAATTTTGTTTAATTTAATATTGTTCAATACAAAATTAAAGGCTGCAAGGTTTAAGTGTGGCAAAAGCATTGTGAAGGACTGGGTCACCTGGCTTCCATTAAAAGAAACAAAAAATGAAGCAGCTTGGAAAGTTTGCATGTAATTTTTATATGTTTATCTTGTAGGTTTCACTTTCCCTTAGTGAAGGTGTTCGTTGTCAGCACATCACTTCTTACAAATCTCAATGCTTGACATAAGCTGTTTTATTTTCACTCATCTCTTCAGACAATTTCATCATAGTCTCTCATTTTTTTCCCCATATGGCACCCTTCTGTGAGAACAAATATCGACATTAGATATTTTCTGCTTGTAGGGAGAAGAGAGGTATAGTGATACTAAAATAACTTTTAAATAAAGCTAGTTCTGCTGCTTCAGATGAGGCAATGGTAAGATCTTTATCCCAGAGAACCTATTCTATGGAGAAGTTAATCAGGTAAGATTCGTATAAACAGGATGTAAAAATATGTAGCTGTAAATAATAATAGTCTGTAAAGAGCACTTAACATAAAGCACTCTATGAAAGAATTACAATATCAGGCCAAATCAAGCAGAGTAAGGTCAAAAAGAAACATCTGCACATTTCCAGTAGACATGGGAGAAGAAACCCATAGTGCAGCCACTATGCTATTGTAGTACATCTCTGTGAAGAACTGAATTCTCCCAGCATCTTCTACGTATCTGACTTCAAATGTCTTCCTCCTGGGACACTCATGAAACTAGCTGGGAAGTTCAGCTTTGTAACATGCTGATTAAACAGACACTAGAGAGAGCGAAAGTATTGTTCACTTCTCTCCCTTGATTTTGGAAAGGCATACAAAGAGGGAGGCTGAAGGCTGTTATAGAGTCAGGAGACACTGACTTTTAGTCCAATAATTTTCTATCCAAATAAGCAAAAAATATTCTCTGTAATGAGCAGCCAACACAACGTTGTGCTGCTCAGTACTTCCCACAAGGCTCCAGATGCTGGGACAAGACATCACAAACCTAGGCAGGAAAATCCAAGCCTTCCAGCCTCCTCCTGGTTAATGCACTCAGGTGTTCAACTGATTCAGATGATGCTTGTTAATGCATACTTGTGGTCTCATATTGAAATTGTCATTAAAATTACTACATACAAAAGCAAAAGCCTGATTTGAATTATGCACAGTGTAGGAGGAAAGGGATTAAACTGCAGAGCTCTCAATGCGCTATTGATGCCTAGTAATAATTTTGTAGTGCGATTCTATCTATCAAACTATTATAGGTTCATATAAAATGGGATAAGTTCACTAATTAATGCAGAGTGGTATTGGGAAGGATTTGGATACACACTCCCCTACACACAACCTTTCAGAGGACCTCAGTGTCTCACATTTAAGAAGCTGTGTCGTAGACTGAGTCTGTATTTGCTGCTGCAGCAAACAAACATTCACATCTAATGATGACAAGTGGATCTTCTTTATGCCATAAACAACTGATTTTCAAGCAAAGATAAGAGAATTATAATTATGTATTCAATCTGTAAAACTAATTAACTCCTTTGATTTAGCTAAGAAAGGTGATGTTTTCTGAAGCTCAGCTTTACTGAAAATTGACCTTTCCATCTACTAACGTACTATTTAATTTACAAGAGAAACAAAACCTTCAGAATTATATTTACTCAGTAACTTTAATAAAGGTCAACCCTTTCCAGAAACACTTGTAAATGTGGCATTTAGCCTTTCATATTTTGGAAAGTGTTACTGAATCTCCACATCCAGATAGAACATTGCCTTTGAATTAAAAACAACTAAATAAATAAGAACAAAGAAATTTTACAAAATCATCTCGATCTAAAGCGTTGTAATTCACCCTTAGCTTTTACATTTCCCTAGCGCTATTTTCTTGAGTCTCCTGTCTCTTAAGTCAACTAATATTCAATACCTATAGGACATGTGCTGAGAATGAATATAATGTGTTTTAAAAGGTCTACTAAGTTCAGCAGGAAATAGAAGAGACTTTTTCCTTGACCTTTAGGAAGGAGGCTTGGCAAAATCATTGAAGAAAAACTTATTCATCTGAGATATAGAGGCCCCAGTCCAGCAAAGCACTGTATGTAGTATATGATTGACTTTAAGTGTAGGTAGCCCCACTGCAGCCAATGGGTCTGCTCCTGTGTTTGAAGGTAAGCAGCACTGTATTTTTTTATTATGTGTATTGTAGTTGTGCCCTAGGAGCACAGTCCTGCTGCATAGTGAACCAAAAACCAAACCAAACCAAACAAACAAAAAAAACCCCAACAAAACCCCACAAAACAAAACAAAACAAAATTCCCCCCCAAAAAAACCCCAAAACTAAAAGCCAAAATCCACAATGGACTTTGCTAAAAAGCTGATAATTTCAGTGGGAGGGTTTTTTTAATTAAGACCTTTCTGAGATCAATGAATCTACTTGCTCTGATCTCCATGCATGGAAAGCAGTATCCAGACAGAATTTCCATCTCTTGTGCTCACCTCTATAGCTGGAAGGACTGCGGTTTTCAACCTGCCAATTCTCAAATAGAAACTGCAACAAATGAAAGCCATTTGGATGAGAACCCCTTGAGGTTTCTACAATCTGAAGTGCTAAGACAAGCTGGAATTTAAACCTTTTCACTCCTGGTTTCTCTCTGAAATTGCATTCTTCCTTAAGAGTAGACAATGTTAAAGACAGTGCTCAGGTAGAAAGCTTCCTGCCATTTCAAGTAATGCTGTAACAGGAAAAAGGTTTGGAAGACTGCAGTGGACTTTCTCAAGAAAAAACAGTCTCTGACAAGGTATTCATGATGCTCTTCAGTGTGTGGATCCTCCCAATGGCTTCAGTGAAGAAAGGATTTACATAAATCCAATAAAAAAGCTTACATTTGTCATCATATGATAACATTTCAAACTAGCATGTGGAAAATTCTGCCTAATAGAATTAACCAGAGAATTGGATGGCTCAGGACATTTCAGTCAGATTAATACTAATCTTACAACCATTTACAGTGTGAGGAAACTTTCTCTACAAAATAAACATACTGTAGTCTGTTTTAAAATGTTATAAGTGTTGATTACAATGGTGCTACACCTGGAATGTATTAAAATTTTCCTCCCAAGAGCTTTTTTTCTACAGTTTTTAACCAATATTAAGTTCCATCGCCTTTAAGAGCCTAAAATAATTGTTAATTAATCCTAAAATATCATTTCTTTCATCTTCAGAGCTGCGTGCTAGTCCTGTGTTTGGTTACACTGAGTGCTATAGGTTAAATTTTAGTGAGTAGACAAGACAAACTGGAACAAAGTAAAGGCACAAAGTGAGCAATGTCAGTGGAAACTGAGATAGCTTCTGAGTGTTGATTTGTTTGGCTTTGGGCTGGAGGAAAGGGACAGCCTATGAAAAAGCAAAAGAAGACATCACATAAAACAAGTGTTAAACCATCACTGAATGACCAAAGGTCCTTTACTTCAGCTACTCTATGCCTGCTTTATTTAGTTGAAGTTTCCAGAGAATAATCTCTCAGTTTTCAACAGAAGCTACATACAAAGAGGGGGTGTTTGCTGAATCTTACACAATCTTAACTCTGTATAGTTTTGCATACAGAGGATTTTGATGTCTTAGTTTGAAATCAAATTTTGCATCCATTAGTATACTAAGAGAGTACCAATTGTATCCTCACAGTACTACTAGAAACTGTCATCACTTGAGCTGTGAAAGGTGTTTGATTCTCTGTGAATGAATGGCTACAATAATGAAAAGGACTAGTACTTGACAGACTTTTCCCTGTAGTAGAGACCAGTAATGTTTTGTCCATATGAATTGTTTATCTCAGTACCAAAAGAGCCTAAATTCTGTGAAATGCTTCTAAAAACACAGGTTGATGATATAAGTTCTGTTATTCTCTCCCACACTCACTGTAATGCATCCTTCACCTCCATATACTGACTGTATTCTTTCAAGTCTTTCTGAATCCTTTGCACTGTTGTCACTAAAAATGTAATCTTATTCAACATAGGAATAAATCTCAAAGCTAGCTAGACAGCTCTTTGTAATGTATTTTAAGTGACACTTCCATCTTGTCATGTGTCATTTGGACACTAACAAAATGACAATAGATGGTATGAAGTGAGAAGAATCAGACTGTAAGTACCAGATCAGACAACATATACAGCTTTCTTCTGGAGTAAAACTAGGAAAAATATCTTGTGGATAATATTTGTGGAAACTATACTAATAGTAAGGAAGACAGCTCAGTCTGTTCTGGTCAAGTTCCAAAAATCCTTTAGTATATCCTTTACCTTTAGCAGAACAAATTCGCTTCCAAGCTCAAGAGGTGAAATCATGATGTTTGAAAGCCTCATTGCTTTGGAGAGGAAGCACAGTGTTGTTTGAACATCAGAGAGAGACAGAAAAATTGTGCGAATTTAGAATGTGGGTTTTAAAAAAGTGAATATTGTGATGGTCTGAAACTGTCTTTTTAATTTTTTTCCTTGCAAATATTAAGTCAGTACATTGAGTTGTCTAAAAGAAACACTAATAAATGCATTATTAATTTCTGACTTTGAAAACAAGTATTTATAGCTTTCATTGCTAACTATTAAGGTTTGGTGAAACATACTTTGTTAAGATTACATATGTAGTAATAAGCACTGCCTTGAACCAAGTAGTAAAAGGAATCTGAGAATGAATACTAAAAAGGTTCTTTTACTAATGAGGGAATCTCCTTAATACAAAATTCCAGGAGACGAACATATCCACTGTCAAGCACCAGCTGTGCCAGAGTTTGATGTTTATCTTACAGAGACCATGGGTATGTAAAATGTGCCCTTCACCCTTTCAGACTGGGTGTAAATATTTCAGTAAAGAGAATTCTGAACATATTTTGTTCTGGTTTTTATAACAACAAGAAAATTTTGGGTGAATATGTTCAAATATTGCAACGGTATTTATTTGTGCTGGTATTTGTCAGTGAGATTTGTCTTAGAACACTTGCTCGTAAGGGACTGCAGATATTGCACTTGCAAATGTGATGCTTCTGGCTGCAGTTCCAACATTCTAGCAGCATGCCAAGGGGCTGATTGGGAAGCGTTTGGCACACGGCATTATCTAGCTCTGTTCACACTCCCTCGTATTCTCCTCCCTCCTTCCTTCTCCCTGGTTGACACAACTTTCCACTAGCAGTTTAGAAACTGAAGAGAAAAAACCCCAAGTTCCCATGTATTCCTTAAATATTCAGAAGTCCTACTGATCACAGTGGGAAGTTTGCATATGAAAGGATGACAAGGTTGGGTTGTAACCTGAATTCATATTTGAAAAATGGCAAAAGCTTATGCTCTAAGCTTTAGAGATGATTAGAATGTGGCAATCCCATGTTTCTGTTCAGCTGCTACTCTAATCGAGGCAGCTGGACAACAGAAAGATATATAAAATAGACCAAAATTTTCTTGTTAAAACCACAGTCCTGCTTAGCAGGCACTTCTTTGCTATTTCCTTCCATATCAGTTCAGAAGAAATAAGCATAAAGAGAGCATCTTACACAAGAAAAGCATACAAAGGGCAAGGGAAAAAAAATGAAGCTAATCATTGCTGTCTTGGTGATATCATATTTCAGTGCACCGGTATTTTGTACCCCATTTGTGGCTTCTAAGCTGCTTCAGACTCCTTGCTAACATTTGATTAAGACATCACACAGTGTCTCGAAGGTGATATGGCAGCTGCCCCCAGGCAATTTGAAACAAAAAATAGAGTTGTGAGTGCGCCCACACACATATGGGCTGTATTGACTTGTACAGAACCGGTCTTCTGAGACTGGTGATAGATAGCCAATGAGTCTAGGTCTTCGGCTGTGCTCTGAAAAACACTGCTCTGACTGGATTCTGCTGACTTGTCTGGAGCAGAGTATTAACTCTGCATAAAATGCCTGCACACATTTCTTCATTTTAAATGCGGTTCATTCTTTCATGGTTTTGTGAGCCTCTGATGACAAAGTAGCTCTTCGCTTGTCAAAGGCTGAATGCCACTTCTGTACAGCACTGGAGCTTTTTGTGCCTAGCTATCAGTGCATGCCAGTGTTCAACAGCAAAGTGATGAATTCATAAAATGTACTAGCTGCTCAGTATTAAAAATTCTGCAGCGCTAGGATGTGATAATCGTACTGACTTCTGAGAAAATGTTTTGGGGTTTGGTATTACAAAAGGTCTTTGTGTCTGGGAGTTGATGCTCTAACCCCTACTAAGTATGAGACTTCTGCAGCATTCCCCCCCTCTCTATACAGTGTACTTGCTGATGTGCTCAGCTTGTGCCTGGAAGTGCCAGTGAAGGCTTCTTTTCCATTTTTACACATGCTGGTGACAGAATACATTTTCTTTTCCTCAAGACTTTGTTTGGTACATATGATATCACAACCTTTTGAGCATTCTCACTGAAAGTATACACAAAGCTGTTTTGAAAGAACTGATGTGTTTGCAAATCATCCAGATATGGATCAGAAACAATGATATGTGACTGAGGTGACCACTAGCACTTAAAAACCTAGAGAGCAAATACTTCATTTGTTCAATATGTAAGGAAGATGAGTAATGCTATTTCTTTTAATTCCTCTGGAGGGTTTTTCACATGAATATGTATACGCAGGCCCTGCTGTTCTGTTTAGAGATTAAGTTTTAGAAAACTGAAAGAATTTGGTATTAATGCTGAAGCTAGAAGGGGAAAATGCAGCCATTGACTATATGTGGTTGCAATGTATTTTATTACATGCCGTCATTAACTTGCTCACATCTCTGAATATTGTGGTAGCCAGTTGCTCTCAGCAGCGTTTCTCATGTTTCTGTGACCATGTCATTTAAGAACTGGTCTTCTAGAGGCAGATGAAGGAATGTTAGTGAAATAAGAGGGGATACTCTGAGTATACAGTAGTTGAAACTCTAATCTAGACCTGCTGACTTACAGGCTCCTGCATCTATATTTCACCATAAAGTAACCAGGCTTCTCTGAGTTACAGAGCTTCTGCTGCTTTTTCTGATTTATATTCTTTTTAGGTACCTAAATTAGAGACTTGATTTCAGAAGGCACTATTCACAGTTTAAATGCAATGCAAAATACAGCTACTCAGTGCAGTTATTCGATCTGCTTTCAAACTGTTCAGATGTAGAGTCAGTTGCCTAAATAGGGAATCAGAGATTGTTTTTCACCTCTCTATTTCATTTTCCTTATATCAGTCAGTCAGTCATCCCTGGCTTTGCAAGCACAAAACTGCTAAGCCTTTTTTAAAAAAACATGTATCACATAATGTGTTCTTTGAGTGTTTAAGCCTGTGCCCACTGAGGTCAATGACAAAGCTTCTATTGACTTCAGTGATACAGAATCAGGCCCTGAGGCTCAAAGAATTGGTGCATTGCTAATCCCTTGGTGCTAGCAGGCAAAAGGGGCTTGTAAATGCGTATCCCACTCCCGGTAAACGGACACCAAGAAGGCAGCATTTCTTGTACCCAAAGCATATGCACTTCATATAGGTTTTTAGGAGTCTAAATAAACTACAGTCCTTCCCTAGGCTCCCAGGGATCACTTTTCTACCTTTGGATTAAAGCATCATTAATTAGCAACCCAATTTTTGCTGAATTGATCAGACCAAACGCAATTACAACATATTTATGTGTGGAACAGATATATAGTCTGCTTGGTTTATTATCTTCTCTGTCATTGATCACATACAGTACATTCTACAGAATAAAGTTTTGAAATGATTAACTGCCCTCTTCCCCTATAGTACTTTGCCCATTTGATTGATTTCTAGTCATTTCATTCAGCCCTGACCTTGCTGTGTTACAGTCATTTCTATAGCTCCAAATCCAGTTAATCTATGCTTAGTGTCTGAATGTATAGCTGAACAACCAAAATATTTATCTATTAACTATCCTTTTCTTGCTCTATATTCTTTTTGGCTTCCTAAATTGTTAAGGTATGATTTCAGTATTCTGCATACAAACTGTAGGGCCAGATCCTGAGGTCTGTAATCCTTTCTTTGGCAGAAAAATCTACAGAAGATGGAAGTACACTCCAGAATTTGCAGGTTTATTTGGCTCAACCTCCTACTGTGTTTTTTAGAAAACAACCTATTTAGAGGACACCTTCTCTGAAACACTGACAAATATTAGGCAAGGGATGTGAGGGTTGGACAGTATAAAGACAGTTTTCTGATAATCTGAATCCAGAGGCAGGGAACATAATCATGTTTGTGTGAAACAGCTTAACTCTCCATGCTGCTCCTGGAATAACAGAGCTGCTTTTATAATTAAACTACCTTTTATCTCCAGATTTTTTTTTTTTTTGGGTAGAGTACAAATCATGCACTCTGCTGAACAGAAGGAAAAGCCATAGAGCTGAAATACACTGAAATACTAACCTCTACCTGAGCAGTTTTGCCCAGAGTGGGAAATCTGTTTATTGCACATTCACACTCAGCAGTCCTGATCACAGTTTTAAGAATCAGTTATGCTGGCTCTTGTGCCAAAAAAAGGCTTTTGCTCCTCTGTTGCTTCTGTTTTTCAGAAAGAGCCCACATAGCTTGCACGTGCAAGCTGGATTCTTATGAGCATCTTCAATGGGACTGAAAATTGCAGAAGTTTCACTGTGTTACACTTGACAAACCCCACTGACAGGCTTCAAGCTGCAAGGACGTCACTGGGGGTGTAATTAGAAGGCAATTGTATCAGACAGAAACCATGGAAGGCCTTGTTTAGCCTTTAAAGACTGTACTTGGCTGTGAGATCGGGAGGAGAGAGAATATGACTTGATTCTCAGGGCCCCAAATGAGTTTGGAGAACTGAGAGCTTGAAAGTGCGTATTTAATCTTAAAAGGAATATGTTTGGTACAAGTAATCAAGGGATGCACAGGCCTCCACAATGCTGTTTTTGCAAAGCTGCTGCAAAGTACTTAATTTCTGGGTCAGTTGGAAGTATTCAACCTTCTGAATCAGAAATGTATCTCCAGTTGTGGGGAATGTGTATATATACACGTACTCCCTGTTTTTAAGATGTGACCTTCACGGCCTATTCAAAATAAAGCTAGAATATTATTTCCTACAGCTTTTTTCATTTGTGATCTAATGACCTGGGAGTCCAGCCTGATGTCTACTGATGTCAGTGAGGGTTTCTTATTCACTGTGCGTGAGACCAGAACTTTATTTCAAGGCTACATCTTTATATTTCTAGGCTTATTGGTCTGCTGACCTTGAGGCATCCTGTGAACTTTGGAAAATGTTGTTGCTACTAAAAGCTGCCGTTCAGCTTCCCTTTGGCTTGAAGTAGCCTAAGTGGTGGTGTATGTTCCAAAACCTCACTAAATCAGCAAAAGCCTTTTGATGAACACCAATTAAATTGAGAGAGTAGATCTTCCCTGATGAACCTCTTTTGGAAATTTTAGTTATGTTTTGTCATCAGAAATGAATGTTGCTGACGGATATGAGAAGTGCTGTCAGCTGATCTTTGTGGTTTTAGCTTACAGCTATAGTTCTGAGAAAATTATTTTCATGTATCTATTTTAGAAGATCACTATCAGCTTATTTGAAATGTAGCATAATCAAGGCATATGTGCCTGTAAAGTTAGGGGGACTCTGCTATTTGACCAAATGGCTGCAAATATAAGAACTGCAGAAATAATCTGTTACCAAAAAGCTGATACATATATTGCATAATGAAAATATGCAGAAATTAGTTGACTTTTGGTTCATTATTGTGCAAAGTATGAAAAATGCATTCACTGAGAACACGTAAAACAGCTGGATTGTAGTCTTGGTTTACATACAAACTCAGCAATTATAAGTTGCCAATGTCATCACCAATGTGAAATAGCTGTTTTAGCCTGAGCAAAGCTCATGCTGCAGTCAAGGAGGCTGGGGCCTTAGCTAAACCAGTAGAATATGTCTAAGGTAGATGACCATACTCACACAGTTCTGTGCTTCTGTGGAGCCATGTCCTTCATGTCCTGACATTTACTTGGGTCTGAAAAGTTGGTCTGAAGGGGTATTTCCCAGGTTGCTAATTGTCACTGAATTGAGTTTCTTTATATATTGACTTATGGAGTGTTCTAGAACAATTTCTGCCTTTTCTGAATTAGTTTTGTCCTTTGAATTACAGTGTAATCCCCAGGCATCTTTTTTCTAGTCAGGCAGGCTCCTCTCTGCAAAACCCATATATGAACTGACCTGTTAGAATATACATCACTGGGCTGGTAATTATCATTCCTCTGGGCAGATATTTGCCATTGACTGCTGACTGACCAGGAGCTGAGTGAGCTTCTGGCACTTGAAGCCACATTTTAGAGCTAGCCATTGTTGTATTTACAACAATGCAGCCTGTTGAGGTGACATCTTTCAGCATTCGTCTGCAAAAAGACACAAAGCATGTGGAAAAAAGGGTCAAATGCTGAGTACAGGTATATACATTGACAGGTAGCTTCTAACAAGAGCCAAGTGGGAGATAAATGATTAAAAAACTACAGGGTCCAGAAGATGCATATCCTGAAAAACTGTGATCATTATGATCTAATTCATACAGAATTAGAATAATGCCTTGTCTCCTTCTTGATTACCACAGATATTTTATTTGCTTTTCACACTCTCAATACATTAGTAAGTCCATAAAAGAGATATTTATCCTCCAAACTGAATCCATAAACCAAACAGACGTATATAGCCAACACATATCTTCATGTGTGCCTTAAAGCCAAGCTACTCACTGAAAACTTTAGGAGTGCTGATCTACTTAGAAGTTGAATTCAGCTCTAATGGCAAAACCAGGTTCAAAGTTCATGTATATTAAAGCATTGTGTGATACTGAGTGGAGTGGGGTGGCCCTAAAGCTATGAATAAACTTGCAGTGAAAACATACCCTTTGGTGTTGCTGTCATTGGATTCCACCTTTGACAGCAGAATATTTCCCTAAAGAATAACAGAAAGAACTGCTTTCCAAAGGATTTCCAGCATGTCTCTTTTCATATATACTTAATTCCTCAACACCTTCTAACAGCACTCCAAAAATTTGCAGCACCAAGGAGCCCTATTTAGCTATGCCTTTCCATTAATGTGCTGGGCTTTTTTTCTTCAATAGCATAATTATGTTAGAAATAAGGAAATTTCTGTGTATTCATGGTCCAATTTAATAGGCTCCAGTACTTTGCTAAAGCACTGCAGTGGATCAGTTGGAGTTAATTATAATATGAGATTATATTGCAAATAACAACAGTATGTCACAGCAATGTGTAAGGTCTACCTTGCAATACAAAAGTGAGAAATTCAAAGTTAAGTCTAAAATTACATGTTTGCCTTTTGTCCTTTACTCGCTATAGCACATTTAAAGTATTGCAGCCCCAAAGAAATCCTGTGTAAAACTGGTCACTTCTTAGCTAACCCTTCTGGTAACTGTGTACAGCTGATTAACAAGAAGGTGTTTAGGACAGCTCTGCATTGTCTTCCTTTTAGAAATTTAATTAACTACTTAATCACCATTGAAGTAATTTTGAAGTGGGATGCTGCTCAGAGTCAGTATTATAACCTAAGTCCAGGAGGCAGAGCTACTGTTTTGAAAAAGTAATTTTTATGTAAACAGGTTTCAGTGTGGCCTCTCTGACACCTTTTTCCAAAAAAAAGAGGAAAAGAAATTCCATTCTCTTTTATTTTATACTTTCTGATATACCAAGAACAAATAGATTATGAGGTATTTTAAACATACCAAAAAAAAATTTAGTCCTGCCTTTTCCTGTTATTCCCCATCTTCCCTTGTACCTCAGCACCATGCATGTGTAGGAACAAAAAAGGCTATTAGCTTTATTCAAAGACCATTGAAGTCAATAGAATGGTGCTTAATGAATGTAATGGGCTTTACATTAAGATCCAGGCTACTGCATCACAAGTACTAAGGAAATAGCATCTGACTCATGGAAAGGAAGGATTTGATTTGATTTACATTTATTGTTTTGCATTTGTTAAGACACACAAATTGTTATCTGAGATTGAGCATACAGCTATGGTTTAATGTTTCAAACAGTTGTCTGTAGTACCAGAGGGGCCTGTGGTAGAAAAGGCAACAATCACATTTGACATCCTTAATATTCAGAAAGCAATTTGGAAGACAAAATAATAATTTAAGAGTAAAAAAAAATTCTTCCTAGATTTCTTTAAGCAATTTGAAGCAAGAAAAATCACAGTGCTTCTTTCTTAGCTAATTTTGTACTCTTGAAACATGAATCTCAAGGGAGTACATATGCAGCTAAGCTAAACAGCAAAAATAATTTTTCAATTCTAGATAATAGAGTCATTTTTACATGAAAGGAAATTTCTACCTAAACTTTAGTCTTAAGGGATGTCCAGAAGAATTGTGGGGTCTGCTGCCTATGTCCTAAACAAGACACATGTAAAGGTGAAAAGAGTGAAATGAAACAGATAGATCATGCACTGGTGTGCAGGGCTTGATCAGAATCTTTGGGCTGTGCAAAATATGATAACTGCATTTACCCTGCAGAACAGTCAAACAGAGTCGGTTTATCCTACTGCAGAGTAGAATTCATTTCATTGATCTAGTGTTTCACACTGGATGAGGATTTGGTCCAGTATATCTTGAAATGCAGCCCTAAGAACTTTGGGACAACGAACATCAAGTAGATGGGAGCCTTTTCCTTGGCTTTTTCTGAGTCAGTTACACTGTGAAGTCTACTTTCAAACTTACTGAAAGTGATCACTGTATATACAACACAGAGCATCATCATCGGAAGTAGGATGCTCTAGCAGCATCATGGGTTAGACAAGCTTCCCAAAAATAGATGTTCAGTGATAGCATGTTAGTGCTTAAGTGCTTAGTTATTAACTGCTTATAAGGACACAACAAAACTCAAAACAGGATTCTAGTAGTTTATGTGTTCAAGAGCAGTTTCAAAATAAGTTGATAATAAAACAGTATTTAACAGATGATAATAAATATCTCTTTTCTGGCAAATCAGGTCTGTGGACTCCTTGGGACTCATGGACTACCTCTGAAGAGCCTGCAAAAGGAAATTAAGAAGAGTAATTCTATTGTCAGCCAACTTCAATTTGCTATATAAGGACCACTGCAGATGTATTGGAAAATACTTAAGACTCTTCAAATTGATATAAGGTGAGAGCTGCTCTTATAAAACCCTTCTGCAATTGTTTTTTCACTTCTTATGCTTTCTGTTGTGCTGAAGAGCAATCAAATAGCTTTACACTGTAATTATCAAGATCTACCACAACTGCTACAAGGTGTGACTTCCAAAGCCAAGCAACTTTTAATTAGGAATGAAAGTTTCATAAAGCGTGAGAACACTCCTGTAACATTGGCTATATTGTTAACATCAGATCTTTTCAAAGAAGCTGCTGGGTTTCAGAAGGATTTGCTTGTCTTCTGAACACTGCAGATTATCAGAACCACATTGTGTTACATCAGTGTAAGTGTACAACTGTAGTCATCTTCATACTCTCAGTTAATCCTGCTGAAATCAGTAAAACAAATCATGTTAGGAGAAAATCATCTCTCTGCACATGGACAAACCAACACTACAACAAAACGTGATTTAAGGACTTGTGTATTAGATCTAGGATACAGGGATCAAATTCTTCAGCCTTGTGGGTTAGACTACATGTTGCAATAGGATAGCTCTCTTCCTATGAATTTTCTCTGTTGTCCTCTCAGATTCTGGACTCTTCTGTAAATTCTCCACATTGACACTTCACTAGCATCCTCAGCGTTTTTCTTACATTTATCTTCTTGTTAGATCTTGAAATAATGTTGGAAATGCTTGGTAAGTGTGAGACAGGGGCGGGGGGGTGGGGAAGTTTGTAAAGTACCAACACTGCTCAATCTTAACATGTCTGCTATACACACCTCTTTCTTCTAAGGAAATGCTTTCTTTTCATGGAAGTTTCATAGGGAAACCCTTTCACATTCAAAGTGACATTTCCTGGGTAGTGCCAAAGCAAGAGAGAGACCAACATTTCGCAGACAATGTATTCCCCAGGATGAAGGGAGATATATCTTAGGCTTCCTTTTCTCTGTGACTTCCTTTTCTCTGTAACTTCCTTTCTATGTTAACTGAAGGCTTATTTATATGAATTGAATGAACTCTAAGTGAGTTGATTCCATACCCTAGTGCTGCAAATCTTCATTCCAGAAGCAAAACATGATTTTTTAAATCAGCAGAGAAGTGAATGTCAGTTTTCTGCATAACTCATACAAAATTTTAACTACCAGACTGATGGCTTAGAAGAGGGTAGGAATCTCTGTGAATCAAGTGAAACAGAACAAATTTGAAATCCTTAAAATTTCAGTGAAAAATGTAAATTCTTTTTGTCTGAACATCCCTTTCTAGTACTCTATGTGCTGTTTTCCAAAGACATTTCCATTAAAAGACACTAGTGCAGATCTGAACTGAGATGAGGTGAGTTATGGAGATGTAGATATGCTGGAGGAAAATAGACTTTTGACTGGCAAAAAGTCATCTGATGTGATTAATCACTACTTAGAGCTAAAAGAGATTGGCTTTAAGGAGAATGTATTTCAGTAAATATATAGAGAAATTAAATATTCAGTGGTCAGATTTTGGACATTGAAGTGGGTATGAATTGGATAAAACTTCCAAGGTTGCTTGAAATCTAACTTCGTAGGTAAGAAACAAAAAGAGAGGATTCACTTTATTAAAAGTATATAAGGGATACCATTACTTTTTTTTATTTGATTTACTGTTTCCTTAAGTAATAAATAGATGAGCACAGCAGAAGCACAGGTTTAAATAAGAATTGTAGGGCTGTGTTATGCCAGCAGTGCCTAGTGTACAGTTAATCAGAAAGCAGAAGGTAGTATAAATTGTTTCTGACATTATGGGACTATAACACTACATTTCTACCAGCCCTGTAACTCTTAGAAGAATTAGAAGTCTGTATCCTAAAGATACCACAAACCCAAGAAAAATGAAGACATTTGTACATGCTGTTTTCACAATTGTAGCTTAGTTCTGTAATTGTAATAGATATAGGTTATTACTGTAACAGTCTATGCTGAGTTCTGATAAAAGTTGCTGCATGAATTTGCTTCTGCTACCTGAAGTTGAAGTAGGCTCCAGTAACGGAGTAATGACTTACATTTATCAGCAGGTTTCCTCGTTGACTGTGTTCTATACAAAGCTTCATCATCCTTCTGTGTACTGGAACATATTCCTACATGCCAGACCACAGGCTGCTAGGATGTACTGGGTAAATCCTAGCTCTGATGATAGAAGTAATAAACCTACCATACATTTCTGTGGTTCCAGGATTCACCTGTTAACTGTCCTAAGAGAAAATGAATAACAAGCAAATCAGTGATTCAGGGTCTCCTAATGCTGACCAGCACAAAAACATTCAGAGAATGTTGGACATATTGGAAACTCTTGTCACACATAAGAATTGGTCTTTCTTGAGGCATCCAGGAGCTACTTTTTTGCCATGAATTCTGAATATTAATCCAAATAATATTTTTTGAGTTGGTTTAATGTACATACTCTACTAATTCACATAAAATTTGAAACCTTAAAAAACAATTATTTTTTGCCAAGAATACTGTGTAGGAGACAGGTTTATAGATTAGCTATAAACTGCATACCAGAATATTTCTGTTAAACTCTCTCTTGTCTGCTGCCTTTTAATTTCATTTTATGTCTCTCTTATTGCATGATAATGAAAGGTAAATAGGAGAGCTTCAACAGTTTGTACTATTCCCACTCATAATAAAATCAAATCTTAACTAGATGTCCTTTTGACCTATTTTTTTTTAACATGTGTGAAGCTATAATGTCTGTATTAATTTTCCCTCCTTTGACACTGTACTTTTCCCTTGACTCCTTCTATCTGTAGTTTCACCTTGTCCCTTGAATCCCTTTTCATTGTTGCTTCTGTCTCTCCTCACTACCACTCTGTTAACTGTCTGTTGTGGAATTAATCAGTTTAGCTAATCAAAATTCTGATATTAACATAAAGTTCAGTTACGTATCCTTTGTTTTTATGAAGAAATAACCAGTTTAAAACAACAACAGAAAAAGGCTGTAAGACAAAATTTGTAATACATTTATTAGCAATTAAAACCTGATTTGATTGGTGTTGGGAGAAGAAAAAGGCATTCTAGAAACTTGCTGCCTGAGCTTCTGTCTGCAGTTAGAAACAGGAATGACAAAAGTGATAAAGCCAGCTCAGTGAAGTTAGGGTGAGGCTTGAACCAGAGTCCTAGTGTAGATTTTGCCATGACTTTATGATAACACTATGAGTTTAGCCTAGTAACATCAGAAAGCTCAGTGAGAACGCTATGTCCTAAATTCCATAGCATTTTTCTAATCCACTATTAGACATTACAATGAGAACACTAATTATAAATCATTACCTACTCCTGCTCAGGTAGATAGTACTCAGAATCCCCTAGTGTCCCAGAACACTATAAATCATCTAAATATGAAACTCTGGTTATCCTGCAAATCTTGGTTCTGTTTAGTTAGGGAAGGTTTGGGAAGGCATCTGGTATGACTTCAGTTACCATGGAACGCATTAACTTGAGTCATCCCTAGCAAAATACATAAACTATTTGCATGCCATTAATATCCACATTAAGACAAGCATTCTGCTACCATTTTTTCCTAGGACACTCTGGGCTTGCTGTGAGAAAGATAAACTGGGATGGGATCTCTTTGGGTTTCTCCAAAATCTGTATGGGATGAATGCTGTTCCATTTGTATCTGCAAATAATTCCAGTAGGACAGTAAGATTTTGTGGAAAATGTTTCAGAAATGAACTAGAAGTGGAAGAAAGATAAGTAGTTTGCAACAGAAAGATATGTTTTTTACCTATAGGAATGTGCTTTTCACAACTATCTCAAATGTCTAAACTTCACGTACCATCTGTACTTTCAGATCTGCTATGCTTACTAAAGGATATTTGAGAGAAGAGTTCTCTACAGAAAAGATGTTGCTCATGATCTAAGTCTGGGTTTGAAACCTGCCTAGGTGAGCTAGGCCAATTGCTTTCCTTGAATTTTAAGTTTTCACGTTTGAAAGAAAATTCATAGGAAATATTTGTTGAGTGTTTTGAGCTTGAGAAGTGCTAAAAAAGATGAACTTTATGCCCCACCTGTCCACACAGATGACCATTTTAAAAGATAACATGACAATTGCCATCTGAGTCTAAATAGAGAACATTACCAGCCACCCTACATCCTGATCCTTACACCTGTCTGAATTGGAATAGATTCCATCATCTGGGCATGATTCTCATAAAGGAACACACAACATGTAGCAACCAATGCATGCACATAGGAGAAAGCAGAAGTCACATATATGCTGCCATAGCTATATGTTATGCTCTTGCATCATGAATATGATGTGGGTTCTTCACCTGTGCCTTTGGCTTCCTTCAAGAGTAGTGTTTTGAATCTCTGATGTTATTCATTAGCATATGTGCAGTAATCAGCTCCTGTCTTACAACTTGAGTACTTGCATGAAGCTATAGCCAGTGGCACTGGCTGATTATTTTGCAAATGCACAGCCAACTGCTTTTGGAACTAACTCAAGTGAACACAGACCTAAAGAACACCAGAGTATGAGATTAAAGGGGAAAAAAAAAGAAATCAGAGGAGAACCAAGGGAAAGTGACCTGCTGAAATCAGAGAAAGGAAACATTAAGTAAAGAACAATCTTCTCTGGGTGTATGAGATGGACTAGGTGACCTAATATCTCTTTTCTGCCTCCTTTTTGCACAGTTTAGTGAGCCTCAAAGGAAGAAAAAAGAGAAAAGAGCTGCAGGATCCATATAGCAAGGTGTCAAGGAGACAGGTGCAAGATCAGCCCCTCAGAGAAACAAGTTTCAAGCAGAAGCTCCCTACGGATGTGCAGGCCAGGAGCATATCGGAATTGATGCTCTGCGAAGTTGTGGGCAGTAGAGAGGAACGTGAGATGTCCAACACCCACCAGCCTGCTCCCTGCAGCCACCGGTAGGCCATGGTGCATGCTCTGTGCTGGGGCAACTGCTCTGACAGAGAGGATGTTCCCTGTCTTTTTGCTAGCACAAGGAATGAAAAGGGAAGACTTTGTTGGATTTCCTTTCTTTAGAGGAGGTTGGGAAGGACCTAATATTCCCTTGTGTGGGATAAACTTGTCCTTGTGTTTCTTCACTTCATGGCACAGTGGGCAGATGGATGAGGGAGCCTCCCCCCTCGGGCATTATCACTGGGGCACAGGGCAGGCAAACCTTCTGGGAAAGCGCATCGTCCCTCAGCACCACTGTGGCATCTTCCACGCTGCCTCCAGCCGCCCCCGCCTCCCCGCTAGCATTCTCTCCCCTGGTGGGCCTTCTCCCCCGGCCCCCCTGCAAGGGGCAGGCCCGGCGGCACCCGGCTGCATCTACCGCCTTTCGTTCCCTGGCCCTGAGACGCCTGCACCGCCCGCCGTAACCCGCCTTGCCCCGCCGCCGGGTGTGGAGAGCGCCCGGCCACGGACAGCACCCCGACCGTGGACAGCACACCGGCCGCATCCCACTCTCGCCCCCCACCCTCCTCCCCCGGCTCCCCGCCCTTCCCCCGCCTTAGACCGGCGCACGCACGGCTCTCACACACGCACTCACACACACGCCGAGCCGATGCAGCTTTAAAGGGGCCAGCTGCAGCCCGGGGGCCGGCCCACGTGAGGCCGGTGAGCTCCCTCCGACCGCAGCCCCGAGCGCTGCCGCCGCGGCCGGGAGACGCCAGCGCCGGGGCTGAGCGGGCCGGGCCGAGCCGAGCCGAGCCGAGCCGAGCTAAGCTACTGCCAGCCCGCCTCACGCCAAGTTTGATCGATAATCCCCCTCCCGGCCCGGGCGGAGCAACCTCGCCGACTCCGCTACCCACCATCTTTGGGGGAAGTCCCTGCATTGGGGGGGCTGCTGGAGACGGGGGGAGAAAGGCAACCTCGCAGCCAATGAGCCCTCCCAGGCTGGGGTGAAGGCAAGAGGAGAGGGATTTGGAGAAGCAAGAGAAAAAGAAAAAGAAAAAAAAAAGAAAAAAAAAAAGGAAGAAAGGAGGGGAATCATCCTCCCCACTACCTCCGCCAGCATCGCCACCACCACTGACACTACTCCGAGTCTCCAGTTGCGCCCATGCCTGTGCCGCCAGTTTCGTTTTAGGGGCTGAACCGCAGGAGCTGAAGAAAATGGGGCAGAGCGTGCCCCGGACCCTCCTGCTGCTGCTGGCGGGGCTGCTGGGGGAGGCTCTGGCGGGGTTCCCTAACACCATCAGTATAGGTAAGCGCCCGCCGCGGCAGTGCCACCCGTTCCTTCCCCCGCCAGCCGAGGGGAAGTTGTGCGGAGGGGGAGCGGGGGGCAGCGGGGGGCGACCCCAGGCATCCCCGGCAGCTCTCGGGGCCAGCCCCGCTCCGGCTCCTTCCCACTGTTGTGAGGAAGAGGCGGAAGCGGTGCCCGGGGAGCGCTGGCGGGCGGCGGGGAGCGGAGCCCGGCTGCTGAGCCGTCCGTTCCCCTCAGAGGCGGCAGAAGGATTCGGGTCCGTGCTCATGCGAATTCGTGCCGTGAAGCAGCGCATCCTGTGTAGCAAATAATGTGAGAGAGTAAGGGCCGTGAATCTGTACCGACGTGCCCTGAACCTGAGGCCAAATGAGCCGTGATGCTGAGGGCACGCCAGGGAAACTTGGGTTTTTTGCTGCCTCTCCCTCGGAGAAGCCCTCAGCGGTGCCCGTCCTCCACCAGCCCGTTGAGAGCCGCACGTTTGCCATGCCGCACGCCAGCCCTGTCCTTAGCACGTAACTCCACAGCCGGTATTTGGGTAGTCTGGACATCATTCAGGAGCCACAGATCCCCAAGTTAGACTTTTATATCTGTAGGCATCCGTATATAAGTGGCCTGGTTTTCAAGGGGCACCTGCAGCTCCCAGTGACTCCTGGTCGCTCAGGGGGTACCTGGATGTGGTGTGGTGTGTGGCTTTAAAAGCTTAACTTCGGACTTGGACTGTGTGCTCTTGTGAACATGTCAGAATTATGTGCTTAGGCTCAGCCTGCTCCTGTTCATTCTTTCCAGTGATGTGCAGTACAGATGTAACTTATTGCCACTATTTCTCCTGAAAAGCATTCTGAAATACCTTTTCCTTTTTTTCTTTTTCTATCCCAGGTGGACTTTTCATGAGGAACACTGTTCAGGAGCACAGTGCATTTCGGTTTGCTGTGCAGTTATACAACACAAACCAAAATACAACAGAAAAGCCCTTCCATTTGAACTATCATGTAGATCACTTGGACTCTTCCAACAGTTTTTCAGTGACAAATGCTTGTAAGTAGATACATGCTTTTTTACAATAATATTTGTTACCTGTCCTTGTAGTCAGTTTCTCTCTGGTAACCTGGAATTCTTGCTTGTATAGTACAGTGCAACAAATGTGTGTAATGACATGAAATTTAGTAGATTTTGCAGCATTATGTGGCTGAAGAGTACCTTAGGGAAAGTTTTCTTATCACTTTTCACCCCTTTTGGTTTGTTTTCCAGAAAAACAAACATTTATATAGCAGTGCTGTGTAGCTCTGATCAGTGAATTGCTACTGAAGTAACATTCCTTTTCTGCTGAGGCTACAGCCTAACCATGTTAAACATCATTTGCAAATAATAAAGAGAGAGCTGTTTACAAGTGACCTTGAGGGGACAAAGCTAGAGGGTCTTACTACCCTCCTCTGTGGTGACATTCTGGGTGGTTTTCTTACAGTGAAAATTCTGTTAAAAGCTAAGGAGACTGTAAACTGACACATACCATTAGAGCTGAGGGGAGAGAAAATGGAATCAGAATGCTTAGCGTTATGGAAATAGCTCTGCACAAGCAGTGCATGTGTATAATTTGAGTCTTTATTAGCAAAAGAAACAAAGTAGAACTTTCAGTAGTGTTAATGTGGTGTTAAAATGCAACATCTCTTTCTGAAAGACTGGTGTGTGTGCTGCATTTAAAAAAGTGTTCATTTACCAATAGTAGTTCATGAATATTTGTTTTACTGATGCATCCAAGTTCAGTTTTATACAGTTCTTATTGTAAACCTTTGCAAATGATGAGTTTTCTTGCAAGGCAGTTGCATGAACTTTGCAGTATGCAGAAATGTCTGTACATGATCTATAGGACATCTGAATGCAATGTACTAACTTTGCATTATTAATAGGATACATGTTCACATGTAGTATAAAATGTTCAAAGAGGAAGCATTGTGCTAAAATAATGAGATATTGAGGTTCAGTAAACAAGCATCCCTTACTTTAAAACAATTTAATGTTTTGAGTATCTTGCTTCTTATTTTTTTTTTTTTGTTCATTGGAGATAGGATAGTTCTTCTGTTGCTGTCCCAAGCTGTGTAGTTGGAAGCCTGGACAAATAGATGGTCTCTTCTTCTGGCATTTTAGCTCTTTTCTGAGAAGTTGATGGTTGGAAAATATACAACAACGAAATATTTGGATAAATTTTGGATTGATATTCTAACATATCCCCCATGTGACTGCTTCTTGCTAGTGCAGCATTACACTTTCTAAAGAGCTTTGAATTGGGTCCTTTAAAACTTTTGCGGGGGGGGTTATTCTATAATAACCAATAAAAATAATTGGAACAGTGGGGGAAAAAAGGTAAATAAAAATGTGTCTGTACTTTACATCTTATTTTACTACCCCTATCCAGCCTCAACAGCTCTTGCAGCAAACATCAGACTATTAATCCTTAATCAGTGTAATCCCTTCAAGAGGCTGTATCTCAAACATACTCTCCTAAATACCAATTATATGGTTTTAAACTAAATACATGAAACTGCATGAGTGATTAATTATTAATTATTTTTTTTAAGTTCTACTAGCACTTCTTTACAGGTCCCTCTAAAACACATGAAACACATTCAGAGGTAGTCGATGTATGATTTAGTCAGTTTGTTTCTCATCTTCTGACATGATCTTTGTCATTGCTTAGTGAAAGCTATGGCAATTTTAGTAAGATGAAATGGTTTTCTGTAGTATAGGGCTCCATGTTCCAACACACATATCACCAGTGTAGCAAAATTAGGAAAACTTAGGTCTCTGGAAGAACTGTAGACAAGGGAATACCAACATACAGTAACCTATTTAAAAATAGAAGGTGTGAAAAAAAGAAACAGAAGAAAGAAAATGAAAAGGTGACCTTGTCCATAGCTATGTCAATAATCTGGTAATACTGTTAGCAGGAAAAGAATACAATGGGTCCAAGGCACCAGTCATGTACATCTCAGTAGCTCAAAATTAAAAAAAAAAAAAGAATAATAATTTTGGATCTGGAAGCACTTATCTTTGAAAGTCAGAATTCTCATACCTATCAATGCATTAGGATGAACTAATAGCTCCTCACACTGCCTGGCTAACATGTAAAACGTTCTGGCCTCTGTACCCTTAATCACATCCTCACTTCCCAGTGGAGTGGCAGATAATTTCAGGGTGCTACAGTATCCATGAAGCAGTTCTTTCCACAACATTTTTACTTCTCTTAGAGATAAGCATAAATTGTCTCCAGTGCTGTCACACAGCCGTTTGATCAATATTTGAGAGAAACCTGCAGTGACTCTGCCTTCACTGGAGAGAGAGACTGTGAATGACTCTGGTGGGATAAGTAAAGGAAGTGAAGTCAGAGAAAGTAGCCTGTTTAGCTTGAGCCTAGTGCCTGTACTAGTCAGTATCCATAAAATAATACTTTTTGTTTTCCTTTACTTTGATTTAGGCTGTAGTAAGTGTTCATGTGTGTAGGAATTGAGGGGGGCTCTGCTCAGGAAAGGCTTGTGTTCTTTATACACAGCTGCACATCCCACTTGGTGCAATCTGGTGCATTCCAGAAGCAGGGGAAAAAAAACCCTCTTCTGAAGTATCCTCATGAGCCAGATACAAAAAGCCCACCTCTGGTAGGGCTGATTTGGCAATATCCCAACATGGAAACAAACTTGCTTAGAAGAAAAAGAAAATTCCTGCCCTAAGCCCCTCCCTCTCATTCCTTTTTCAGTTAAGTGATGCATAATCTGATTTATTCCCTGCTTCACTGTTAGCACCGAGCCCCTCTCTGTGTATTTAATGTATATGCATGCATACAGTATTCATCCACTCTGTGCTTATCTCCCTACTTATTTATTTAGCTGTATGATATCTTATCAGAGTGCAAATGCAAACACAGATGAAAATTTAATTGAAGTTTATCAGTTGGTTATGGGGGGAATTTTTGTATTTTTCAAAATAGGCAGATTTTTGCCATCATTAAATGAAAAAAATGAGGAAAGTTACCTTGACCTGTGAATAAATAAAATCAAGTAAAACATGGATGTTATATTTTCGTCAGAGATGCTCTTGTAGGGAGTGAGCTGGCTTTTTTCAGAGTAATATGAAAATAATAACTGTAATGTACAAACTCATCACCAAAGCATCTTTCATGCTTTTCTTATAACCTCTGATGAAGGATGTCAGCATTAATGTTGAGTTACATGTACAGTTCTGTAGATCATATTCCCTGGAAATAACCCACGTATGTCTTTCTGCTCTGCACTTGTAGTGCACTATACTAACACTGCTCTAGCCTCTGCAGTGTCAGCTCATTAGCACACAGATCTCATATTCCCTCTCTGCACTGTCATTGCAAAAAATTGCTGTTGTACACCTTTACAGCCAACAAATGGGCACTTGTGTTATGTACCATTTTCAAGAAATATTTAGAAAAGCAAACTCAACCTTATACATTGTCCCTGTGGAATTTCCCAAAAGAAGGCATTAGTTTTCATTAAAATCTGTTGATCATGTAATGATAGTGGTGGGATGTGTATGGGTGAAAAGGGGCTGTGATTGCAGAATCTAATTAATCTACAGGCTGATTCTCTCTCTCAGCTAAACCTAACCTATCAGCTGCAAATTCTTGGCCCATTAATTTTTCTGAGTTATTTCTCATATATCTTCTGAACCCAGAAGGCTTTCTGTATTTTACCAAATGTTGATTCATAGTGCTTTTTTCTACAGGCACTCTTTCTTTAAGAGACCAAAAAAAAGGGAAGATAGAATGACATGCTTACCTTAAGTTGCTAGAATCCTGTAAGTGATTGGATGAAGGCTTTCTTAAAGGGGTCTGATTTCAGGCTTTCTTAGAAAATATTTAAATATTTCTTTAGCATCCTTGCAGTCCTTGTGTTTAAAATGCAGCATGGGAGATTTTAATGGGGAAAAAACCTGTGCCTGTTTTTTGTTGTGAGAACGTTGCAGAAAATGATACCACAGAGCTACTAGCAAACAGTTTTTCCAGGTCATCTGTATTACCCCCTTTTCCAAAGCATAGGTGCATACAGATATATGCTCAGATGTATAGTCACTTGCACATGTGCACACACACACACACACTTTTCCTTAGGTGCTGCTCAGCATTTCTTTTTGCCAGTGGGCAGATAATTTGCTTCCCTTGCATCTGTGTACTCTTTGGCCAGCTGGCAAAGGACACTGATGCTGAAAGCGGTCAGCTCCCTTCTGCCAAAAGCATAAGCATGTCTTGCTGAAAGTCTTGCCAAGTTTGGGCTGTGTGCTGGTGGTTTTGCATGAGTAGAGACCACAGGGTAGATGCCTCACTCTCCTGATAAGGAATGCACTATGGTTTCTCCTGGCATTCTGTAGTAAAACACCTGGAGATGTGCTTTCTACACAGCTCTACTCATTACAGATCCCTGAAAATGCCTTTTGTGCTGCAGAACATTGTCAAATATTCTATGTTACAGCTCTGTGACCAAAAAAAAAAAAGAACAGCTCTCTTTAGTTTAGGGGTCAAAACTTGTGCAGTATTGGGCTATGTCAAAAGGTGAAGAGTGTGTCCCAACTAAAGTTTGTTTCCACGTCATGAGAGAGCAGATGATGCGGCATTAAGCTGAATGTGATCTCGATGTTAGCAGAAGGAACCCTACTGCTTTCAAGTATGTTGTCCTATTTCTTGAATTAATTTTAAAATAAGTTGACTCTCTCTCCTCCTCCTCCGCTGCATACATAGCATTGACATACCGTTAGGTGTTAGGATTCCATTTCGCTTGCACCGTAGAGATGGGGAAAAAAATCATATGAATGGACGCTTTTTTGAGAAACTGAATTTACCAAATGAATGAAGAGCAGAATGTGATGAAGAGCACCCTTTTGCTTGTTCAGTTTTGGAAAGATTTTGTGCAGATGCAGAGATGAAATTGTTCTCCTTTTTCTACATAGCACTGGGCCTGGAGGACCCATGAGACTGTTGGCATGGGTTGCAGAGCTTCTGATTAACTAGACATTCCAATAAAATGCGTAACAGCTGTAGTTTATCTCTGGGAGGAAATGGAGATGCTATGATGGGAAACAAGCATGTGACAGTAGCTTTTAACAACCACAAAAACCCACAGTTTTGTTGAAGGCTGACTTGGGAGCTTGTCCAAGAGTCACAGAAAACAGTGGGTTTCTTTCCTCTGGATTCGCTGTGCTCAGTGTCTGGGAGGTGGGAGGCCATCCTACTGCAAGTGTAGGACTGTTATGTAAGAAGGTGTGAAATGAAGGAACTGATGTATCTTTAATGATCTTTTTATTGTCACAATCCAGTGATTTAACATTTTTCCATTTAAAATACATATTTTGTCATTACCAATTTTGGAATGTTAGTTTTGATTTAGTTTAGGCATCCTTAAAACATTTTAGAATATGTTATTTTTAAAGCAGCAACAATTTGATTTCATAGTTGAGTTTCAAACCCAGCCAAACCACATAATTGAAAAGTTCTGTTCATCTGTTGTGAGAAAGATGAACATATGAATTCATATTTGGTATTTAAGTTGCAGCCTAAGGTGGGTACTTTCTATGCTGTTGTGAAGCGTAGACCACTGGAAAGCCATGGCTCCCCTTATAAGAGAGCTCATAAGGCAGCCTAAACCCTCCATACCTATTGTTGTGAGGTTCTCTATGCAGAGGTTTGTATCTCTACTGAAATGATGTGGCAGTCTCAAAATAGAAATATAAAAATTATTGATCTAGATCAAACTAGTTTCTGTCAAACTATGATGACCACTGCAGTGAAGCAGTTTCCAAATTTCATCCATGGTGATTCTTTTTCTTCTAAATGTGTGTGTTACGTTTCTTGGCAGAGGCATGCTTCCTCCCTTATATCACTTGCTTTACATTAATGTTGATCTTCACAATACCAGATGCCCTCGAAATCTCAAACTTGAAATTATCCTGAAGTTTTTCATGTGCAGTCATCTGATGAAGATGCCAAGGTAGACACTCCTGTTGAGCTTTTTGTATGCATTGCAGTGTGGACACTAGTAACTACCACACAACTTCACAGTATGTTCTGTGGCCTGACTCTGTATCTGACTTCTTTAGCATAAGAAATGTGGTGTTTATCAATGCATAGCTATATGTGAAACATTCAAAGGCAGTGTGTGCCATTTTAGTTGATCTCATCGTGATGTAATTATTTGGGGTAAAAGGATTGTATATACAGAGAGCGAGAGAGAAATGGGTGAAAAGATTTCTGTGTAAGAAGAGTGAATGGAGGAATTACTTATGTCAATGAATGCACCTAGCAGTTGTTCCTTGTGATCCGTTTTATCATCTCAACCACTTCTAAAATAGTGAGAGGCAATGTACAGCCCTCACACATATTGCACAGGAGGCACAGAAGCCCTTATGCATGAGGATCAATCTGCAGGGACACTGCACTGTGCATAACTTGCCCAGGCACTTGTGAAAAGGGTGAATTGCTCTACTAGAATTGGATAATAGCCCAGGTGAGCACTCTTCTGCTGGAATGGAGTGACCTATCTGGTCACTAGTATGTAATTATTTTGCTAGACTGTTTAGACATTTCAGATATGCTGAAGGTTTTTCCTTTGTTTTTTGTTGTGTTGGTTTTGTTGTTTTCTTTTTTTTTTTCAAATACAACTTGTTCACTTTCAGACCACTTGAAAGTTATGTGATTGTATTTGGATGCTTGATCCTGCCCTTGTATTGGGTTTGTTGGGGTTTATTCAAATGTGATCAAGAATTTTTAAAAAATGAAGGGATGCATGGTGACCTCACTGTCTTGAGTCCTTTTTAATACAGAACTGTCTTTAAAATGATATGCAGGGATATGTTATGGGATAAAATGATATACTGGGAAAGGTATATCCACTCTCTGATGGTGTGTAGTTCATGCATACTTCATTCCATGTATAATTCATTATTTTCACACCTCTTCCTCTTGGACTGATGTGTGCAATGATGCTCTTTGATTTCGCCATCAGTAGTTTTGTCATATACAAGCATCAAGCATTTGGGCCTAGTCCCTGTGGTAAAGGGACTGAACTTGGGAAATCATGGGGTCTCCTAATGGCTCATGATGTGATTTGGAGTAAGTCAATGTATACTTTTGGTAGCGTAGTTTTGCTGTCTCTTACACAAGAGTAACACAATTGACCTGTATCAGACAGTTATAACAGGGCTGTTTACAGTAAAAAACTTGGAGAGCTTTGGCTGACAGTGGCCTTTTCATTTTATTGATCACTTCTCCCATTTCCCTTCCTGAAACTTAAAAACAAAACCAAAAAAACAATCCACCAAACCCCAGCCTGCTCTTCATGCTTTTGAAAAGTAAATTGAAATTAGCACTTAGTAATTTGCATTCCTTGCCAGAAGAAGATGTACATTCCCACTGACGGACCTAGGAGAACATATGTTGCAGCTGTACAGCAAGGTAATCTATCACTTGACATTGTACCCCTGTATACGGCACTGGTTAGGCCACACCTTGAGTACTGTGTCCAGTTCTGGGCCCTTCAGTTTAGGAAAGATGTTGAATTGCTGGAGCATGTCCAGAGAAGGGCAACGAGGCTGGGGAGAGGCCTTGAGCACAAGCCCTATGAGGAGAGGCTGAGGGAGCTGGGACTGTTTAGCCTGGAGAAGAGGAGGCTCAGGGGAGACCTCATTGCTGTCTACAACTACCTGAAGGGAGGTTGTAGCCAGGAGGGGTTTGGTCTCTTCTCCCAGGCAACCAGCACCAGAACAAGAGGACATAGTCTCAAGCTGCGCCAGGGGAGGTTTAGGCTGGAGGTGAGGAGAAAGTTCTTCACAGAGAGAGTGGTTGGCCATTGGAATGGGCTGCCCAGGGAGGTGGTGGAATCACCATCCCTGGAGGTGTTCAAGAGGGGATTGGACGTGGCACTTGGTGCCATGGTTTAGATAGTCATGAGGTGTAGGGTGACAGGTTGGACTCGATCTTTGAGGTCTCTTCCAACCTTCTTGATTCTATGATTCTATGAAAGGAGGCATTTTCAGCTCTTTACCTGAAATAAGCAAAACTGTTGGAAAGAAATCAAGTTTACTGTTGGAAAGTTCTTTATCTCCTACACACCTTGGATCTTTATTAGAAGTATGGTCCATACTTCTGCACCACATGTGCCCAATTCTTGCTTACCTGACACACACTCAGTCTGCTTATTTGAGTGGTAGAGAAAGAACCATCTTTGCTAGAAGCAGTGCTGCCTGTTGATTCCTTCCAGTGAGGTGTCTAGAACATGCTGTAATTAGTATCTCACAGCTGCCATCTTTTCCAAGAGATACCATGGCAATGCATTTCAGGGGCTGGTGCACATGCAGCGAACACGGATCAGGATTTGTGAATCACAGGGTTACTGCATCATGAAACACGCCTTGACTGGTCTTTGTACCCTGCCGTGTATACTAAAGTCCTTAAAAACTTCTTGGAGGTTGTCATTGTTTGCATTTTTCTTCTGA
This sequence comes from Indicator indicator, assembly GCF_027791375.1. Lineage (NCBI taxonomy): Eukaryota > Metazoa > Chordata > Aves > Piciformes > Indicatoridae > Indicator > Indicator indicator. The sequence goes on from NC_072026.1 coordinate 11,145,142, forward strand.
TGGGGAAGTGAAGGGGAAGAGGTGGCTTGGAGAGAAATGGTAGCTGATAAGTTTATTTCAGATGTTGAACTTTCCATAGCCTCTCTACAGGAGAACATGTTAAGACATGGGGTTTGCCAGTTACAGCGGTTTTGTCTTCTTTGGATTTACCACTTGTATCACCAAGTTTGGATTCTAATCAAATCTGATGATCAGAAAACTCAGGTCCCGGGAGTTAGATGAGAGCTAATTAGTGTCCATTGATTTGCAAAGGACTGACCCAGGGTCTAACCCTGCATTGGATTGAAACTGTTAGGAGGATTATAAATTGTCTAGCACATTTAATGTACTTGACCATCTTTCACCAGAGAAAGTGTGCAGTGGTCAGGTAGCATCTCTAGGGCAGCTTCAATACCATCGTGGAGTATGTCAAAACAAGTTGGACCTAAAGAAATGCTGAATGAGAGAGCAGCCAGCATAATATCTGCTATCCTACTTTGAATTTCCTTTTCAAAATGTTGCTTTTTGTGCCTCTTTACTTACAACTTCTTGATGAATATAAAATAATGAGAAACTATATACATGGTCATTCTATGCCAACTAATCCAATTTCTTTCCTATTTCAGCCATGTCAGCAGAGTGAGTCTCATGACTAATGCTGTTTTTCATATTTATATTGAATGCCTGGGCCAGCTCAGACTGAGTATTTCTGTAGAACCATTATCCCATTTCTGTGCTGTGCATCCCAGAAAGTGATTGTATATCACAGACCATCATGATACATGAGTTCAAAAACACATCTGCTTGGAAATGGTGGGAGCTGTGTGACTTACTAATCTTTCATTTCAGATGTGGTTCTGAAAAGGATTCAAAGATTAGATTGGAATCAACCAAAAATTAGATAATTAAAAATAAAATATTTTTAAATAGTTTCAGACTGAAAAAAGGTTGTCTCAGTTTCAGTTGAAGCCGAATGTTTTGTTTTGGAAATTATAATTTCTGCATTTTGTACATTTCTTTCTTGACTGAAACAATTCGCTGAAGCTTACCAGAGTTAGCAAGATGTTTCTGCAGACTTGAATCTGTTTTTTTTCAGTGTAAAAGCACCTGTTCTGTCCAATTTTTAATAATGTCATGTAGATGATAGATGTTAAAAAAATAATATTGTGCATGTTTTGGAAGAAGCTGTCTGCTTTTTTGAGGGTATATAGTTCAAGCTGCTCATGATGGATTTGATGGATAGACAATTTTTGTCAGTGGAAGTGTGTATAGTGCACCTTTCCACACCATGTACAGGCAACTTACTTTATTTCCTGGACTGACAACGACATAAGCCAAATATTGATCAAAATCAGACCTGTTAACCCTACTCAAGTTTTCCACTACTTCAGGTGCAGAGTTGCTTTGTTTAAAGCATGAACAAATACAGCTTTGCTACCTGCAGTGTCACAAATGTAGCTATGGTTTCCACAGCCACAAAGTTCTGTTTCAAAGACGTGCATTCATATGCATCAGATGTGTTTTAAGGCCAGCTCTTTTGTGCTATATAACACAAAAAGAGATTGCAAGCAGTGATATTTAGTTGTATATACCTACAGTGACCACAGGGACCTCACTGTTTTAGTGCTTCTTGTTCTACTCTTACAGAAGGGGGGGGGTGGGGGGGGTGGGGGTGGTAGGGAGGGGAGGAAGCCTCTTTTTATCCTGTTAGGTAAGTAGGGGCAGTCAAGATACATAATGGAGTCTTCCTATGATCTGATTTACACCAGGGTAAATTTGGAGTAGCTCTGTGGGAGTTTGAAGGAGTGAAGCCAGTGAAAGCCGATTGGTACCTCACGTGGTATTCCTGGCTTTAAGCCTTTAGGTAAGTGTAGGATGTAGGTCCAGGACAGCCAATGGATTCTTTGAGGGAGACTCGGAGCATCTTAATCAATAGCAGAGCTCTCCTCCAGGACTACCTGGGTTGTCCAGGCTCTTGACTTCAACAACTCACTGTGAATACACTTGTGTAGCATTGTACATATTTCCTCTTGGAACTTTGGAAAAATTAATAAAATGTTCACATTCAACAGTAATAAGTGTCCCTTTATAAATGATGCTGGGTATCTCAAAAATATCTGTAGTAGACTGTGTAGGGAAGACTCCCAGGGAAAGGCTTTGTTTTTCAATTGAAACAAAATAGTGTAAATCAAAATAGTCTCCAGTGGAAAGTGCTGACCTTGCTTTTAGTGGGAGTTGCATATACCCTCTCTTCTTCCCAATTTTATATTTTCTTTTTACTCTTTCCGTCCATATATGTATTTTTGTAGCTGTGAACCTTTCACTACTTTTCTCACTCTCTGCCTCAGTTTGTAGATTTTGAAGTTCTTGTGTGAGTAGAAACAGTGTGACACTAAAGACTCCTCTGTGAAAATCAGCTCATTGCGTCTCTTGTGTGTTTGCATGAATAGTGATTGAAAAACATGGGACCTTTATCTGAGTTGCTCTAGGGGTAAATCAAGAACAGATCTCTGGCAAAACAGGGTCTTTGGGCTGAAGCTAACATTTTAACCTATTAAAGCTAACATTTTAACCTATTTTCATCTGTAAAAACACCCTATTTTTTATGAGTAGTGAATCTGTTGTGAGTAGCAATGCTGCTAACTCCTGCATCCTGGTCAGGTTCCAGCTTGGATCATTATCAACATAAATCAGTTATTTTCCTGGAAGCTTTATTCAGATAAATTACCTGCACTTCCTGTCTTAAGTTCTTATTATGTTCTGCAGTGCTAGCTCCTATTTCACATAAGATGCATTTGAGATTTGAGGCAATCTCTGCATACGCAGGAGGATACCATTTGATACTAAAGTACATTTTCCTTGTGGGCTTTTCTGAAAAGATTCTGTGCTTCCTTGGTAATGTCTGGAGATTCCCTGTGTTAATAAGAATTTTTTTGTTAATTGATTCCTGAATCTGCTGCTCTGGAATAGTCTGCCTTAATCAGGATCTTCCCGTGAATTTAAAAATTACATCTTTCTGGTCAGAATTGCAAGCAGAATTATGATTCCTCCTTTCTAGTATGCAGTCTCTAAAAATGGTTATATCTACTCTATCAGTTTTTCTTGTGTATGGTGGGTTGAATTCAATCTATTGCAATGCTCTCTGTAAGGGGATTAAAATGTTCTTGAAAATAATAAAAATTGATCATTAATTTAGTTTTCAAGAAGCCCAGCTTAAGCTATGTGTGAAATATGAATCTATCATTTCAAGTTCCCAGAAATTCAGCTGTGTAGTTCAGTGTTTGTGGAATACACTTGCAAAAAGTATCAGAAAGCTCCAAAGACAAGAGACCTCCTTCTGCAAAATGGGTGTGAGACAGGCAATAGCAGTTTAAGATTCTCTACCGCACTCCTGCCTGCCTCATTCCTGGATGAAAGATGCTATAGAAGTGTAAAGCATTAAGATCAAACCTCCTGGATAATCAGGACTGTGACTTTGTTCTGCATGACAGAGAAGGGTCTGCAGTTCAGACACTGATGACTGACTCTCTGCTGAGCCTGCCAGCAAAAGGGTCAATTAGTGCCAACTCCAGGAGTGCAGGTCCGTTACAAGTGTGTCCACTTAGAACTGTTCATTTAAGCTCTCATTAGGGACTTTAGGTTAATAGTGTACATTGCTACCTAACTGTTTACCTGAGATTGAGAGATTTTATTTTACCGGTTTAACCATGCTCCTACCCAATTTGTTGGTCTGCTTTTTCTGTGACTGAGTCCAACTTTAAATCTCTGAGAAGTGTGTTATGTTGTTCTGTGATGATTACAGTTCAGGCATGTAGAGATTTATTGCTAATATAGAATAAAAAGGAGCAACTTTAAAATATTGATGATCAAAGCAATGAAGATCTGCAGCTTGATAAATTCACACATTCTTAAAAGCTGGCTTTTCTTTACGAATGTCCTGCAGACAATTTTGCTTTAACAATATGATCAAGGCTTTCATTTTAAAACAGCCACTGAGTTTGTTTGCAGAGATAACTTCCTTGATACAGCCAGTCTCATTTCTCATGGGTTGTGAGCTTCCCCTTTTTGTCCACTGGAAAGCAAGTTTTCTCTTTTTGAAGAAGTTTGTAGCATTAATATTTTATGCTGTCATCCATTACCCTGGAAACATCCCACTGAAATACTTCCTTGGTGTGACAGGATGTACAGATTGTCCTTCATATTACATTAGTGATGATCTTGTAAATTAGATAATCCTACTACTCAAAGATTATTTTAATTGCCGGGATATAAATTCTCTGAACAGCAGGCTTTGAGACTGGCTATAGATGGAGCACTTAACTTTTTACACTTGATCCAGTTGTGGCTTGGTCTCCTGGATGTATGTACATATGCTGTTTCTTCCTGCTCAGTAGTCTGTGCAGAGAGCTTGGTCATTTCTGCAGAGCTGATCTGTGGGAGTTTCTTTGGAGCCTTACACTCTGTGTGAAGTTGTGTTGGCTCCCGCTTCTGGTATCCACAAGATAGAAATTGCTGCAGTCCAGTGATCTGCTGAGCTCTCTGCAGTTGTGTCTCGTGGCAGTAAAAATCTAGCCTGGAAGCAGATAAGCCTTTGGGAGAAGTGATCATTTGTCTGTTTCCCTAGAGCACACACCAAGTATCTTGTGATTCCTAACTGGTGAAATAGGACAGAAGCCTGACAGTGATTAGAAGATTTTCCTGCAAGAGCAGGAGATATGTTTGAAGCATCAGGGCCAGGGATCCAGGCTGGCTTGCAGGCTGGGCAACAGTGGTGTTGCTGTGCTAACCCACAGTCCAGAATGGCTTTGCAGGGAGAGAAAGCCACTTCAGCCCCAGCAATTCTACTTTCTTTTTAACTAAAGGACTTTGGAAGGTTTTTTGGGGAATCTGTGCTCTGCAGAGATGTTTTTTTCTCTTTTGTCAGCTGTCTTTGTTCCTTTTCCGCTGTTCTTGCCTTGCTTTGATAGATAGGAGCAGATAGACCATAATTTAAATAAAAATAGAAAAAGAGCTATTTCACTTCTCAGAGAGTGAACAGGCCTGTGAATGGTGCCTTCTGTTCCCTGTCTGCCTGGGTTCACCTCGCACCCATCAGACTCATTCACATTGAGCTGCTAGGGTTGTTTTGCTCTCTGAGTGTGGGCAAGTTTCACACTGAAGTGGTTAAAAATCCCAACTTTGCTCAGAGGTGACTTTAGTTATTCCCGGAGTGGGTTTACTCAGATCAAATGGAGCTTTCTTTGAATCCAGTTTGACTTTTGAGATGATTACAGATCCTTGAGACGGTGTGAGTTTCCTGCAGAGCTGGAACTGCTGTGACCCTGGAGGGATCCTCATACTTTTGGTGGAGACTGTGAATACATACAGTAACTGGGTGAATGAAAAACCAAGTGTAATTCTTCAGCATTTCTTTAGTTTCTTGAAGTCTGCCACGCCTTTTGCACTGGTATGAGGCTTCTGCTGCACTTAGTGATGAACCCCTAAAACAAATGACTGAGATTAGTATTATTTATGGATAACCACAGAGATCATTCATTCCTCTCAAGCTGTTTATTTTTGGGCAGCCCAGTGAAACTGGTGAAATTGCCAGTTGTCTGAAATGCTACTGCCAGTTGTTTGAATGAACAGTATTGATTATAGTTACAGGACTATTCATCTCCTACTGGCATGCATACAATACATGTATTATAAAAATGTTGTCTGTGTTGATAGCTGGGTTATGAAATGATACACTGAATTATGTGTTCTTGGGTTTTTCTTAATCCTAATCCAAATGTATTAAAAGTTACTTGAAGGACTGTAGAATGGAAGATCAGACACTGAAGAGCAATATAACAGCTTTGTTAGAAACAAGAAGTTAACAAGTTTATGTTGAAATGAGCTGAAACAATGTAAACTCAGTGGATGCTATCTGGTCTAAACAATCTTCTGCTGTGGAGGTGGGGAAAATTTTGTTTTATTATATGAGTAAATGATTTCTTAGAAGACTTAGATATAAAAGAGACCATATTAAATCTACTATTATTGAAGTTTTGTTTTAAAGTCTGAGACTAACTTTGAGACAAGCCCACATTGCAGTGCATACAATAGTGGTCTTCTGGCTTCATAGCAAATACGTTCATCTTTCTGATTTTTTTTTTCTAATTTAAAAAAAAATGCAGTGATGCAGTGACTGTGTTCATCTATGCTTACCCTCAGAAGTTTTCCATCCTTCATTCTGTCACTTACTTAATGGTGTGTATCCCAATTGCCTGCATTGCTCCATCACATTGCCCATTGTGAGATTTGGTGGAGAGAAGCTGAGCAGATGGCCTTTTGGCTGCAGCTTCTGTCCCTTCACTGGAACAATCTGTTGTTCTCACTCAAAATGAGTTAGAGCAAACCCCAAAAGTTGCAATAAACCCCCCTCTTGCACTTTAGGCAATGTGATCTTTCATTGATGCATTGCTGCACATTTGAAGACTTCTTATTTTGAAAAACTATGATTGTTAAATTAATATTGGATAGATTTTTCCATAGTATGCTTAAAAATATCTGTTTTATTGCTCTGTAGGTATAAATGGTCAAAAACAGATTAAAGTGCTCAGAGCATTTGGGTTTTTTTAAAGTTTTACAAATGCTTGCTTGATTATATCTGAAATGGCACCATTGTCTCCAACAGTTGCTCTGGGGGCAGACTTTCCCCATATTTTACCCAAGCTAATTGGTACATTGAACATGAATTGAACTGTGCACACTGGTGACAAATCTAACTGTAGAATGCTTGGGTATGTTTTTAACACATAACAAATTTGTTAATCAGCTGCATTTAAGGTTTCATGAAATGTGTGAGTTCAGATCACAACTGGAATAATTTAGTTAGGATGCCTGGTGTAAGTGGATGGAAGCAAATTTTTATCACCGTGATCCTTAAAATGGTATTTAACTGTTGTTTTTGGCAGTATAGTGGAGAGAAATTTTTACAAATTTGTGTGTTGTTCAGTTGCCAAAGGATCATATTCTTCTTCAGCTTGCATCACCTATGATAGCTTTTGAATGGAATATTATTTTGTCATAATTTCAATTTTCCATAGTCTGAGATTTTTCTTTACCAATAAGTAACCATGAAAAACCTTCATCTGAGCATCTCATCATTGGTTTTTCAGATCCTAGCAAGCCGCTCCTTAAGTCTGCTTCCTTCTGCTGAACTCTTCTGCTTTCTTTATCTTTGTATTCATCTCTGCAGTCAAGCTGTTGTAATACAGCCACATTAATTGATGATATTTTATTCTAAAATTCTTTAAAAATCTAATCTCCTGTTATGAGACAGGGTATTTACATGCTTATCTTCTATAAGAGTGGCAGAATTAATGGGGTAAATATCCTACATGTTTGTGGGAGAATAGAGAGCCCCATGCTGTCAGAGTAGGGAGAGATGGGTTCTGATGATACTTACTGTGATGTAGTGGCTGACAAGGTACCAGTGCAAGAATAAAACACAAGCTACTGCATTTGGCAATATTTTGGGGTCTCTTTAGCTATGACTGGCTCTGCATAATTGTTACCGAAGCCTCTCCCATGGAAACAATGCGTCAGGGCAGCACCAGCTGAAGAGTTGTGATGGCTGAACTTGCTCCTGCTGCTCATAAACCAGATACACCATAAATGCAAACAGTAGGTGCTCCCCTTGTCTATAATTAAAGCATGGATGTAAGTTTGACTATTCAGCTGCAGTATCGAGTTGCTTATAAAGTTGATTTGGGAGTTGACAAGCAGATATTTTTGGTTCATCTGTATTCTCAATACTTCCACTTTTCTGGCTTGCCAAGCAGAAGGAACAGCGTGAGGGTGAGGAAAATGTAGTAGTGAATCTCTTTATTCTTATCATTATTATGATGTTGATGTTCGTGATGATGATGATGGAAAACTGTGATAGTTTCTACTGCTCACTTCTGAGTAAAGAGGAAAATTTCCTGGAAATCCTAAGGAAAGTTGGCCTTCCCTTAGTGAAAATACCCTGAGTGGTATTTTCTCATTCTTCTTTGGAGCTGCAGTATGACTGATTCTGTCCTGCTTGTCTTTTAAAGATCCAAGATCAATGATGATAGTAAGGATTACATGTGATGGTTATCTAGATTCTTAAGAAAACAATGGCAGAGGAGGAAACAGAGAGGGTAATACTGTCCTTTGAGAGGGTGCTTACCTATGGCTCATAGCTAGAATTCTGTCTTTAGGTATGATATTCTTCAATATGCATGCACTTCTCCATAAGGACATTAACAGCTTGTTGGAGAGCTCAGATGTTGAAATTGGACACTCTTGTGTCCAAACTTGCCTTTCTACAGTCCACTCATCTGTTTAAAATGATGGGTGGGTATTCTAATTCAGGCATTCACTTTGTTCTTTTTTAATAATGATATTGATGGGAAGAGACAATGTGCCAGTGTGTAGTCTCCACCATAGTCTTCCATTAGACGTCAGTTAGATCTCTGTTTTTAGACAGTTGCTTGTCTTTAAAAAGAGTGAGAACATGGGGCTTGCTTAGTTTAGATAACTGATTCTTTTTCTTAACTATTATCTAGTTAATCACAAGCCCAAGTTCTTCACCTGAACAGCCTTTCCAGGGTCATCTATTTAGCTTTTTCTAATCTCAGAAAACAGTTTAACTTTTTAAACACAGAAACCCTGATTATGCTGTCTTAGAGAAAGAATCCTTACCCTCTCAATCGTGTTTTGTCTAGTGGTTGATTTTCCTTATTTTAAAAAGTCTTGGGTTTTTATTTCTTTTGGATCAAGCTTGATTTTATTCTTTTCCATTGCAATCACATCATGGATTCAGTGTACATCTTCTGTTTGTGTTGTCATCTGCTTATATCAAGGACAAAATTTTTAATGTTATAGGTACAGCAGCATCCTTGTGCAACACTATTGTAATCAGTAATGTTTCTGAACAAGCTACACCACAGTGATTGCTTGATCCCTCACAAGAGTCTCACAAAGGTGAGTTTAGTTTTATGGGATGAGATGAGTTTGTCACTTGCTCCTCCCAGAGTATTCAGAAATAAATCTTTTAGGAGAAGAATTTGATTATCTTGCCTTTCCCATATAACTGGCTCTAATTAAGTGACTGTGTTTTGGATTCTCGTGTTAGGGAAGTCTGAATGGACTCTCTAGATAGACTGGTTTTAGAAAGAGACTTTGGAATGTGACTTGTCAGATGACCACAGCTCTGTACATCATGGTTAGTTTCACTTACTGTCTTAGCCAAGCACATTTATTCTGTGTAGCTGAACTCATGAAAAACCTAGATACTCATTTATATTTGTTTAAACCATCCTTTCAGTAAAAGCAAATATTTTTATTGTGTCTGTTTGATGATTTCTCTTTATCCCCTGGTAATACAGTCTACGTTATGTTTTTATTCAAAGGTAATTGTGTGATAGCAAGGCGTTTTTTATTTCGGTTTTGGGGTCTGGGAGGGAGAAAAGATAGGACCAAATAAGCGAAAGGAAAGCACAGCTGGGAAAAGGATCTAGACCCAAAAGAGTTAAATTGCACTGCTTTCTAAAATGTGAAATTGCTTGAAAGTATCCTCTCCTAGGGCACAACCTTGGAGTGTTTGCTGAAGCTGTTTTGAAAGATTTTCAATTACTGTATCATGCGTAGATTTTATGGACAGGAAGTTTTCCTTCTGAAGAACAGAAATTAAATCATACTTGCTTCTTTTGGAGCTAATGTGTAGCGTGCATCCATATATTCATGGCTACTGAATTCTCCTGCTTCTTCCAATCTTTTTTTTTCTGTTCTCGTAGTCCCTCAACAAAATAAAAGGACAGATTCAGAGAATTTTGATACCTCCAGAGCAAAGAAGCAGCTCCTGTCAGCTGGCTATCATCTTAATCCACGTAGAACCTGAGAATTTTGATGGAATGAACAATTTTTATAGAATATATATTTAAACAAAAAAAAATTCCCAAAGGTTCTGTACTTAAAGAGACACTTTGAATTTATGGATTATCTAGACTCTGTGTAAAATTGTCTTTCCTGCTGTCCATACTCAAAGGACCAACACGATTCTCATTGGAAGAAATATTTCTTCTATTTTTCTCATTTATTTTTGCAAGTAGCAGCGATTTCTAGCTTGCTACAGGCTCACATCCCTTGGTCATTAGTCCCATCACTTTCTGTCTTTGTTTTTTTGTACACTACAAATGTATGCTGTGAAATCCATAAAAGCTTTTGAGCAAGCTGGGCTGCATCCTAGGCCAGAAATTGCCTTGAAAATTATCTTTAAAAACTGACTTAATATCCAGCTGAGGATGGAACAAATACATTGAAGAGGGTGAGAAAAAGAAGCTGGGATAACACAAATTTGGTACTGGAACAAAGAAGAATAAATTGTTTCAATACAGGAATTCAAATCCTGATTACTTTCCTTAATAGGGCAGCTTCAATAGGATTTAATTTAGGACTAGTTGCTCTAAGCTGTGAAAAGATGGAGAGCCAGGAAGCAGTGGGGGTTTTGTTTGTTTTTAAATTATTTTGATGGTTACAAAATAATCTGGGAATTTTCAATTCATGAAGTTCATTCTTTGGCTGGTTTTATGTGGACTTTGTGGGTCTCTCATCTTCTGGACTGACAGTGCTTAACTAAAGCTAGTGACACCTTTGCTGCGTTTGCACTTCTGGCACATTTTTGCAGAAATTTTCTTGGTCTGGTGAAAAACTATAAAGATCAGCAGCCTGCTATATGTCTATACAGTAACTTGGGGGTTCACAATCGTGTTCCTAACCAGAAAGGGTGTTTCAAGTGTATTAAGCTAATGACAAAGATGAGAAACAAATGGGAATATTTTAAAATCTCACATTTACTTACTGCAGATTCAACAGTGAGTTTAGCCCCAGAGGCAAAGAACAGTACAATAGAGGGACTTGAATGCCTGTTTTTCTTTTATACATGATCTGTCTAGAACAGGAGGATAGGAAATATTATCTGGAAGCTTCTTTGGGAAGCTTGGAAGGGCTGATGAATTCATCAGTCCTTTTTAAGCAGCTCTACTGGAGGATTTAAATCTTCATGTCTTCAGTGTATTAAATTATTATGAGAAAGTCATTCTATTGTTATCAAATTCATTTTTCTTATGCTAGTTTCTTTGCTATTTTTGTTGTAGAAGGTATTGTCTCAATGATAACTCTGCCAGTATAGGAGGGCTTGGACTGGCTCATGGAAATGGAAAACACACCACGAAATCAGAGTACAAAGAAGTCGTCTGTGCCTATAGCTGACATTTCTTGGAAAATGACGTCTCTTCTATCTTCTATTACAGTCTGTTGAGACACTTCACTTAGTCCATTAAACTATCTGAAAAGCTTACTACCTAAATTCACCAAATAAATCTATTCCAAGACCTACAGAATTTTCAAATCCCAAAACAGTCTGTTGATGGGCTGCTTTGAAGTCAGGGATTGTGTTTGAAAGTCATACTTAGAAAATTCAGTAACAGTAGCCAAGCATTAGCTCTGTATGATGTGTTAACTTAAACAAGAAGAAAACCACATTGTCATAGACCTTTCTGTTGTCTGCTATTTTGATAGGCAATACAGAATTGCATATGATGTATATGTGTGTGTGTAGAGAGATTTCTTGTTTGGAACCAAAGTTTGTGATGAGGTGCTTTTTGCTGAATGACCCGAGTGCTTCTCTTGATGACTGTCACACTGGTTTTAACAGAAGAAAAATATTTATTTCAAATTTAAACTGAAATCAGCACTGACATTTGCAAGTTAAAGTTCAGAGTCATTAATCTATAAAACTTGGAAGATACTGTGAATTAATTTATAAGAAATTAGTAAAGCAGAAATTTAGTATGTTTATATATGGTAGGATATGGTTACATTTGATCTTAAAGTACGGTGTTATTTACAATCTCTAACTGGAAGCACATACAGGTTTCTGTTCTCCCATGCATAGCAAGCTGGGTTTTTCAAAGCTTAGTTGAAAGGCAGAGGAAAAATTAATCTAATTCACTGAGTTCATGAAAGAGCTCCTCCCATGGTTACGTCTGTGCCTGCTGTGAATAAGGGCTTCCCTACCTACAAAGCCTAGTCATGTCATCCAGGGCTGGTGGTGTTTCTCTCCAGTTTGTCGTCTCTTGCTAAGAGCCTGGAGGAGAGGAGGTTCAGGGAAGACTTTATTGCTTGCTACAACTACCTGAAAGGAGGTTGTAGACAAGTGGGTGTTGGTCTCTTCTCCCAGGCAACCACTGACAGGACAAGAGGACACAGTCTCAAGCTGCGCCAGGGGAGGTTTAGGCTGGAGGTGAGGAGAAAGTTCTTCACAGAGAGAGTGGTTGGCCATTGGAAGGTGCTGCCCAGGGAGGTGGTGGAGTCACTGTCCCTGCAGGTATTAAAAAAAGATTGGATGTGGCACTTGGAGCCATGGTTTAGTTGTCAGATGGTGTTAGGTAATAGGCTGGACTTGATGATCTCTGAGGTCATTTCCATTCTGGTTGATTCTGTGATTCTGTGGTACTTCCTACCCTTCCTTAGTGCAGTTTTGTCCAGTGGTTGACCTCGTAGAACAGGCAATACTGCAAACAAGGGATAACCAGCAATGGGGACAGGCCTTCAGCATGACAGTGTTCTTCTGGTCCTATAGCTTACCACAGGTCTTCCAGCAATGGTCCAGCTGTGTGAGAACTTTCTGTGAGACAGAGATGTATTGCCACCTCTCACTGGTGAGACTCATCTGCTTCATCTTCAGATGAACAATACCCCATAAATGGGCTAATTCCTTATGGTACAGCAAGGACTAATTGAGAGTTGCAGAAGGTTCCCTGCAGTGACTTCCTGAGGCAAGGATCCACATTGCATTGCTCTTTAGAAATTTATACTTATTTTCTGCTGTAAAGATTAGAGATTTTGCTCCCAAGACCAGAAAAGATTTGGATAGTGTTGCAGTTCCTTTGTTGTTTTGGACCTCAGTTTTCTTTTCCCTCCTAACTTTACAATGGTTTTGCAGGATGCTTGGAATTTGTTGGTGTCTACAAGCACCATGTTAGCAGATTTAGTGAAAAGCCAGAGAAGAGAACATTTTAGATACTTCTAATAAATGCTACTATTAAAGAGGGGGTTGGATCTCTGAGGAAGCAGCATGTCTGTGAACCAGGAGGATAAGGAATGAATTGAAAAGCAGGCCTGAAAGAGCAAATTGAAAAAGCGTTTGTTTCAATAGCAACAAAATTGCTTAAGTATGTATTTTATTTACATACAAAGAAACATTCTGTAAAAACAGGCCTTTGCTTGAAATACAGTACAAATTACTACATCTGATCACATACCAGAAACTGATAATGTGACAAGACTAAGCTTGCAGTGATCAGACTGGTTAACTGTACATACAAAGCAACAAAAAATCGTGACATCACTGATACTAACCTTTGTGAGTAGTTGATATGCAGCACACACAGTCTCACTGATCAGATTCTACTTTTTCAATCAAAAGAACTGCCAGTGACTTCAGATGTTGTTTGCAGTAAAGATTAAAAAAAAAAAAAAAAGGACAATGAAGATGCTTTTGAACATAAAACAATCTTCTCTTTCTTAGGTTATTTTAGACTTTTCAAGGGGCAGCAAGAATTCAGAAATAGGAGCTTCTTGAATAGGAAGGTGTGAATGCGAAGCACAGATTGTAACCCCCCAATGACATGCCATGGTGTGAACAATCTGTGTAGCTTGGTAACGTTGATAAATGTCAGAATATTTTCAGAGGAAAGCTAATGTTTGTCAACCGTGTTTGCCAGTATGGAGGAGCTATAATGAAGATAATGTAATCCAGAATTGTTTAAAAATACCTGTGGTTCTACATTCATCTGTATTTATGCTGTTGAAAACACAAATATGATGAGGTCACAGCAGTATTCTCTGGCCTGCGTGGTGGTTGTGAATAATAGAGACTCTAGCTCATAGCAGTAGAAGTTATGGGAGTCTGCTCATTTTCTGTTAACTCTGAGCAAGTTTGAGAGAGAGAGGAGAGAGGGCTGTTCTTTGAAGTCATTGATTTGCGGGTGTTTTCCTGCTAGGAGAGATTTTAGTAGATGTTAGTGGAGAAGAGACTAGGAACATGTGGAATTGCCATGGTGTAAATCAGGCTAAATCATCTGAATATCCCTAGTAGAGCAAGTGTGTATATGACTGAAAGGGGAGCCTCCTACTGGAGTGAACCTCTTGGCAATTTGACCCTCAGCTCTCATTCAGTGTCGAGCATGTACTCCAGTCTTTGTCTGTTGGATCAGAACACCTGAGCATCCTCTGACAATTGTGCACGCATCTTTGGGATCTGGGACATGCAGTAAAACTTTGCTGATATCAGTGAAAGAATCCTGTACTTGCAGAATAAGGTTAACCAAGCTGCAATTCTTTGTGTGTGGTTTTAGAGAAATTCAAGTGCTGCCCCGTACTGCCACCGTCTTATGACACAGTAGGTTTCTTCTAGAACCTCCTGAGTGGAGCCAAAGTACTGCTAGTCCGGTTTTGGTATAAGGCATTTAGCTCTTCTCTTTCAAGAGATGGTGTGGGAAGAGTCCTGCTTCTCTATCACCAATCACATGTAGCCCAGCAGGCCACAGACTCATGCTGTTGCTGGTGATTAATGAGATTGTTCTCTGCTTATTAATGTAGCGGGGTCTCTTGGTGCACAGAAAAGCAATGGATTTGCACCAGGTGAGCATTTCACTATACAGCTGGCTGAGAGCAGACTTTGAACCAGTATTTAAAGCTACAACAATTTGTCCAAACCCTCTGAGAGTGACAAATAATTTCAAACCTAGACTTCTCTCACTTGGCCACCCCCTCTTCCTCTGAAAGGGCAGTACTCAGTTAAGAATGAACATGTAGCAATGTGACTTTCCTTTCACAGTCAGGCTTTTGCTGTACCATTTTCATCAATTTTGGCTCCTACATTATTCAGCTGTGCACCAGACAACTCTTTTGTTATGTGCCAATTAACCCAGCTTGATAAATAGTGATTATGCATAATTTATACAGAATAATATTCTTGTTTTCCCTGTAAATAAGGCACTGGCTTAGCTGAGGGTACTGGTCTGTGAATTACTGGCAGATGTGATTGCGAAGGTCTTACTGGTAGCAAGAAGGACTCTTTGGACTGTAAGGCAGATAGAAATGATACCAAGGATTAAATTAAATGGGGTTGCTTTTGTTTTTGAAAGTGGAGTTGGGATTTTGGTTCTGCATTCCATAGCTTGCTCTTTGAATGTACTGAATAAGCCTCTCGGTTCAAGTCCAGCTCTCACTGAAGTCCAAGGGAGCTTCTTGAATGAAGGTGGTGAGTGCTTGATTGGACCCATAAGGAACAACTCCATACAATTTCCCTGGCTGCTGAAACCAGGTTTATACAGTCATTCTGTTTGCTTTTCTGGGTTAACTGATCTCAGGTCTCTCAGACTGGTGAGCTGACAGCAGTGGGACATGAGAAGTGGGTGAGAATGGCATAATCCCATGAACCGTGATTAAGCAGGGAGGAGATAGGAAATGTGAAATCCAGTCCACTGGTCGCAGATGTGCTAGATTCCATGGTCCTGCTCTGGCAGGGGTGTTGGACTCAATGATCTTCAGAGGCCCCTTCCAACCCCTAACATCCTGTGATCCTGTGAGATATACTCGCAGTGACAGCACTTGCTGGAATACTCTTGTAGAGCCTCTGGGAAAGAGTTAGGGACTGTTGCTTTGGGTAAACTGGGCTGTCTGTCAGCCAGCACCATGCTCTGTGTGCAGGGAGCCAACTGGAAACTCTCCAGAGCTGGAGGCTGCTTGCACAGCTGCTGTTTCGGCGATTGCATTCCCTTTCTCCTTGGACAACCTTAATCCTGGCCTTTACCTCGTGGTGAATTTTGCCCAGTTCAGTGATTCCAGGTGTGTTTGGCATTTTGTCTCTTCTGCCTTACCCGTTGTAATGTATCCCCACAGGCCTATAAATGGCACCACCTCAGAAGGCTCAGCTCATCTTTCATCATGCTGCCAGAGCCCTGTTTTGATTTATTGCCTTTCACCACAGTGGCTCAGAATGAAGTCAGCTTCTGAAATCACTTAGGGAAGGATCTGCTGAACAAGCATACATTTAATAATATGCCTCTGCCTTTTTACTTCCTCCATACTGGGATGTTCCAATGAAATAAGAAATCCCTTCAGAATGTTGGAGTGCTGGAGATAGCAGCTGCTGATTCACAGCTGCGAGATGCAGCATTGCTCTTAACTGCTGTGCTTCCATTCAGCCCTGTGTTCTGCTTAACATCCTCAACTGCAAAATGCTGCTGTTTTCTGATGGGTGTGACTTATTTTATTTTATTTTTCATACCACAAAGCCCTTGCTTTTCTTTTAAGTTGTTATTTAAAGTATTAAAACATGTAAGACATTGTCTCTGAAGGTGGTAACAATAGCCCCTTGGATACTCCCTGGTCTACTACATCTTGTCAAATTCCTTAAAAACACTTTTTTTCAGTGTGTCTATTTGTTCCAAGGCAGAGCACTTAACAGCTTCTGGAACTCTTATTACTTTGAATAAAATTATAGAAACAGTCATGACTTTCTGTTAAACTAGTAAATGTTCCTATTTGGTGATTAGAATGTGCATATTAGTAGAGCTGCCTTGTAAGTAAATGGCTGCTAAATTCCCTTGTGTTTCAGAGCTGAATGTGTTTTGAAAAAACAGTGCTTTTACATTTTCTGTCTGACCAAGGTTTTTGAAAAATTGCTTCAGAAAATAAGAGCTACAGTTACAGCCCAAAGTGATCAGAACACGCTGGCATAACATACTAGATTAAAATGGAAAGCATTTCAAACAGTGCAACAGATGGAAACAAGTTGCTTAACTGAAGTGTTTGTTACATATTTGTGTTGTGTTCACTCTGTCTTTGTTTCTGCAGAGTTTAGTCATGAAACAAGATTTGGATTCCTGCATGTGAAGAACACAAATGATTTTTTTTTTTTCCTGTAAATATATTTAGATGGGGAACACTTTACCAGGTACTCTGACTTCCTCACTGAGGGAGCATCTTCCCTGTTTCAGGAAGAAAGGAGTATATGGATATGTATATAGGACAGACTAAGCCCTTTCTCAAAGGGCAAAGGCTCAATGAACTGCTTTACATTCACATGTTAAGTCTCTAACACTCCCTAAACTTGGGACCAGCTCCTGAGCTCTTAAGCATCCAGGACCATGGAGCTGCATATCAAGGGCAGAGCACTGGATTTGCACATGCTGCTGTTGTGAGCAAGGCATTGACTGTCCTGGAGAAACTGAGCACAAACAAAGCACAAAAGGCAGATACTGAGGCCTTTCCGTTGCTCTCCAGCAGTGAGTTTAAGTGTCTGTGAATAGAAGAAGGGATTAGGATGGAAAGTGATCTGTTAACAGTGGAAGATTGTGGATTGCCAGGTTGGCTTTAAAAATAGAAAACTTGGTTATAATTGGTGCTGCCTGATCTGAGAGCTTGAAATCCATCTTGTAAAGACACAGGCAAGATAATGTAGTATTCTGATACTTAAGTATAGTCCTCAAATACCTACCATATGTTTTAAATCATCCTTCAAAGAAATCAGTTGATTTGTATGGCACATACATATCTCCTCTCACCTATAATCCATTTTAAGCTTTTAACCCCTCTTTTGCTTCCCTCAAACTCCAGTAGATTATACTTCAAATTGAACCATGATAATCTGTTTCGTAGCCTTTCAAAAGGAATGTTCTCATAGAACTCCAAATCCATGGTGTTTTTAAAAAATCAGTTTGTGATAATGATTCCAGTTAAATAAAATCTTTTTATAATTTGGACCTACTGATAAGAAGCCAAGACTGTTCCTGGAAACTGAGTAGATGGAGTTCTGGGTTTCTTCTGCCATCACAAATGTGTTGTAAATACAGAAAATCTGAATGGCAAGTGATTTCCCCCCCCCCTTTTTAATGGGAAGTGAAACATACATTATAATTTGATTGGTTTGCAGGACAAGATACTAATTTTGTGCTTGAGTATCATCAAGGTTCCACAAAATTATTATTATTTTTTAAGCTTTGTGTCCAGTGATCTGGAAAGAGAGTTAGCACAGACTCTACATAACCTTAAGTTCAGAAGCAGCTTCAGGACTAAACAGCAAGCAAGTAGGTAATAGCAGCACAAGTAGCAAAGCCTGTTCCAAGCTACTCAGGCCACCTGCAATATGTTCTCTGACTAGATGAAGAACACTTTCAAAAAGCTATGCACAGCTTTCTCAGTGCAATCAAGGTCATGATCAGTCTGTTTTATGTATTGGTGCCTAAGGATGTCCTTTTTATTGACATTTTAAATATATTAGCTATCTTATAAAAATACCAAAGGTTTTATTTGCATATACCTGGAACTGGCAGTTTGGTAATGGAGAAATTTTGCTCCCAATGAACAAAGTGTATGAGACCTGAATGAACTTTAACTGCCTTCATTTGAGTGCTTCCTGAAACTGTGTCTTTTATCAGCCTTTCTGTCTAAAAGGATCTGACCTCAGATCATGCACTTCTTTCCTTTCAGGTCTCAACAGGCACCTAATGGTATCATGGTGTGCATCAGATTTTGTACTGCTGGTGTTCTGACTAACACTATTTCAGCCTAAGTGGCCTATTTTATTGTTGCAAGCTGGCAATTTTCATATGCTCATAAAGTCCACACAAATATTTCAGTGTGAAGAGAAGATCCAGCATGCAGCAAATTAATGTACATTGTTAGGGTTTTATTTGACTGTAAAAGTATACATAATGGCCAAAATGTGTAAAGTTTAATGAATCAAGTCGTGTATATCATAAATAATTTGGCATACTGAAGGAAACCAAGGTTTTGGCAACATATTTGTACAGGACCCAGCACCTATAGCTGTCATCAGGCTTCCAATGTCATCCTGAAATGCAGCTAAGAAATAGACTCATTTGACAATGCATGATGAAGTTGTGGTAGGATGACAGAAGTTATCTTGAATTGGATCTTGACCAGAGAATGTTTGGGGATACTTGGATCTGGACATTTATAGAATCATAGAATTGTTTTGGTTGGGAAAGACCTCTAAAATGGTCAAGTCCAACCATCGACCTAACACTGCCATGGCCATTAAACCATATCCCATCATGGTTTTTTTAGCATCTTCAGGGAATTGTTCACAAAATATTAATAGATTAATCCTTATGTAAGGACACATTCTTTGCTAGGCAGAATGAGATGTGATGTTCTAGCCAGTATCTCAAGAGAATTTCTATCTAATTCCAAGTAGTAGCTTCTTGGTTCCCTCCCACCACCAAGAATATTCTCTATTAACTATTTCAGAAATATTTTCTTCTGGACAGAATTCAGTATCTTAGCACTTTAAATGTGCAAGCAGGTTGTATTTACCATAGGAGTTGTTTTGTTTTGTTTGTTTTGTATAATGAGTTTGTCTTTAAAGGAAACTCTCAAGTCTGATTGCCTGGAGCCCCCAAAATGTAGCTCTTTCTGCATTATGGGTCACTGTGGTGCTGATCCTGCCAGGCCTTGAGACAGGCCATGTGTCATTTCACTCAGTGCATTAAAACAAAAGGGAAAACAAGCAATAGAGCATTGTTGATCTCTCTAAGAGCCTGTATGCTACTGTCTGAAGTGACATTAATGATAACTCTTGCGTTGGTACAGCAAGAAAGTCATAGGATGGAACCTTAGAAAATAACAGCTGCTCTGAGATACACTGCATATTATTCCATTATAAAGTAATGTCATTAGTCTGTTGGCAGAGGCTGGCAGTGAGAATTGTCTGGAATCCAAGACAATTGGCAGAAGAAAGTGGAGGGAATAAAATTGTTTCACAGCTGAGAGAAACAGAACACAAGACTGAGGAACTGGTATGAGCAACACACAATAACGTCAGTCGTGATCATGCTCCTTCAGTGCTGTTCATCCTGAAGAGATGTGATGCCTTGCAGTGCTCCTGGGACACAGGTTAATTTTGTCAGACCTACTTTATAAAAAATTATATTAACAAAGGGGAAATTTCTTGTCCCTACAAACTGTAATGGAGAAGGAATAGTGTCTGAGGTATTGTAACCTCCAGCCCCTGACCTCCAGAACCACCAGGCTGTTAGACCCCAGGTATAAGTGTGCTGTATGCCACACATGAGGATTCTGCCAACTTCTACAAATCAGTCATTAATGATATAATCTAGTGGAAATGGTCTATTAAAATGCAAGAAACAAACTGCCCAGGGAAGTGGTGGAGTCACCATCCCTGGAGGTGTTTAAAAAACAGGTAGATGTGGCACTTCAGGACATGGTTTAATGGTCATGGTAATGTTGGGTTGACAGTTGGACTTGATGATCTTAGAGGTCTTTCCCAACCTTAATGGTTCTAGATTCTCTGATTCTATTCTATGTTCCATTAACACATTTCTTTGGTTGGTTTTACACATCTTTTCTGAAATAAGCAAAGTTGAAACCTACTTGAACTCATTTCTGGTAGTACTTCAGTTGTTTATAGTAAGAAATGGAAGAGGGGGAAATAAAAAAAAAGGTGTCAGAAGTTTTGACTTTCGCTTCAAGGCAAGAGACAGGAGAAATGTTAGAGCCTACACAATTGTGTTGTGTCAGGAATACTCACAGTCACTAAATGTAGAAGAATTAAATACCATTAGAAAGCAAAAAATAAATTTTAAAAAGACACAAAATATCTAATAAGTTGTGTGAAATGGGACATCTTTTGAAATTCTACCCTGAAGCCTTCCTGGGGTCTGTGTGAAAAAAAAAAATGCCTGGTTAATCTTAGCAAGTTTTTATGGTGGGGACGACTTGACTGGAGGGAGGATGGAACAGTGAGTGAAAACAGAAGGTTGGGGCCCATTGAGTTACACTGGTGTTTAGGATCCCTCAGCTGCTATTCATACAGAAATAAAGGGGGTCTTTTTGTTTTGATTGGGGGTTTTGGTTGCCTTTTTTATTTAAGCAAATTGTGCTTACCACACCAATGTTATCACTCTGGCTCTAAGCATTTTCCTTCCTTGGCAGGAAACACCAGTCTGTCATGACCTGAAAGTTTCTTATCATCTCTTGACATGCTTGAGAATTCACAGGCTTCTGTCACAGCATCCCTTCCTCTCCTGAAATTGATGGCATGTGGCAGCAAACTTACTCTGGGAACAAGCCCAGGGTTAAGTCTCTGTTAATAAATACTTGCCTTGCACCTAATCCCAAAGTAACATCTATTTATGATCCCCTCTTGGATTACTACTGCTTGGGAGCTCTGGCCCTTGTTTGTGGAAGCTGCAGATTTTCAGGTCAGATTATGAAGCAGCTTGGTTATGTGCTGTCCTTGGAAACAGATGCACATCCACAGTATTAATAATTAAGAGCAGTTTCATAAAAGCATAGCTCAGCAAAAAAAAAAAAAAAAAAAGCTTTTTTTTTTTTTTTGAGAAATGAGGTTGCATCAGGATGTGTCCAAATCATTTCTTTAACAGCCAAAGTATGTGTTTGACCATCTGCAATTTTGAAATAGAGAAAAACAAACATAAATTAACTGTGATTAATTAAGGAAAAATACCCAAATTCTTACTCAACCATGAGGATTGTTCTGACTGTCAGCAGAATGAAGTTTGGAAAAAGAGCTCAAAGCTAAGGTTTAGTTAGCTTTGTTTAATGGATTTTGTATATGGCTCAGTGATGTTAGAACAATAATGTAATTAAAATGAATGTAATTACATGTTTGGTTTTTGGAAAACAAGCAGTATTTCTGTGAGTTCATTGGATATTCAGTAGGTTCATCTGATCACATAGGAGATTAGTTTACAAACTAGACAAAAACCCTCATGCTACAAAATTGTGAATTCAGAAATGTAAATGAATACTGAAGTCCAAGATAATAGGCCTTTTAACTTCTCCTTATAAAAACAAAGGTTTATTTGCCTTTTAAATGGACCAGTAAAATTGAACTGGCATCCTAAAGTGCATGCAGAATAGATAGTCAAGCAGAATAAGCTATAAGAAATAAGCAGAAGACCTGAAGAAATGGAGATTTTTCAAAAGTAATAGAAGAGAGATAGTTTGTATAAGTACTAAATCTAAACATTCTGCAGACAATATAAACCTGAGTCAGAGAAAATAAGACTGGGCATGGAGATGCACTTATTGGAAGATATTGTTGCTGATCCTCCAGAACATTCGGGGGGGGGAGGGGGGGAACTGCAAATGCCTGAAAGACCAAATCAGAAGCTCTCACTTGCACTGAGATGCTCCACACAAGCAGGGGCTCCATGCTGGCTATCAGATATTGTTTAGAAAGAATCCCACTTATGGTCAGGTTGTTCACAGACTCTGATATTTTTTTTTTCCTCAGATTACTCACAAATTGAGAATGGGCTCTTTGCATAAATTAGTGCAATCTGCTATGGAAATAAATACACTTTAATTTAGTGTTTTAAAATAGCCCTGCAGGACAGCATTTTGTCCAAAAGACAAACACCTTGAACCATTTCCAAGCTGTTGACCACAGTGCTTAGGTGTTATACCTCTAAGAACAAGCAAAACCATAAGTGGGGTCAATTCTCAGCTGGCTCCCAGCACAGTGCAGAGGAGCTGGTCCATGCTGGAGCCAGCCACTATCATTTACCCTTAGTGCTGCAACCGTTCTCTCTAGTGACTCTGGGGTGTGGGAACTAGCAGTCCTAATAGGGGTTAATCCGAACTCTTCGTTATAGTCCTACACTTTGGCAGCATGGTAGGCTTTCTGAGTCCCCTCGTGACTCTTTCTTCAGATACTGTCTCCCTCTGAATCTGAGAGATTTCATGGGAGTCACAGTTCAGAACCATTCCTGAACCTTGTACCTGATAAGAAGTAACAAGAAAACCCAGGATCATTTGAAATAACTCTGAGGTTTTAGGGTCAGGAGACATTATAGAATATGTTTTGTTTGGACTGCAAGTAGGGATGCTTCCTGGAATACTTACTCTTCAGTTCTTTCTCTGCAGTACAGAATCTACATAAAAAACTAGTAAACTAGGCCATTAATAAATATGTGGAAGCACCTGATCTGTGAGTACTGACGCAGTGTGTGTGAGGACACTCAGCTCTGCTAGCCCTATTCCAGTGATTATTCCCATGGAATTAAAGGGCTTACATACCATTGAAATGATTTGGAGACTGCCAGGCTTTCTAATGCAGTCTTTATTTTTTCCTTTTTCTCACCTGTAAGTTAATGCCTTTTACGTGTTACTTCAGCAGATAATTTTTGTAGTAGCTTTTCTACTTTATATCCCACTGGTATATAGTTTAACAGAATGACTTTTGAAACAGTGTATTTAGTTCCTCAATCATGCCTCTGGGAATGAATTCTTGCTGTATTACAACTTTTTTTATATCTTAACTGCTGTTGAGAACTTCAGCAAAGTTTTCTTTCAGAAATCAGTCCTTATTCCATCTCTGTGCCACACGTGCATCTCTTTTCTGTCTCCACCAGCTGTTTTTTGCTGCTGGTATCCATGACGCTGTCATGTCCTGTTACAGGGGCTTAAGCACTTAAAGGAATTCCTTAATAGCATTTCTATTTTTGCATCTGGATTTCCAGGAAGAAATCAAAATTTCACACCTGACTACCTGTTTGAGGTGTTATCCATGCTGCTGTGTCGATGAGCTGATATTGTGAAGATCCTTTTTAAAATTACTTTTAACAGGCTTTAGTGATCCTGAATGGTAGCATTTATGGTAGGAAATGTTTCATGATGGTACTTTCAGCAGTAATGATGCTCTATATTTCAGTGAAAAAGTCATGACTTCTTTACTGGCAATTATTTCCCCTTGCTTTTTGCAAGGTTAAATATGCAATGTTTTGGCAAAAGTGGTTAATGGGGCTAGTCAAAAAATTGTCATTAAATCGAGTTCTTGACAAGCAAAATTGTTAATGCTGAATGAACATTTTTCTGGGAAACTTACTTTCATTACAAATGAGAGTGTCCAGAAATGTTTTGATTTAGAAGTGCTGCTGTGCTGCAGTGTATTTCAGTTGTGCAATTTTTATTATGAACCAGAGCCCCAGCATCTCACATATCAGGCTCCCTCACTGTCTCTGATGCAGTCTTCCTCCATGGAAAGAACCTCAGGTCACAAGTTTACTCTGTTTCTACAGAGTAAACAAAAACTCTTTTCCCTGCAACTCCCATGAAGTTAACTACATTTATAAATTAAAATGCCCTAATTTTTGTCCAAAAACATTGTCCAAAGTCTATGAAGTATGGGAAATGAAGTGTTTCCCCAGGTAACTGCATGTGAAACAAAACACCTTTGATTGCATTTTGGTTGTTTTCTGGTACTAGATGAGTTCTTCAGGACACCAGAATGGTAAATGACTGAAAACCTCCATCTTAAGGGATATTAGCTTTCATTCCATGAAGCAACAATCTGTGTTCCTCATATGTGTTGTCATTAATGAGCCATACACTGCAAACTGCTTCTGAAAATTTTTAATACTCTTAAGATGGCACCATGACTTGTCACTGCAAAAGGCCACATCCACATTTCATACAGAGATTTCAGAGTTGTGGGCTATACAGGAATAAACCATCCAGATTTCTTTGAAGCAGATCTGAATCAGGGTGTGGGATAAGCTGCAGATTTATCAGGATAAATAAGGTAAAACTACATCTTATCATTTTGACTTTTAGGCAAACCTGACATTTGTTACATACCTGCTAACAGAGCTCTGAATGTGCTGCTCTTGGGAGGGAAGGTATTTTATAGACAAGCAATATAATCCCCAATTTGTATTTAAAAAATATGGAGACATTGGTGGATTTTAGGCATATAGCAGGACAAACCACAATCAGAAATGTGTTCAGGCCAATCTAATTGTGACAAAGTTCATACAACTCACAGCTACACTGAAATTAGTATATATTGTCTCATGAATTCACTTCATCTGCTGCATCATACAGAACAATTTCAGGATTGCTTAGAAGACTTACTGCAAATATAGTTTAAAAGTTTGCTTGCATCCATTGTATGTCAGATTTTAATACTCCTGTCTGTCTTTGTTAGTCTGTTCACAGTTTTCCAGAGGAGTTTATGCCATCTTTGGATTCTATGACCAGATGTCAATGAACACACTGACGTCATTTTGTGGAGCCCTTCACACGTCCTTTGTCACACCCAGCTTCCCAACAGATGCAGATGTACAGTTTGTCATCCAGATGCGGCCAGCATTAAAAGGAGCCATCTTGAGTCTCTTGACTCATTATAAATGGGAGAAGTTTGTGTACCTCTATGACACAGAGCGGGGTAAGCACCATCATTTTATGTGATTTTTATATTTCATAACTTGCTATGATTATTACCAGAATCAATATGTGCAGCCCATCCCAATTTTCTGTTGGATGCAGGTAGCACATTCTGGTGGCCCTACAAAACAAGTTTATTCTGAAGAAACTAAAATAAATGGCTTCATGGAAAGAAGGCATTTTTCTATTACTGATTGTTTATAAAGAGATTGTCTGGGGGATAGCTTTAGCAGTGTAAGCATTCAATTTGGAATACCTCGTTTCCATGGAACCACAGACTCAACACTTGCCAGAGTTTTTGAGTTCTTGCAAAATAAATAAAGTTGGGACTATGAAGTAGGCTGTTAAGCAAGACCTTCCACTGTGCATGTCATTGCAATTCCCACACCACTTAATATAAATGTGCCTTTCCCTCTCACTGGACATTTCATGCTGAGATACACTCTGGAGATGCCTAGGCATCAATAACCATCTAAGAATATAATGCATAAAATGCTTAAAGGCTCTGCTGGAGGAAAGATGCTCTAGATATGTCACATGGATATCTAGAGATTAATTTAGATAGATGGCAAGAATGACCAGGGGTATGTTTTACTAAGTGAAAACATTAAACCTGTATTTTTGCATGTAAGCTAATTGTTAGCTAAGAAGCATCAAAGGTAGCAAATCCTGTCAAAAAGAGCTCTAAGCATCAAAAAACGTTTTCTTTGAGGAATCTTACATATTTCTGTGGAGCAGATGTTGACACCCGGTCTGAGTGTATAGAATTTGGTTGGTTACAGATAGATGTGTCAGTACCCTTCTTATCACATTTATGATTAACAAGTCCAAGATCTTCAGAGGGGTCTGGATGGGGCAAAAGAAGCTTAGATTCCGTTCCTGGCTCCCATGACAAAGTTCTGATACCCTAACATATTGCATATTGATAAAGATCAAGTCTTCAAGTAGGTAAGTATGGAGAATTTAAGAGTGACATTAATTTTTGAATCTTTTAAAACTACTACCCAGACTTTCATATGCCATTTGTCAGAGTAAGAAAGGTTTGATTTGACCAAATGTGATAAACTTTGCAGCATGTGGTAAAGTAAAATGTTACAGGTTTCAGGGCTGATGAAACTTATCATGATTAGGGCTAATAAACTCCATTTTGGAAAGAGATGCATCAATCATCCAAGATCATGCCTAGTAAGAAATTTGGCACTTCAGACTGCAAAAATGGTACAAAACAGTAGGAGTTTCACTAGAACTTGTCTAGATGATATGACTATTGGACTGACATGCTAACAGAAGCCATGAGGGAAGACTTGCAGATTCAAACTTGCATTTTTTCTATAGTTCTCAGTGTGTACAATTTTTAGATAGACACAGTCTAATTGTGAGCTTATTATGACGACTAATCCTTTTGGAACATTTTAAGTTGTGTCTAGACTTCATTTTTGCCTTGTTCATACTAAGATTTCAATCACAGGTTAAAATACAGCTCTTGCTGGCAAAATTAGCCCCAGGAATTTGACTTTAGCTCTGTTGCCTTCTGCCCCTTGTCTCGAACTGCCGTTCACATCCTACTCGCAATGTCCATGGTGGGGTACAAGGAGCTGGCCCTAGAGTGATTTCTGAGCAGTCCTGGATGAGGCACAGTTGGTGGGAGCAAGGGGGTGGGTGAAGGGGAGCAGGCATTTAACCCCCACAGTGTTGTGGGAATGAAAATCCATCTGGAGTGGAACAGGGCCAGCATGTGTTGGGGCCTGCAGACACGGAGTGTAACCTGAGAGAAACTCATCACACTCCTACGTTTCAAACACAGCCCAAACATCAAAGTGCAGCCTCAGATTTCCATGCCCTGATTCAATGCCAGGTACAGCAGGGTTTCACTGGACTTATAGTCTCAAAATTAAGGCTGTTGGCTTCTGCAGCACCCTAGTGCAAACAACTAGACGTCCTGTGGTTGCTTAATTGAGTCAGCCAAAAAAACCCCAACCCTCATAGCCTTTCTTGAACCATTAAATAATACAGTTGATCTGTTCATTCTTATTTATCTATGTAGATGCTTGAAGTCCTCACAAGCAAATGCAGGGGAGGCAATTAAATAGAAGAATTGTTATTTTTTTTCTTTGTTTCTGCATAAAACTCATCTTTAGTGGAGGAGTTAATTTAACTTGAACTTGTTGTGCAACATCACTAACAAATGTTGCGCAGAGCTCAATCGCTGCACAGTTTGTGGTTTGTGTATTTTATTGCTCTCTGTGACTCCCTGAAAAGAAGTTGCAGTGGGGTAGGGATTGGTGTCTTCTCCCTGGTTTCAGGTGATAGAACAAGAGGAAATGGCGTGAAGTTGTGCCAGGGGAGATTTAGGTTGGCTATTGGGAGGGATTTCTCAACTGAGGGAGTGGTCAGGCTGCCCAGGTAGGTGGTGGGGTCACCATCCCTGGAAGTGTTCAACAAATGTGTGGGCATGGCACTTTGGGACATGGTTTAATGGCTGTGGTGGTGTTGGGTCAATAATTGGACTTGATAATATTAGAACTCTCTTCCAACTGAAACAATTATTCTATCAGTCTATGAAAATGTAGCTCAGTTAGAAGATAAAGGACAGCTGTATCTTTAGGTGAAAGAGACATCAATGCATATAGGGAGTTCGAAGATGGGCTCTGAGTTGTTTGGGATACCATGTTATCTTTCCTTCCTATACATGTGCCCCTGTTGCTCTTGTTTGATAAATTAAGAAGACTGATACAAGTTGAGAGAGGCAGTACAAGTACTGAGAAACAGACATTAGATTCCTTTGTTTGACGAGCAGTAATGATGAATGACAGCACCTGAAGTATTTGGTAGTTCCAATAGACTGCATAATTTCTTGTGATAGGCATTCAAATTTAAAAAAAAACCACAACACAAAAATGTTGAATGGTAATGGTGAATGAGTCCTTGTGTCAGTTGGTGAACAGGCTGCACATGTTCCTATGCTGAGATACCACTGGAAATTAAAACCCTGGAGCTGTCACAAATTTTAGTATTACCTATCTTAGATACTTAACTGCTTTTGGGGCACAAACACTGTTAAGCAGTTTACTGTCAATTCCTGAAATAAACTATTATTTAAATACTGCCTTTCTCTAAAGATTATTTTCTCACTGGTTTGTTCTGAGAATGTGAGAAATCACATTTAGGCTACTCTTTCTTCCTTTGGATATTAGTTATGGGCTAAATTGTTCTTGCAAGTAGTCTTACAGCATTCTGGTGAACCAAAACACTTCTGTGTATTAAACATGGCATTTACTATTAATAAATACCACAGCATATTACAGATGCCATACAAAAGTGAATCAACTACTTCTTGTGGGTTTATGCAGCTTATTGAACTATTTCAGTCCGTTCAGCTTGGAGAATGTAGAATCAACTTCATAAAATTGCTTTTCCTAAAGCAGTGGCTTTTTTTTGTTCTTTGCCATCAAATCACATAATCATATGGTTTCCCCCTCAGTGACATTAGGCACAATGCTGTGGTATTTGGCTCCTGCAATGAAGACAAAAGCTAGAGCCTGAACAATAGAATAAAGTTAAAATCTACAATTACATAGATAGGTGGTGAAGCTTTAAATCCATTGAGTTAGTGTGTACATTGTATATGCTTGTGTTTGTAAGAACACTATTTTCTGTTGCTATGAGATGACTGAATTTGGCAGATTGTGCTTTCAAATGCATATTTATGTGCAGGTGCAAAATGAAGTTCCTTTAAAATTGCTAAAACACACAAAAAAGAAAAATAAAATGTGAGATTTATGAATTCCATCAGTAAGAATTATGTCTTATCATTGCTTATTACAGTTGCTGGACATACTCTTCTGTGAAGAAACTGAAATTTAAGAGAAATAACAAATCGCATGTTCTCCTCCTAGCACCAACAGAAAAAAAACAAATTATACTTTAGAGAGAGTAATGATGCAGTAGGAAATGGCTGCTAAGGGAAGAAAGGACATTAGGTAGTATATAGAAGAAATAGTCCTATGTTCATTCCATGCCACATGGTTTTGGTTCATGTGAAAGGGAAAGGCAGGGTTGATTTCTGTTTGTATTAACTCACATCAGTGAGTTGACACTGTTGGTGGCTGTGATGCGTGCAAAATAACTGATTAATTATGTGGTGCTAACTGCCTCAGTAGGCTTCTCTGCAGTAGAACTAAGACTAATTAAGATTATGTCAGGATGAAATGAGATGGGGTTACATACATAAAGCTATTAAGAATTTGGGTAGCAATTGTCAGGAAAGTCACCTTTTGCATCTCATGCTGAGGATTATGTTTCATCAAAACCCTGAGGTTTATTTCCAGCTCAAGTCTGTTTCTCCTCTTGCTTTACCTTACTGTAAACCAGATGTTACCCCACTGAAGTCAGTGGGCCACTCATAGAAGTGTATGGAGAGGTAAGCTTGTGGTTTCCTTAGACACCTTTATGCTGTGTGAAAGTATGAAGCACATCACATTTAATTATAGACATGATATGGTAGATTGTAATACTGAAGGGTTTGTTTATTTAAATTGCCTTGTTTCTTAAGTAACGTTTCAGTTTATTTTTGCCTGAGAAACAGTTTTGTACAGATTGTTCACTTCCCATCTGTCAGTAAAACACAGGCATTTTTTCCTAAGGTACTTTGATTTGTCATACCTGCTGTGCACAAAGACACTGATTTCTGTCATGCAGGTCATTTAAACAAAATCACACCAAGTGATTTTTATGATGTGCATCAAGTCTTCTTCCTCTTCCTTCAGATCATAGGAAGCATCACAGGACAGGAAAGTGACTTTGATGTCTTTGTAATGCCTTGCTGCACAATAGGAGTTCAGTCTAGACAGAAGTACAGATAGATCACAGTCTTTATGGCATTGTAACCAAATACCTCTCTAAATCAGAAATTCATATAGAATCGTAGAATTGTTTTGGTTGGAAACAGCCTCTAAGTCCAACCATCCACCTAACACCACCATGGCCATTAAACCATGTCCCAGAGTGCCATGTCATGTTGTTTTGATTTAGTCTGTCAGTAGACATCTAATGATAACTAAAATCAAGGGTGGAAAAAGCCTTGGTAAATATTGGCTAATATCTTTAATTTTATTGACTAACACTGGCAAGGTGAAGTCCGAGGTGTGGAAGTGTTTGCCTAAAGCCTCATGTTAGCTAAGACCAGCTGAAATTACCTGTTTCAAAAGCAGTTACATCTTTAATCCTTATTACCACAGAAACATAAAAATTTGACCTGAATGTAACAGGTGGGTAAGGATGCAGAAGGCCTGAAAATGCAGCTTCAGAAACTATGAGCTGTCCTGTTCCTTTTCAATGTGAAACCTTCTGATACCCTTTTGCTTAGAGAAATGCCAGGTAAAGAACCAGGATTTTTGTGTTACTTTGTTTTAAAGATACAACTGTAAGCTTCTCAATGATTATGTGTAAGGCATCAAATTGCCTTAGGTTGGGTTCAGTACGAGGCAATGAGATCTGATTCACTGCTTCTGCTGAAGAAAAAGAGTAACTCTTCTGTTTAGTTCTGCTTTTACAAAATGAGGTTAGTTATCTATTGCTGTCAAAGGACAAGACACTTCTGTACTGCTTTCCCTGGAGAATAAGAGATTGGAGCTGATAAAAGAAGTAGAATGTAGAATCAGACTCATTATGTCTTTCACAAAATTACATTGATGGATTTATTACTTTTTTATGAAATAAGAGTTGTGCTGAAAATGACTGATACATATAACATAATATTTTTTGCAAAACAGCTGGAGTAAGATTAATTTTTGTGGAATCTAGAAAGAATCTGCTTTAGTACCTGGTAGATTCCTAGGGACTTTGTTCTGGTAGACTGAGTTTCTGCTGAAAACAGCAATGAGAAGCATAACCCAACAAGAGAGGCTGACTCCTGTTTATAAGCACTTTCCATCAGCAGATAGTCCTTCCACAGAGCTCATTTGTTAAACACCTTATTGTCTTTCTGCATGTCAGGAACTTTTATCTTCATTTATGAAGATCATTCTTCAATAAAGGGGGAAAATTAAACTGGTGGTAGCAGCTACCCCAGCATTAGCAAACCCTGAATTCCACACCTGCCAAACAGTCAAATGTCAAAAGAATCAATAGCTGAACAATTCATTAACATATTTATTCTCAGAGCAGGGGAGTTATCCCATGAAGGAAAAAAAAACATTTAAGGCTGGCTCACAGTTTTCTCAGAAGTAAACATGGACTTGTTCCACTTTAAAATTAGAATTCTTGATTGCTAGTGTGTTTCTACCTGTTTAATTCTTCTCAGTTACACCTATAAGGTTGAGGCACTTACATTTTCAAAAGTATGAAAGAATTTAAAATCTTGACATTATCTTCTGTAAATATCAGTCCATGGTGGAGAATAATGGAACACAAAAAGCATGTTTGGAAACCTATAAAACACCAAAGGTGAAAGAACAGGGGGAGAGTTAGTGCAAACCTTGATTCTTGTGAGTTTTCTGGCTCTTTTGCAGGAGTGTTTTGGACAGCATCCTAGGATCACAGGGATGGCATGTAGGCAATATCAGTTGCTGGCATTTAGGTAGCTATGTAGATGAGCTGTCTCATTCTGCTTTCCTACTTCTTCATATAATGGGAAAATCCACAGTGGGAAGTAAAATCTTGGCAAGAGTTCTGAGCTGAGGCTCAGCCTCCATATCTTGGGACCAGACATCACAGATCTGTACATTTGAAGAATCATGAGCCCCAGTAACTGCCATCCAGAAATTTCCCTGTAAGTCATGCTCTCAGCAAAAGGCAGATTGCAACACGGACACAAAATGTTGCATATTTTGCATGGGTTTGCTTGAGAGGATGGGATATAGGTTGAAGTTTTCAAGCTCTGGTACAATAGAGAGTGAACACAGTGCAGAGACTAATAGTAGAAAATCCCTTGTTTAGATTTAAAGATCATACTTCATATATTTATGTGCAATAAGAAAATGATCTGTTTCTTTCACTAACAGCTTTTTGGGAATGAGTGACTTTACAGTCTTCTAAAGTCTAGATTTTGGATTTATATGGAATGGAAAGTCACAGATATTGCTTACCAATGTTTGCATGAAATGTAAGTAATTTACCTTGACAAAGGAGGCAAATCTTCACATTCTTATTTAGGGCACATTGCTCCCTTGCGTTCAGCAATACAACATACGAACCAAGGCTCTATTCAGGAAACATGCCAGAACGTTAACTGAAATATTCCAGGATTGCTTTACTGTACATCACTGCCTAAATGTGTTTGGGAGTGATAATAATCTGAGCCTGAATTGTTAAATCTAGCTTTTGATAATCACTCTCCATTTATTCCTTCTGAAATCTCAAAAGTCTCATACAGACTCCTTTTATTTTGGTCTCTGTGGTACACAGATACAGAAGAAAGCCCTTTTACTGATCCTTTCCCAAACAAACATTGAGACCTTGTGTGGGAGAATGGACTGAGAGCCTTAAACATTTTTCTCCTGATCTTTCCCATTATCTGCTATTTGTCTAGCTTACCTCTGATAATCACTTAAACCATTTATCTAGCGTATGAACAAGAGGAGCGAATCAAGTTTGAAAGTCATCCAGCATGAGATGTATCATACTGGTAAGACTAAGATGCAGCCAGAGACCATCAGCACAGAGTTCGTGGCAATATTCTGTACTGCAGCTTTGTGCCTCTATGAGTTTTGTGTGTACACAATGGGTTCAGTTTGGTGTTGAGATGCCCCAGCAGAATGCCTGAGCATCCCTTGAAGTTCTCAGAACATGCATGACTGTCGGCAGTATTTTCCAACAACACATGGACTATCTACACATCTGCCACAAATTAGTGATGTTTCGTGGAGGCCCTGAGGACAAGGAAGTATGTCAGCCCATTCATGGAGAAAAACAGCATCACCAGAGCAAGATCATGGTATGACAGAGCCCTGGTGCTGCATGTGCAGTAGAGATGTGATATCCGATGCCTTGTGATAGGCTATTACAGTAGCCTCATTCACACTGAGTGTGAGTTTGGTTCTGGCTGAGACAGCATCAGAATCTGACGTAGCTTCATGTGAAATCAGCTTGTAAGACCAAGTCAGAACATTCAGGGTACGAAGTATGAGTGGGAAAGTCCTTGATAAATAATTTCTGGAAGCCTAAAGCAGAATCTGTGTGGCCATTGTGGTCCTGATGGAAGCAATTGGAACTCTGAGGAAAATGAGCTGAGGCCCTGCGTATCTTATGTACTAAACAGGAGAAATGGCAGCATTGCCACTCTCCCATGCTTTAGAGAGAGAGTCTGCAAACAACTGTATTTATAAACTGACTTGTGTAAGTGCATGCATTTAAATATTTAGCTGTTCATAAATATGCATGTTTTATCAACTTTTGATGTAGCCATAACATTTAATTTTTTTATTGTGTGCACAAGTAATTTAAGTGGCAGAAGCTTTTGTTCTCAGTTGATTTTGTGTGTGCATCAGCAAGAATTAAATGGCCAGGATCTCACATTTCCAGATTTTGTGAAGCAAAGCTTCAAGATAGTTTCCAAACACAGGTGGCAGGGGGTTGGGGGGGGAGGCAGGGCTGAAAAGATATATGAGAGGACTTGTTGGCCCTTTTGCTCTGAGACAAGGGCAAGGAGCTGACACAAAGCCAAGTCTTAGAGGTGATGGGGAGGCTTCACTTGGAACCAGAGAAGACAAGGTAGAATTTGTTGATCTCAGAGAGGAGATGGAACATTTTTGAATAGAAAAGAAGGCTGTTAAAAATAATACCTATGTGAAAAGGACTGTGAGTAAATTTTTATCAAAGCTATTTATTTAACCTATCTCACCCGATCAAGGAATTTACTTAAAGATACTTTGAGATTATTTTTTTCCATTTGTATGTGTAGCATAGCTTTAAAGGCTGGAAACCTTTGGTGTCTTGGGCATCTGGATAGCTTTTTCTGGGGAGTTGTGCCTATTCTGTTCATGGATGTGAACTGTTTTGCTGACTTAAAGTCTGCATAAGATGATTGGTGCTTTCAGTGGGGGTGAAGAAAGCAGCACTGTTCAGTGATAGAATCAGGATGAAGCAACTTTCAGGTATGTATCAAGAAGAGAGATCTGTAGCATTGCATTAATATGTGAACTCTGTTATGTATTTCAGTGGAGTAGCATGTTCTGGCTATCGCATGTTTTCCAAAGTGAGAATGTTTTGACACCCTGTATCTTCATGCAGTTAAGATGGAACTATTTAGCATGGTCTTATTCTTACAAGTGTGTTTATTTCTTTGTTGGCTTGTTTTTGTGGGGTTTGTTTGTTTGTTTTTTAATGTTTACTCTTCCTGTGCTTCTTTCTTCCCCTAGAAATAGTTTATTCTTAACCTGAGTGATAGCTACTATTGGTAGCCTATGGTACTTCATTGAATAGTGGTTGTTTCTTATTCACAACAAGGGAACAGATTCCCTACACACACTACAAGAGACCTCACGTGTTTGTGGGATGCAATAGTGAGAAGGTCTTCAGCCCAGACAAATGAATGGTTCACCAGGTGAAGAACTTCTGTGGAATGAGCATGGGCTGTTGTGGCTTAATGGAATGACTATAATAGTTGCAAGTGGGAATAAATGCCAAACACAGGGGAGATTTCTCTAGTGCATGAGGAATATATAAGTAAAATGGAGTATTTTAAGTTAATAAATCAAAGGTTCTCCTTTCAAAGAGTGGCCTCAGATACTCTAAAGTGGGTTCTCAGCTAATCAATGACAATGTTCTTTCCTCGCTACCAAGAGAGAGGCTTCATATGCAGTTTGAATTTCTTTTGGTATGGGACTATATTTGATTTACAGTTGATGGTCTCTAGCAATAAAGATCAACATTATCTGTATGAGGCATGTCAGGGTTTGCAGAAACATTTTTCAGATAGAAGATTCAATGTACTGATCAGCAGGTTAATGACCTGATCTTCCTCTAATTCATATATGGAAATACCATTGTTCAGTTGAAAGCACAGTGGGCTTTCACTTAAGAGATGTACAGAACGTCAAGAACACAAAAACTCCCTTAAATTTCATCATGAATTTCCCTTATCACCTAGAAAAATACTTGAGCTTTTGAAGAAACTCATAATGGACTACTAAGAAACTTTGCATTTAAGGTAGTTAAGTATGTGGTGTTTGCCATGAAGTTCATATGAAGAAATCTATTGATTGTAGCTTCAATGCCTTCCTTTATCTATAACACTCTGCCCTTTTAGATGTAGTTTCTTCTTTCAGACTTGAGAGAATTTACCAAACTGATTTGATCACATAACTTTTTTTTTCCACAAAATACCAGCTGTGTCAGTAAGCCTGAAGATGACCTGAATACTCTGTGAAAGAAAAATAGATGTGAATGCATTTATGACAAACCCATTCAGCTGGCAGGTAAAATGATCTCATATCCTTACGTAGTTTTTAAAGGATTTTTCTGTACAGTGATAACCACTTCTGTGGTTTCTCATGAGACATTTGAAATAACACCTTTTTTTTCTTTCTTTTTGTTTCCTTTTTTTTTTTAAATTATTGTATTGTCCTTGGAGTTTACAGTAGTACAGGACTGTGAGCATACATTTCAGAAGGTCTATAAGACAGCATGCTACTGTAGTGGAGTGGCATGGAAAATACTTCCATCAAGTCATTAAGTATTAATCTTTAAAGATAAAAAATGAAAAATTCCTGACATGAATTTTATTCTCTGTAACAAATAATTATTCATTTCTTCAGCTCTAGATGCATAGCTTTTCCTGGCTGCCTCTTTTGCTTTGATTCATGATGCAAAGAATTATTAGGAGAGAAAGGTGACCTAAGATCTTA
This sequence comes from Indicator indicator, assembly GCF_027791375.1. Lineage (NCBI taxonomy): Eukaryota > Metazoa > Chordata > Aves > Piciformes > Indicatoridae > Indicator > Indicator indicator. The sequence goes on from NC_072026.1 coordinate 11,181,267, forward strand.
TTCTTACTGGTCCTAAGCTCATCATGTTCACAGCCTGTTGCTTTGCACTTGGAAATATTTCTGACTTTCCTGGGCTGTCAGCCGCCCGAAGAAACAAATCATCAGTCAGCGATTTGCACAGCACAGCAGCATATAGTCAGGGCTCCTCTTTAGTTGCTTGATGTGATTAAACACAGAATTGTTGTCTCTTACAACAGCAAAATATCCCCTTTATTGCTTAAGTGTTTCTCCTTCAGTTTTTAGGGACAGGTTCTTCAGGCACTGCTCTGTGAAGTGGGTGGGCCTCGGAGTCTGGATTTGCACCTGAAGTACGTCTGTCCTACCTCCAGCTGAATAGGCTGAAGTTAGGAGTTTATTTCTCCACTCTCTAGTCATGTTCATTTTTGATAACTCATATTTTGATAAGCTGTACTTGAGAATTGAACCATACTGCCTAAGTGCAAAGACAGTTCCAATTTGCTTTGTTTGGTTGTGATGTTTTTGTAATCAGCACTTACATGTGGTGAGCATTTAACAGAGGCTTCTTTCCCCTTTATAAAGTGAAACCCAATTCTGGCTGATGAAATGGCCACCAATCACCAAAAAGCCATTTCCCTCCTTTCATGGTGTTCTTGTGGCCTGGAATATCAAGCAGTCTCAAACACAATGGCTCTGAGCTGTTCTTAACCTGTCCAGATCACAAGAGTCATAGTTAGGAAGACTTTTCCAATGAAAAAAAATGTATGACAGTGATCATTAAAGAGTTTCTCAGGGTACTTTAGGCTATTTTAAACACTCCAAAGCTATCAGATAAATACAGCAAATAATGCAGACACTCTCATGGGCCTTTTTAGCAAGATGGTTCATGCTGATCACTCTAAGCACATAATATTGTTATTTTTGTAGCATATATTCTAGGTATGTGTAGCATAGTACATAGTACAACGGCCTTGTAGATTTCTTCTGTGATCCTCTTGGCAATATAAAAGTGATTATGTAGTCTCAGAATTAACATGGGAAAGCATTTATTAAAACTCTTGGGTGCCCTCAGTTCAGTTTGAGTGCTATAGTTAATACCCAAATACAAGTGATTCTAATGGGTGAATGCACCAAATTAACTAAAATGTTGGATAAAGTTATGTTATAAACAATATATTTCCTCTTTTTGATGTAATTTTCAGTTGCCATTATGTCCTGCTGAGCCATTTAAAATACATGAAAGAATCCATAATTGTCACTCATCTTTATGAAATGTCAAAATCATATACTACATTGACTTCAGCCTGTGTTTGTTAATTCATGAAGAGTTTAATTTGATGAGTTGAAGTCAGAAGTGCAGTATAAAATCCTTTCAGTGCAGTTTAATTATTTTGCCAGCATTATATACATGACACCATTGTAGTCTAGACTGGATTGTGTCATGATCTGCTCCTAAGACTGAGGATATTGTACATGTGTTTCTAGATCAAAGAGTGCTGTTTGCTGCAGTCTTATTTGGCACTGGCTTTCCACCCCTCTCCTCGGATAAATGGAAATTATGATTTTGGGAGCAAATATTAGTCTTCAAATATTAGTTTGTGTAGTTTAGAACACCTTTTATTAGAAAGGTAAGGCTATATTCTTTAAGGGGGCATGGGGGGGAAACACACCAAAAAAAAGGAAAATGAAAAATAAAGAAGTCAGTCTTCTGACATTGTTTGCCTCAGCAAGATCAAACCTTTCAGCTGACTACAGTGGTGTCAGTCAGTGCTCTGTAGACAGAATTGCCTATTGCTTAGTAGTACTAGCGTTATTGATCCGTTGGATTTGTCAATGAACTGACAATGATGACCTCAAATTAGATCACATTTTTATTAAAGAAATCAAATCAAAATCTACCTGGCTGTGGACAAATAATAATGAGTTCCATGAATGCATAATTATTGCAGTAACACTTTTTGCAGAGGTTTCATAACAATAAAACCCCAAACCCTTCTGTTTGTTTTTTCTGTCACTTTTGGCTATGCAATTCTCTCCCTCCCTCATCCACACCCAGAGTGGTATTTTTAATGACATTGTAACGGGTGCCACAAAGAGGTGGAGAGGTGGGGGCGGGAGGGGAGATCTGAGCTTTTCTTTGAAAGGGGAAGTATGTGAGGGGGTGAATACAAGGATGCATAAGTTATTGCAGCCTCGAGGCAGCAGTAATTTATTCACTGACAGTTTGAGTTTCATGCTATGCTATTTTAAAAAAGCCTTACAAAGTAACTGCCTCCATTACATTAGTGTGTGTTGGTTTTAGAAATATTCCACATCGTGGAGATGGTTCGAAACCAAGCATTTGAAACATTCATCACAGTGTGGCAGTTGTCCTGTTTCAGCAAGGAAAACAAACAAACAAAAAAACAAACCAAAACTAATAATATAAAAAGGAGAGTTATTTTCCACATTTTTAACATGAATTTGGGTGCCCTGGAGGGTTTTTCAGAGTTGCTTCATTGCTTATTTGTTTTTAGATATGTTGATGAAAGTGCAAATTGTGCCTTTAGATAAAGCATGTGCTTTGTGTTAGTGCAGTTAGTGTTGTAGTTGCCTTCTCTGGAACTGTTTAGCTACCGTTCTCAAAGAACACAACAAAATGGATGTGAATGGCATACATTTGAATAATGACCATTTTGGTTCGCATTTTTTCCTTATGCTACAAATTAGAGAAAAGTCTGGCTGCATCCATAACGTGTAAGACCAAGCAATGATTCCCTTCGGACATGAACCATATAACAATATTTATGCTTTAAAGCACCGATTCCTTACAGGGAAGTATTTGACTTAGCTGTTTGATTATGAATTCTCATTTATATAGCAGTAATTTCCATTAGTTTAAGAATTATTGTGAAACTGCACATCTGGAAGCCTAAATAAGAACAGTGGCTTCCAAAGTTTGCGGTGTATAGAATTACACTGAATTTTCATGAATAATATATATGAATGCAAACATATTAAGTGCTAGCAGCTGTAGACCATTACGGTTTAGATTTAATTTAAGAAATCTCTTCATCGACCTTCAAAAACTGGCCACAGTGGGCAAAATAAACACATCATCGACTGCTTTATAGTGAATTTTAGATGCCAGCTGCATCCTCATAACACTTTCATTTGGTCTCCTATGAAAATTAAGGATAAAAATATATTGGGAACAATGATGTTATTTGTTCTTAAGTTTCAAGTGTTATTCATTTTGCATAGATGCAGTCTTGGTTTATGGGATATTCGTGTGTATTTTTCTTCAGGTAGTGGTTTTGTGACTTTAGTGACCTCCCTCTGACTATAAAGCTGGATTTGTCAAAATGTTTATAACATTAAAACTTCTACTGAAGGGAATTCAGACTGCTACGGAGTGTAACCGAGTCAGTTTGGTTGTGTAAAATCAAGAGTATACCTCAATGCAGTATAAGCCATTCATTCCATTTGCTGTAGTGAAGCAATGAAGATTCACACAGGTGAAGATTAGACCTTATGTGTTTAAAAATAATTTCTTGACAGGTCCATTTGAAAGAAAAATTGTAACATAGGGACAAAGGCTTGTACAAAATCATTATAAAAGATGATGAAAAATTCTCCAATATTTTGATATTCAAATGTGTTCCTTTTTCCAAGTCCCAGATAGGTAATTTTTAGGACTTCACATGAATAATGGATGCTATTTAAAATGTTTACTTAAGAACAGTGAGTTCATTGTATGAATAATGAGAAGTTTTATTGCAGGCCACTCTGTAATATTTTGATTGTCATATTGTATATCAATCTTCAGGTTAGATGGTAGGAATCCACTTAATTGTTGTATTTAGCCTGCGGTCAATACTGAAGGTGGGGAGGAAATACATTCTTGCTCTCTGTTTCTACACCATCTACCACAAAGAGTATTCTTGAGAACTATTTTAAGCAAATAATGATTATTACGTTAGAATGAAGGGAGAGAAAGAGGCTTCATTGGGCATTTTACTGGAAAATTGAGAATTAGGTTTAGTTTTGTTACTAGAGAGAGGCATATTTGTATGAGTTACAGTATGAAGAGTAGCAGCCTCAATTGCCACACAGAGACCAGAGTCAAGGAGCAATAAAAACAGAAATCATTGTGTCACAAGGGAAACTAGTTTTCTGTAAACTAATAAAAATTATGTTCTAATTATTTCTGTGTGACCCTTCAGGGATTTTTAGGTACATACTTGTTCAAGAAAAGTTGAAAGCTATTGTATTCCCCTAGTTGGAGTCTTTTTTTAAGGACTGTTGTTTTACAGAATATTCCTTGGTGCAGTGCCGCCTTCTCAAGTTACTACTCAGTCTTTACTTGTTTCCTTTCCAGGGCTTTCTACTTTATTCTGCAATAATCTAGCACTAGGTTCTTCAACATAAGTAACAAATGTATGCTTCCTCTCCTGTCTGACAGAATTAAAGCTTAAAAAGAAAATTTTGTTCAAGTCAACTGGAACTTGAGAAGGAGTGGGAAATGTTGAGTGAAAGAGAAATTACAAATCTCATTTCAGTCCAAGCTGAAAAATGCTAGTTTATCTGCAGAAAAATCTGCTCCAAGTTATTTCAAGACTAAGCTTGAGTTTAATCTTCTCCTAAAGGTCTATTTTTCCAGTAAAAGAAAAGTTAATTGAAAAAAAATCTACCAGCTCTATTACTGAATTAATGGAGCTGTAACTGCTAACAGGACACTTCCCTAAACAGTAAGTGAAGTTATATGCCCATCTGTGGCTCATGCAGGGCTTCAAAGAATATTTCTCGTTTATTTCAAAATGGCCAATGGCCACACTTTAGAGGACAAAACCTGCCAGCCATAAACATGCTGCTTTTTGCCAGAAAAAAAGTGTACTGGGACATTATTTTAGTATCTCCACACATTGGTTAAATATAATATATTATTCTGTACAAGGATAGAATTGTACTGAGACTAGAATTATTTGCATACTTACCTTCCATTGTTATCATCCATGCTTTGTTTTATTTTATTAATAATTATTGGGGAAAAAATCCCAGTTAAGGTACAGTAAATGTATTACAAATATATTCCTGTGTTAAATTTGGTCAAAAGCAAAATGGACATTTATTGATAATTTTTAAACATGAAATTATGGAATCACTGCCCTTCTGCGTTGCATAAAGTTTTTTGGCATTTATAGATATTTCTAAACACATCCTAAATAAACATGACATCATTAGCATGTTTTGCTAAGACAAACATAGCAGGTTTTGATTAAATTGTTCAGGTGCAGAGCAAATGTTTTCATGTTTGTTTTATTTTCTGCTCAGTCTTGTCCCTCTGACTTTTGCACAGTTCTGTAGATATTGCATTATCCTTGCAGGCTTCTCAAACATTGCTTATTTAAGCACAAGTTAGCAAAGTGAGTAAGAACATGATTTTATTGATGCAAATGAAAGATGCCTTCTCTTTGTCCCAGGTGTTAGTTTGTATTTACATGAGGAATGATTACCACAATGAGCCTGTTGTAAGGAGCTATTTAAGAGCTAGGGCTATGGAGAAAAGGTCCTAAGCAGACACAGGAACCATCAGACAAGAAGCAGTCAGGTTTGATTGCCATCATACTTCTTCCATGGTACTTCTCAGACAGTCAGCCTGATCTGTTATTTTTGTCTCATCTCATACCATACAGAAGATGAATAGTGCAGTGGCAACACAGGACTCAGATGAAGCTGTGGTACATAGTTACATCCTCTAGTGGTGAGAGTATTTTTGTGGATAGTAGATGAACCTAGACAAAATCTAATGTTGAGACTGTTTTATCTCCTAGCCCTGGTGGCACTAGTCTTTACATATATCATGATAAAAATCCCATTAAAGCTGATGAGAGCTTTTCGTTTGTCCTATTCAATTTTCAAAGCAAAAATCCTAAGCAATAGGATAAAGGCTCCAAAATTCATTAAGCTAAGTAGCAGAAAACTACTCTGCCAGGAAAGCAAACTTTTTTGTGCTCCTTGTGGAGGACAGAGGGGCTGGTGTTTCTTCCATCAGCTGTGGCCCTAATCATAATTTATCAACCTGCATTGCCACAGTGTTGTAAGTGGAATTAGCCCCTTCCATAGCTCTGGCCCATTTAGATGAAGTCAAATTACAAACTAATCCCCACTTTTTGATTCTGCACTTAATGGAAAGGTATGGTTTAAAAGGCAAGCTTCTATACGTTGAGGTCCTGTTTTTTTAGTGGTGCCTGGAAGTGACCATGTGCATGAATTACGCTTGCTTCACTAATTAGATTGTTGCATTCAGCTGCTGTAAGTTGCTTTGACCATAGCCAGTGGAGCTTCTACCTTCTATGGACAAGAGGATAATCATGGTGCATCAGTTTCACTGCAGTTTCACAGTAGCTCTGTTAAAACCATTGCATTTGCTGACCATTTGATAAAGGTCATTCTGTTTGTGACAAAACAAGCCAGCCAGAAAAGAATTACATAGCTTCTGGCCAAAAAACAAACAAACAAAACAGTAAGGACACCACAGCAATATTTTGTCTTTAACAATCTCTCTTTGTTTTCGCTTGGGATTCTTCACAAAGAAATGAAGTGGATTATCCACATGACTTTGGGAAGAAAGACTGAAATAGTCTTTTACCCATTCATCAGTGAGGTCAGTATGTGTGGATGAGAGATAGGTGTTGCAGTTTTATTTACTGTGCAGTGTAGAGGGATGCAGTCTGTATATCCAGCAAAGGAAGGCTTCCATCACGTACCACCTGAGCGTGGAACAACTTATTTAATGCAGTCTTATTGCTGCCACACCAGAGGCTTCATCTCCCACCTTCCTTTGTGCTGGTAATGGTATTCTGGAACACTTGGGAGAGAAGCCACAATTTTGGTCTTCAGATGCCAAGAAGAAAATTTAAGAAAAAAAAAAAGAGAAATTCCACATTAGCTGAAGCAAATCTAGGCTAATGTCGATTACCTGTGTTTTAAAACTCTTTTCAAGGAATGGAAAGGAGCTGATCTAAAACAAGAACAGTTGACTTAGCTCTTTTTCTGTTTCACTTCCAAGGTTTTATAGTTCTAGGTTGTAAGAGAGAGGATAGGACATTAGTATGTGTGGAAAATGTGTCAGTGGTGTTATGCGGAAGGCTGAGGAACTGGGAAGTCAAGTTGTTTGTCTTTTGCTGTTCAGGACAGATGATGGCATAAATCCACTCCTTTCTGCAGTTGTGAGTACAAAGGGCATTTTGGACTGTGCTTACATTAGGCTGAAAGTCTGAAGTGGTTTGTGCTGGAGTACCTGAGCCACTATAATCAACGTGTAATCAATGAAGGTATAGATGTGACACACTTAACCGCGTGCTATAGGCCTGTGGTCTCAGCCCTGATTCTTTTAGTGTGCTTTTATTTTCAATCTTCCCTCAGTTCCACATCATCCAAAGTGACAAAAGGGAATCACATTGGAGAAAGTAAATGAGCAAAGGCTATGGAGTGTGAGACAGTGTTTAAGAAATTCTGAAAGACAGCAATGAAGACACCAAGACTTTGATTACAGACCAAGATAAAAGGGCTAGCCAAAGAATGAGGACAGAGGTACACAGTATAGACCTTTTGAAACAGGGACAAAACTTTTGCTATATTAAAAAAAAATAATAATAAATGGAATTGGTGAAGTGATGGGACATGCTCCAAGAAGTGAGCAAGAAAATCTGGCATTGAGAGCTAAGACCTCAGTGAGAACTGTTAACTGTAGCAGTGCAGTCAGAAACAGGTTCTTAAACTCTTGCTGCTCTATGCATAGTCGTATTGCTCCAGTGTTTAAAGAATATGCTTTTTTAATTTTAACCTTTTTTTTTTTCTTTCTGAAATAACAGTAACAGAACTTTGCGCTCTTAAAAGAAAGATACTGGCTTGCTATTGCATTACAGGGGGAGCCTTAGTTAGTATTGAGTGCAATCAGAGGCGGACCAGCTCCCTGGAGTAAGAAACAGACATTATATTTTGAGCCTACAACATCTGCACATTAATAATTAGTAAGGTTAGGTGGAAATTTTGTATTGAAGCGACTCCAGTTGCTCACAGGCTTGACCTACCTGGTTTTCCCTTGTTTTTCGTACCTGCACAGAGATAATTACAGTGGCAGAAAGTGTTAAAATAAAGATATCTTACTTAGTTTGCTTGGTCAAGAAAAGTGAGACTAAATAAAAGTGCCTCCCTGCTGAGGGAGGGAAGTGGTGGAATGAGAACTTTTTGTTTAAAAGTATTGATTTGCACAGAATATGTAAAACCTTTCCATTATTTATACCAGGAACCTTCCTTGTTTTGTGAAGTCTTCCTCTGCATGAATGACTACAGTATAGGTAAACTGAGCGACCAAAACTATCAGTGTTTGTGCTTTTAGCTGTCTGTACCATTTACTGTATATTTTCTCATTCAGATTAGATAATATGAAACTTTTTGTATATTTGATCATTGTATTTTGTAACCATGCAATCAGATTTGCAAGGCTTTGGAAAGAGTAGTCGTGCATCACTATAATCTCAAAACAAATGGAAGAGTTCTTTTGTTTCACTGAATATTGGATTGAATATTCAAAGAGCATTATAAACATTTAAAATAATAGTAAACACTTGGCAGCATAATTGGGTGCAAAGCCCCACATAATTGTAGTACTGAGGCTGATTGGTCCCAAAGATGTGATCCTTCAGCTTCCTAATTTTACAGAACAACTCTGAGAAAACATTAAGAACAGTTTAGCTTGAAACTGTGAAAACGGAGAGCTTGCCATTCATGTGCAAGCCCTTCCTTTTGTAATGGATACTCTACCACTCCACAACCTTGGAGGAGAATTTTCTATCTCCTTTTTCTTCTTTAAGCTAATAATTATCTGTCTCAGATATGTGTACATCCCATTTAGTGAGGCAGTCCTTATCTGTGCACTTGTTGAATATGTTGCAATGAAATAACTAATTAGCAGTATATTCTGTAGAGAATTCTGTGCCACTTTTTAAGCAGGCCACAGAGTACATTTTCTGAGAAGCACATACCCTATTTTCATAAGTGATTTCCAAAGGCACATAGGACATGTCTTTCAGCATAGGCATTGTGAAAAGCACCTCAATGAGATCGAATGCCTGGCTGCCATTTACATCAGTGGAGTGCAGGTACCCCACCTGCTGAGATTCATCAGCATCTGCCTCTGAAAATCTAATCCTAGCACCCCACCCAGGTCACTTTTGAAAAACAAAACCAGATACCTGGGGAATTATACCTCTGTTGTACTGTGAAGTGAGTCAATTTCTGAGAGAATCATAGGCAAAAATATTAGTTGTTTCAATTACTCCAGTTGTTAGCATTTTGAGATCATTTAACAGAATCTTCACCTTTTACCATGTGCACATCCAAGAGCAAGATATTTTTTAAAAATATTTATTGACAATATAAAACTAAGAAAAGTAGCTTTAAATGTAAAGCTTTGTGCTGTATAATCATGGAGATACATATATATGGGCGTATAATCCAGCAGAAGTTAACGAAAGTTTAGTGGCTGTTAGTTCTTGAAGGATGCATAACCTTTTGTTGATATTGTTCTGTGCTCGTTGTGATCCAGCAGTGCACAGATGCAGTATGCTAATTTGAGGACAGATTTTGAGGGTATATGCATGTTCTTTACATGCAAGACCAGATTTTGCCCAAGGTGATCAAGAATGACAAGGTCAAGTCTCTACTGAAATTGCCTTTAAAGTCATACAGGTTATTGCCTGAGTCCAGTTTTTCTGTGAAGCCCGTCACACTGGTGTTTCTAAACCATGAATTATGAGAGCAGTAAAGTAGACAAACACTACCCATGCCTGGGTGATGTTACCTTCCTTCGTAAATTCCATTTGTGAAGCATAGAAGTGAATGCAATGGGATGGCACCATAGGGGTGGGAGGGAAATCCAATCCATGGGAAAAATGTCCTGGAATGGGAAGTGCTGTTGTCATAAATAATCTTGGATGTTGTAGAAAAGGCTGGATCTGAAGCTCAACCCTTGCTAATGCCTGAAGTGAACTCCAAGACTCTCCCTCACCTTCCTTCCCCAACTAAGCACATTGAAACTTAGAGAGATGAAGCCAGAGCTAAACTTTTGAATCACATTCCTGTCTCTACTTAGTGAATATCTATGCTGAAATGCTTGCACATTTCTCTACAATCCAGCCTAATCATTCATCTGAGCTGCCTTCCTGATCTAAATCAGGAATAGCATATTCAGCAACTGACCACTGGGTTTTTTACCCATCTAAGCTTTACTGGCTCCCAGCCCTGTATATAAAAGTTGCAAAAATAAAAAATAATTTTTAAAAGGTGGCATGTTATCAGAGCTAGCTAATGCTAAAATTCCTGAGGATGTTTGCCGCAGGGAAAGAGACCTCCAAGATTCAAATAGGGTTATAAGACTGAGTAATAAAAGCAAGACATTACTTCCCTTTTGTCTTTTCCCTCACTAGAAGGTAAAGATCCATGAATTTCCTGAAGGGTTATGGATAATCCCTGGTCTGTAGATTACATGAGCCCATTGAGTGTCATCACTGTGCAGAATAAACCAGATCTTTTTGATACACAGACCATAACGCTGCAATAAGTAATGCTCACTGATAGAGAGCACTGAACCAGGACCTCCTCTTTCTGCCACCTCAGCTCTATGAAATGTTTTGAAAGGTAATTTGTTATGTTTGGTCAGGTGTTGGCTATTGATGTCATGCTGATTCTCTACTAACTTTGTAAATTGTCATCCTGCAGACTCACTGCAGGAGGAATTAGTATAAAGCATGTTAGATGATACGTTCTGTACTCTGGTCAGTGTGGTAGAACTACACTTTGATGTTCAAAACCGAGTCAGAACAAATTGCCAAGAAGCCTAGGACCTGTTTCAAACTAGTATGAAGCCTTGTAATTAATGAACACATCATTGCTACAAAGAGAAATGCTTATACTGCAAAAATAATAGTGCTGTCTAAAAGCTCCTCGTTATGAGCCATTGGCAAAAAAAGAAGGCAGACTAGCCAATTGAGTGACTAAAAAGAAGCATACATGCAGACTGTGAGTATGGATCCATAAATTACCATTCCTATTATCATAAAAACTCATTTAAATTTCAGAATATTTTGAAATCAGTACTCACCCTTTGATTGCTCTATTTTTTTAGTGTTCAGAATAAATAAAAGGAAATTAACTTATGGGTTGAGACATGAGGCACATCCCAGCTGCAAGGGCAATTAAAATGCTGGATGGCAAAGGGTGAGATGTTGATGAAGAGAGACTTTGAAAGGCTGATAGCATCTGTTAATGAAAATTCTCAGAGGCAAAAGGTTTGTTTGCTCAGGTAGTTTGAGAAACAGAACGTGTAGATAAAGGTTAGGGAGAGGAATAAATATTTTTCTTACTTGATTGACTGAAGGTCAGATAGAAAGAATAATTTTACTATGTTTGAGGACAATTCAAAGAGCATAAATTTTTTTCCAAGACATTTATCTGAGGTGAATCCAGTTGTTGTGGGGTTTTTTTGTGATGAATATGTATTTCAATTCATAGTCTGATTACCATAATCTCCTGTGATTGTTTCTTCAAAGGAATAATATTTATCATTTTTTAAAGTCAGCAGCTGCAAACGTTTTTAAGAGAGGGCAGTCAGCAATACTGCTGCATGCTCATACTCAAACCCCTATATATTTCATGGCAAAGAATTAAATTGTGTTATCAATAATTTTAAGCTTGCAGCATACATCAAAATTACATTTCTAGCTCTTTAGATGAATGCAGTGATATGTGACACCAAGTTTTAGCTATTTTCAAAATCCTCTGCTGTTGATAGGTGGATAAGGTCTCCTTTCTTCCAGAACATTTATTGCCTATAACAGAATAAATGCACCAATATTCTCTTTCAGCTAAAAAACCCAAATATTTAAGCTTAAAAAATAATTCATTTTTACTCCCTTTCTTAGGTGATAATTCCACACAATTCTTTCCTTTCTAACTCTGTTTGTCATTGTATCACCATTGTACAGCTTTACCTGCAATAATAAACAAGGTTCTCCATCAGTATCCCAGTCCACTGCAGGCTATGGAGCTATTCAATTTACTCTATCAAAAAAGATATGAGGAAAATGTATTCTGAGCTACCACACTGATGTTTTTGCTATAGAACATCAGTGGCTAGTGTATCTGTAGGCAATCTTTAAAAGTATATATTTGACTATGCTACTGTTTGAAATAAAACCAAATCTGAGTATGAACAGAGAGAACCTAAGTTTGAAAATTGACTCTATTGCTAATTGTCTGTTAGGGATAAGCCAAAACATTTTTTCAATTCTAAATTAGCCCCACATGTGATGTACTTCTGAAATGATGAAGCTGGACTAAAATGTGTCAGTAATACAGAGATACATCAGTTCTGCAGGCTCACCAAGGAGAGGAAGGAAATCCATGCAGCTATATCAATGCCAGTGGGCACTAGTGTTACACACAGAAGGAGACCTTTTATTTCTGAAATGAAAGACAGTGTTCACTGCACCACCTCACTCATACCAGCCACAGCCAAGTCTTCAGAGTAGTTCCACAGCTTGGAGCAGCAGCTCATTGTTCCATTATTTATCAGGTGGCTTTTCGTTTTCTGCTTTTCTCCCAATCATGTGATAGGCCAACTACATCTCCTCAAAGTCAGTGTTGTCATCAAAAGATGAGCGAGTTCAATTCTCTACATCTTGCAACATCGGCATATGCTCTGGTTTTGGGCTTTGTAGGCTTTCCCTTTGAGAACTGGCTTCCCATGGAATGGGATACAGTTGTTTTGCAGACAAGTTAGGTTTTTCTTCACCAGCCTGATAATTGCTAACTCTGTGATTCCTAATTAGAATCTTTTTGCTAAGATAAATACATAAACACAATTAGAAATGTATTTTTAACGTGCAGTAATTAGCCTCATCAGTTAAATGCTAGTCAACACATTGGGATTTTTGTTCTCTTCTGGTTTTTCGATTGCAGGTAAAGGTTGTCAGTGATACCTACAAGTTGACTCATTACACAACATCATTTTATGTATTTTCTTCCATTGATTTCCATGCGCAGAGAAATTACACAGCATCTTTCATTCCTGACTAGAAAGAGAACACGAGAGACTGTCATCCAAATGCACCTGAACTTTGGTCACTGTTGGACTTGGTGACCTTAAAAGTCTTTTCCAGCCTTAAGAATTCTATGTAAGTTAAGGACAGACTAAGACCAAAGCGTCACACTTAGGTCTGGCCACAGTCACTTTTATGACATCTGACATCAAGAGGATTATGGCTGAGATAATTTCTTTCCATGGTGGCTAGATCTTGTTTCTTCAGTAACCAATGCACAAGAATAAGGGGAAAAACAAACAAACAACAACAAGAAAAACCCAACACCACCAACAAAACAAGTCCCCAGCTCTGATGGAAGTGGTTGGTAATATCTGTGTATCTCTGTTTCTTCTTTTTTTTCCCTGAAGAAACTTCTATTCTGATTATATCAGTTCAAAGGCTTTTCAGCAGAAGGCTTATCTGTTGCAAGCAGCAGGGCTTGGTGTGAGCTCATTCTGCCTTGCTCTGTACAAGAGGCAGTGAGTGAGGTTGCAAAACAGTGTGGTCGAGGGATAGAAATGCTCAAATGTGAATAAAAGGGAAAGAAGCCATTACAGAAGGCTGCACCTAGGCAAGGCTGTGGTAATGTACTAAGGTTATAACGATAGCTTCCTGATAACAATACTCAGCAAATGGTTTCTTTTGAATTTGCCAATGTCACTTGCAGCACATCCTTATTGCAGAATTCAGGGCACTCAGAGAAATTGTTGTTGGGCTGGAATGTCATTGGAATTGAACTCTTTAGATTGCATCCCACTGCATGTGTAATATTATTGTGCTTACTGCATAGTTTCAAGTTTTCAGCTGCTCTGGAATCAGGGCAGAGCTTCACAGAGGAAATCTCTCTGTACTTAAACTGCTTAATTTTCTTGTTTTTATTCAGATCCCCTAAAGCTTGGAAGTTAATTCTTTTTAACATTAATATGGTTTTACAATTTTGACATTTACATATTAAAAAGTTTACCCTTTGGGAGGGCTCTCCACTACTGCTAGGACCGTGTCTCCCAGATCTAAGCATCCTCTGGTAACAGAATAGCCACACTACTGCCTCTGCCAGCTTTCTAATAGCAGCAGTATGGAGAGCCATTAGTAATAAGGGCACAGAGGATACCCTACAGCCCATGTCCACTGCACAACACAATGCTTTTCACCTTCTGTTGCCTCACAAAATACATTATCCCTCTCTCTGATTTATAAAATTTTGTTTACCTGTCAGATTTTCCTAAAGCAGAAGATGCTCTGTTTTTAAAGTGTTTCCATCTCATCTGTTTTGTTGCCCATCTGCATCCAGCAGCTATTGTCGCTCAATTCTTTTTCCCTCAAAAATTATTTAAAGATTTGCATAACAAAGATGAAACTAGAACACAGCTTTATTGATAAAGTTTGGATCATGTTGTTGTGTTGAGGTATACCCATCTGTTCTGCACCAGGACATTGTGAAAGTCATATGAATAATCCCCCTTACGGAAGTGACAGCACTGCTTACAGCATCTCGATGTCTGCCCTTGATTATTGCACTTTTTGATCCCTTACTGTGTTACTCTCATTTTACACTGGCAGAGCTTCATTCAAAAGCACTGGAGTTGCACTGACCTAAAATCTGAGTAAATGAGGGATGAATTAAATGGAAGGTTGTTGTGAAAGAACAGATCAAGGTGAAATGCATGCAGAAAGAGACATTATTAAAAAAAAAAAGAGAGAGACTTGTATTCACTTGCATTCAGCAGATCTGAATTCCTGCATGTTTAGCTGTATCCCATCCCAAGCAAATGCAGGCCAGATGGTTCCTGTAAATTCTTCTTTAGAGCAGGGCAAGTTCACGTTCACTCAACCAAACTGACATATCTATTTGTGTAGATTTCTCTGTTTATGGATGACAGGGAATGCACAGGGGAAAACAGAGGTTTACAGAATAGGAAAAGCAGGAAAAAAAAATCAGAATGTGTTTGCCACTGGATCTGGAAGATCATCTGGTATCCGGAATAGAATATAACACTTCACGTGCTGGTTACCAGATAGAAGTGATCAGGTCAAAACAAGGTGGAATGAGGTTATTCTACTTCTGTTTAATAATTTGAATGCACATGTGTTAGGCTGAAAGAGGACTCCAGGGTACTGGTCATTTACCGCATCTTTTACTGGTGACTAATTTAGTAGCTTGTTCCTTGCTTCTTCCCCTACTGTAAAATTGTTAAGCAGGCTTAGGTTATACAAAGCATATTTGCCTGACATGTTTGGATTTTGAATGCTGGGGAGTGTTTTGGGTTGGCTAGTTGTTTTTCACTCCCATCTAGCATGTTTGATCTGCTTGCTTTTAGATTAGTGCTAGGCTGAGGGCTAAACACACAGAATGTCCAAGTGTATCCTATCTTACAGACTTCTGGTACACTTGAAATATAAGCTGGTATAATAGAGTTCATATTTGCTTTGGTGAAGCACTTCCCTTGATGGCCTCGGTTTTGGTGAGTTCGTTGTGCCCTTGTCAAACACAGCTCCACACTTAAATCCCTGAGGTTCACTTGTAGGCCAGAAGCTCAGTTCTTCGTATCATGTCCCAGATACATAGCCAGGAACACAAGTATTCAGATCAGAGCTGATGTTCAGTCAGCTGGCACAAGCATGCTGCATGCCAGGAAAATATATCCCTGAAAGATGTTTGGTGCTCAGCAAGGCAAAAGAAAGAGGAGCTGCAAGCAAAAGCTCTTTCATTTCTAATAGGAGGCTGAGGTCTAAGATCTTATCAGGAACATTCAGGAAAAGAGTGATTTACAGAAGTGGTAATTTTTTATCAGTACTTTAGTGCCAACTGTGAGGACTCACATGATGCTACAGATGTTCTGGTGTGATCGTTTACTCATGACGTGTTAATGATTGCTCTTACCTAAAAAAAGATAGCTCAGTGATGTAGTGCATAGAATTCCACATGGCTGATCAAACTGCTCAGATGGATTTTGCTTGCTGCATGGATGTAGGAAGAGTTTCATAGATGCAAAAGAGTGAAATGTCCTTTTCAACTCTGTTTGTAGGATCAGCTGAGAGATACTTTTATCAAAGGGATGATCTGAAAGACTGAGGTACAGGCTTTATTTCCCTGGCAGAAGTATGGAGATTTTGGGTGAATTTGTGTCTTAGTCCAGCTGCAGGGAAGACTGCCTAGAATATAATTCTGTCTGGGTTGTTTAAAGTCCAGAGACAGCATTGCAACAAATAACATGTTCCCCACTCTTAGGGAAATGTATTGAACATTTTCCCTATTTGCAAGCTTCAGTCAGCAAAACTCAAAATACTTGCTTCAGCTCACTAAACAGTGAGCTGGGCACTTGTTTTGTTCTGGTTTTATTACTACAACTACCTCTAGCCCAGTCATTTTGCAGTCTGTTTAGATGAGGATTAGCTCTTTTAAATCATCAGTATTTTAAGAACTGTCCATACAATGACACATTTGAATATTAAAGTCAGGATTGTCTCAGCTTTAATAGGTGAGCTGGATTTGTGGGGTTTCATTTGTAGATCATAGGAGCAACCTCTTCCCAGTACATGGCCAAAAGGGACCAAAACATAATATGGGTCTGTTACATGTCCTGGGAAGTATGGACATTGCCACTGTATGAGCAGAAATATTTGTAAATCAGTAACATCAACATCTTAATAACACACTGCAGCAAAGAGACATGGTGCCATCAGAAGAGCTAGCCTCAGAAGCAGTGCTTCCAGGAAAAGGCATGCCTTCCATCCTGCTGCTTTTTCTCATCCAAGGTATGACTAAAGCAAAAAAGGGTCAAAAGATCATATTGAGTTCTGAATTAATTTTTCCTGTTGTCTGTATTTGCATTAATGACTACAGAATGAACAAACTCTGAGTTTTAGTAATGTTTTTATGAGCCTGTTTTGAAATTATCTCATTGCTATCATCTCCTAGGAGGATGTCAGATTTTTCTTGTCTTATCTAGTATTTTCTGGTGTTATTGATTGAAGTAGTATAAGCTAATGGAAGCCTTTCCTGTATGGCTTCTTCACAGACCTGTGGTGAATTATCAGTTCTTTAGTCATCTGGGATAGATCTGATGTACACTACAGAAAACCTACAAAACAGAGTTAGTTGTTGAGCTGGCTGGTTTCCTTTAGGGTGAGTGAAATGAGGGGTGCAAAGAAAGTGCAGCACCTCCAGGGTACTTAAAGGTGAGCATCTCTTGTGAAGCATTCACACAGTGTGTTTACTGGGAGGTAGGGAATGGAAGAGCTGGGTGTACAGGTCTGACATGCATGGAAGGAGGAATTCATTACCCAGGCAGTACCCCCAAACTGTCACAACTTGCGCTGTCATGATAAGGAGTAAGAAAAGTTCACATCTGGGGATTAAAGGGTCCTTTTATTTAAACAACCATACTGCTTATGTAACAGCCTTCTTAATGGTAAAGTACAGCTGGAGCCTGGAACATGTTGTTTACAGGAATACCACGTCACGGGTAGAGAGGTAAAGTGAAGTAAATGGTGCTGAAGCCAATAGGCCTGGGGAGAGATGGGGGGGCTGGGAACGGTGAACACATTTGCAAAGGTGCCAGTGCACTGCCTTCCTGAAAGCAGGAGGTTTGAGCCACACTTCTGTAAAGGTCAGCAGAGGACTGGCCTCATGAGCTTGAAAGAAGTGAGCTGGCACATCATGGGCAGTGACCGTAGGGAGGATTTCAAGAACTGGCAAGGATAGAGGGGACTGTGACTGTAAAGGCTTGATGTGACAAGGAGAAACGAGGTAAAGAGACAGAAATGATGAAGCTCTGGAACCTTTTCACACTAAGATTACTCAATTGTATTGTCATGCATAGGAGAAAGGCTGCCGAGTAACCTTGCTTTCTCTGTCTTGAAGTGATAACCACTGACTAATACACACATATAAAAACACACACACCCCCCCACACAAACATACAATTGCACAAAACTAGGAAAACTGCCCAGCTTTCTTCTGACATATTCAAGGTTTGACAAAGAAAGCTCTGACTCAGTGTTAACTGAAGCAGGGTGCATGGCACTCACCAATAACATCTGCTCTTCAACATGTTCATTTTTGCTTCTTTTCTCGAGACAGTTCCTATGTTTTGTGTGTGTTATTAGCAAAAACTAGAGCTACAGAGTTTTTTAAAGTGTATTTTTTATTTTATAATATGTTGAATCATTTTGTTCAATTTGGAGTGAAAAATGTTATGAACTGTTTTCTGTTGTTTACAGCAAGCTCAAGGTTTGTACTTAGACATATATGAATGGTGAAACAAAGTTGTAAATATTCATTACATAGTGGAATCATTTTTTTAAAAGCACATCTTTGTACACAAAGCATTTGTAAATCCCCATCAGTGGTATTTATGTTCCCACATCAAAATTCCTTGTTTGCAGCCAACCAAGTATCTTAGGCTTAGATCTTCCTCCTACATGTAATGGAATCACGATGCTGTCACAGATATCACAGCTATTTCTGTAAAATATGATGTTAAGGAAGACTGAGTTCATTGTACTATACATATGTAAATGCCTCTCTTTCAATAGTCTGAGGGGAAAGAAGATGCCAAAAAGAATTCCCAACCAGTGTACATATCAATTGTCCCCACCTTTCATGGGTTAGTAAAGCGCATTCATAGAGAAGCATTAAGAATCAAGGAGGCTGCACACGTTTGAGTGAGACTTAAGGAAGTCACATGCTAAATTATAATAATCTAACTGCAATCTAGAAAATCATTCATTCCTTGTTTGTGTCTGTAATGAGGTAATGATGCAGCTCCTTTGCCTTCGTTGAGCTGTTACAGATTTATAGCAGGCTATGGAAGATCAAACTGCAGCACAAGTTCTTGTTATTGGTACACCCCTACAAGGATATTTGAGTTCAAAACACTTACTGGTATCACTCAAAGCAGTGAACAAGTTCTGTAGCTCAAACTTCTTTCACTTTCAGAAGTGTAGGGGCCTGGTTGTCATAGAACAGTTTATTGTTGATCCAGTATGTTGATGTGTTTGTGTGTGTGAAGACGTTCTGAGCTTCTCAGATCTGGCTTTGGGTAAGAAATTCATGGCATGGCTAAGTGATTGGACTGAAAGTTTTGCAAATAAATTATCTGGACAGAAACACAGCTCACAGGAATGTTTCTGTACAAAGAAACTCCACTGGAAATGCCTGTGTGTGCTTGAAGGTGGTGACCTCTGTCTTTGATTGACATCCACCCAGATTTGAAACAATTAGAATTATTCAAAATGTGGAATCTCCTGAATCAAAGCAGGTAATTCACCAAATTCCCAGCTACATGACGGGAAGGAGATTTACCATTCCAAATTCCACCACCTTTCATTTAGGAACTTGAATTGAGTAGCAGTAAAATATTTTCCAGTGGTTTGTGGCTCCAATGACCAGCACAATGATTTAATTAGCATTCTTGTGCAGTGCTTGGATCTTTGCCAGTTAATGACCCATTGCTGCAGTCTGCACAGTCCCTTCTGTCCGGCTCTCCAGCCTGATGGACTTCTGCCCAAGTAATGGCTGCAGGCTCCTCTTCCCAGCTGGCACAGACCCCAGCAGGACCATAAACATCCCTGAGAGGATCATAATATGATATATTGGACAGATACACCTCACAGTAATATACCGCTGAGCAATTCTGCTGAGATCAGTGACTCTGGATGTGACAAAGCTGAAAGAAGAAGCTGGTCCCTGCACTGCTTTCTCAAGTAATGAAGCACTTGCAGGCTATCAGCTCCTCTGTGTCCCAAGTGTTTGTGAAGCCTTTGTCAAACATTCAAAACAGTTTTTATGTTTTGTTCTGTTTTTAAATGGTTTCATTGTCTCTTCCCTGTACAGGATTTTCCATTCTTCAGGCGATTATGGAAGCAGCAGTACAGAACAACTGGCAAGTGACAGCCAGATCTGTAGGAAGCATAAAGGATGTTCAAGAGTTCAGAAGAATCATAGAGGAGATGGACAGACGACAGGAAAAAAGATATTTAATTGACTGTGAAGTAGACAGAATCAACACCATTTTGGAACAGGTATATGCTTTTCAGAAGTTGTGATCTCTTTGTGATTAAAGTTTCCAGAAACTTCCATCTCTAAAAACTAATTAAATCTCCATTGAGATGTGAATCCTAACAACTGGCTGGTTACCTATGACAATTAAAATGCCTCAGTGATGCTCATAGTTGGTGACAGCACTTACATGTAACCTACTAGGAAAGGAAATGTCTCTGTGATACTTTTTTTCCCAAATGTTAATAATGAATTATTTTTAAGTAGGTTAAGAACCCAAAACCTCGGCTGCAGGAGTAACATTACTGGCATCAGGGCTACTTGTAGGAATTGCAAGACAGGTGCAGTTTGTTAAGTGGAACATGAAACAAGAAATAAAAAGCCAGTGAAGTAGTTTTGAATCATCTTAAAGAATTCCCAAATGAAAATCTTACTAATGAAAAATTCAGCTGGTAGTCCAAACATTTCATTTGCACTTTTTGGTACATAAAGCTCTTCCCTCTGCACAGCCAGTGCTGTTGACAGCCTTAAATTGTGGTAATAGAGTCTAAATACCTTTATTAGGAAAGATGCACTTCTAGGTGGCTGGTTTGTGACTGCATGGCATTCCCAGTGCTTGCTTTGCCCCAGAGGAATGACCATGTCTTCTGGCCATCCCAGGGTGCTACCCAGAATGTCTGCACCACTGGTCGTGCTGTGATGTGTGCTCAAAGAGGTGTAGTAACAGACACACATCACAGGCAGCAGAAGCAGGACAGTTCCCTGCTGCTTGTGCTCACAGCAAAGTTGATGTTGGTATGGAACCAAATCCATGCTGCTTGTTTATTCATAGGCATGTGGGAATTCACTTACATTAAGACCAAAAAAGCCTCTGATTATTGCCACTTCCTAAATTTAACTGTGGATTTATAGCATGGAATAGATAAAAGAAGCATTTAAATTTCCTGAAGCATTAGCATATCTCTTAGAAATGTTGTACTGTAAATTAGTCACAAACTGACCTTGCTGGTGTGCACCCTGGGAAATGAAGAAGATACAGTCACTGAGCTCCAGCTCAAAGGTTTCAGTTCTTGTCAAGCCTTGAGGTGTATCATCAGTCTGCAGGGACTGAATCACTGTAGTCACAGCCAGGTCACACAAGTGCTGGTTGCAGGAAGGTACTCGAGAGAACGGAGCACAAGGCAACGCTAGTCGGCAACTGACAGGCAGCATGGTCGAGATGCTCACAGACACCACTGCATTTCACATGGCATCTTTAGTCAGTATGGTGAATGCTTTTCTCAGGGAAATCATACAGCAAAATGTAAGAAACTTCTTTTCTCCTTTTTTATTTTTAATTTTCATTTCTCATGTTTTTGCAAAAGATGCAAAACACCATACCCACAGCCCACTCTGATGATGCAGGAGACCACTCCTCAGCCATGTTTCAACAGCTCTTTGGGCACACTCTCAGTGGGGAACAGGTCTTTTGTTTGATCTTTCTAACTGTTTACATTTTGTTTTCTCATTTTCTTATGTTGTGCAACTGAGGGGAAAAAAAAAGAAAAAAAAATTAAACCATTCCACTACCTAAAGTGAAAGCTCTAAACCAAGCAAACCATAGAGCAAAAATCTGGCGAACTCTTTTCTGATGTAAGCATTCTAAATTCAGACCTAGTGAAGCTGTAGTTTTATTAAATGTTTGATTCAGCTTTCTATCAATGTCATTAACATCTGTGTACATAAGGATTTGCTGCTGCTGGAGCCTCCAAACTCTACAGTGCACTGTACACTACTCCAACTTTTGCACAATTATAGCTTTTCTACTGTCATCATTGGTTCATATGTAGCCCATCTCTATATAGTTAAATTATTCTTTTTCTGTATTATGCCCATTGTATGTCTTTTGAACTTCATTTACACAAAATTGTGGCACTTCCCTGAAATCTTTACTCCAAGTTATCGCAAATATTTCTAAAATACCTTTAAGTTTTCTTGCAGATGGGTTTTAGGACTCTGTCAAGCATTTTGAGGCAATCAGTTGAGTTGTCCAGTGTTTCACAACCAAATCCTGCAGACATTTTCACACATAAATACTGTGTCGTATATGTCACCCTGTTGATGTAATATGGCTGTTTCTACTTCATTTCATTGAAGATGCTCATCAGCAACATTGTTTGAATGTGCAGTATCAAAAATGGATTTAGAACTTTTTTATTAGGAAACCAAACTAGACAGTAAATCAAATGAAATACAACACTCAGAGATAAATACTCTGGTTGTAATGATGTCTTTTTAGTAGTCTAGCAAGATTTGTCCATTTATGCAGGACTTGTTTATGAGATTTGTCCCTTTTATTTTACTGGGACCATTCACTTGACAAAGAATTGTCCAAGCAGATCCTAGGGTGGTGCCTCTGGTGCTAAAAATAGCTTCTGGCAACAGTTTCTAGAAGTTGTATTTTCATGTGATACTGAAAAGCAACAATCTAAGTTTCTGGAGGGAAAGTCAGTAATGGAGGACTCTGGGCTGATACCTGAATAATTTTTGGTTTTATTTCCATCTCCTCTGCTTACCTTGTTATCTTCTCATAAACTAGTTTTTAAAATATCTCACAACTATGCGTGGTACTTAAATCCAGGCAGCCAGTTTGCTCAAGGGAGTGGTGAGTTGTCTTCGTTTTGCCCAACTGTGCTTGCTGATAGCACACCATTGAGGGGAAAGATAAACCTGGATTTGCATATTTCACATCTAGCATTTTATTGCAGTTTAGGAAGTTAAATCTGTGCTTTGTGTAGAGTCTAGAAAGTCTGCTCAGCTAAGAGGTGGTAACTACAGAACATGTTGACAGCATCCTGACCGCAGGATGGCAGATGGCTTTGAACTGCTTTTTCCCAGTGAGATCAAGGGGAAGCCAAGACTGTCCTACAGAGGATTGACATACCCTGCCTCAGCCCAACTGCCTTTCCATCCCTCTCCCTTTGTTGGCCTCATCAGGAGCATATCTTCTAAAGTCAGTCCTCCCTTCACCTTCCAGGAGTGGTCATAGAGTCACAGAATGGTAGGGGTCAGAAGGGACCTCTGGAGAACATCTAGTCCAATGTCCCTGCTAACACAAATACATCTAGGACAGGTTGCACAGGAACGTGTCCAAGTGGGTTTTGAAAGTCTCCAGAGACAGACACTCTGAAGCCTCTTCAGGCAGCCTGTTCCAGTGCTTCATCATCCTCAAAGTAAAGAAGTTTCTCTTTAAGTTCAAGTAAAACTTCCTGTGTTCTAGTTTGTACTCATTGTCCCTTGCCCTATCACTGGCCACCACTGAGAAGAGCCTAGTCTTATCTTTGTGACCTGCACCCTTTAGATATTTATATGGATTTATAAGATCCCCTCTCAGTCTTCTCTTTTCCAGGCTGAAGAGTGCCAGGTCTCTCAGCCACTCTTTGTAAGAGAGATGCTCCAGTCCCCTAATCACCTTCGTGGCCCTCTGTTGGACTCTCTCCAGTAGTTTCCTGTCCTTCTTGAACTGGACACAATACTCACTAGGGCAGAGCAGAGTTCACAGAGAACCTTCCTTGATCTGCTGAGCACACTCTTCTTCATGCACCCCAGAATACCTTTGGCTTTCTTGGCCACAAAAGCACATTTGCTGACTTATAGCAAACTTCTTGTCCACCTGTAGGAAGATAGCATTCCCAAGTCCTTCTCTGCAGAGCTGCTTTTGAGCAGGTCAATCCCTAACCTGAACTGATGCATGAGGTTTTTGGTTCCCAAGTGCAAGACTTTACAGAGTTCTTCCTCTCTTCAGAGAGGGGGTTTACTGTGGTTGCTATGGGTTTGTGTGGCACCTGCTATTTGATTTTCTCAGGAACAGCAGCAGTGTTTTCCAGTGACCCTGGATTTCAGAAACTTAAATAGGACTTATTCAAGAGCAAAAGGAATGGCAGAAATAAACAGACTGTAAACCACTAAACAGTCTACACACGTGCTGAGTTTGCTATCAGACTTTTGGGCTCTTGGCCAGGCCATTCAGCAAGCTTGTCAGTTCTCTGCTCCAGAAACTACATATCATGGCTTTGTGTTAGTGCTTGGACTGAATAAGAGTGACCCCTTCTCCTGTATCAGTCTGGCCAGTGTGTGCAGTTTTCTTCCTTTGATGCTTTTTTTCAAACCAGGGTATACCTCTCCTCCAAAAATGTGGGCTTATATAAAGAAAATTACACATCTAAGGATTTTCTTCAGAGACTTCAGGTTCTGCTAAAATATTCTGTACCTTCCTCCAGTGACATGCAGATGTGTGAGTCAGTGACTTCAAATACTCCATGTGCCTTTAGCACCTGGCACATCTGTATGTCCCTTTATTTCCAAGATCTGAAACCTGTCATGGGAAGTACTTCTCTTCTCAGAACTGGCTGTGCCCAGGATAGGGTCTCCTCCAGCAGTTTCCCCCTTGTATGCAAAGGTAAGGTAGGGAAGAGAGGTCACCTCAGTTTCTACTCTCCACTGGTAATCTGGTTTGTGCCAGGCTTCACTTTGTAGTGGTTTCATTCCCCTTCTAGAGAATCTTGTGATGGGCCTCTTGTATTGAGTCCTCTGGCCCTGTGTCTTCAGCTTCAGAGTAAGGGCAAGCAGAGAGATTAATAATTATTCAGTAAGTTACCACCTGCTTGTTTGTGTGCCCTATAGTTCTATAACCACTGAGCTTGTGGATCCATATCCCTCCTTGTGCAACAAAACTATATCCAATTTAATCATCTAGTGGCCTCTCAAGCATACAGATAGCAACACTTATGTCATGCAAAATTCATAAGCTCCCCACACTTCTTGTCCCTTGATGCTAAAATATTCCAGTATTCCTTCACAGATAGATATAAAATTTTGTTCTCATAAACAGAAGAACATTTCCTTCTGAGAACTAACAGTAAGCTTTAGCCTGTTCAACCATGTATTGAGAGACATGTTTTTGAGTCAAGAAATATGTTTTTTCTTATTCCCAGGATAACAAGCTGTTTTTCAGAGTAGAGTGGCTTTATGTCCATTTAGAAGAAAATCTCCTGAGGGAAAATAAGGAGGAAGAAACCCCATTCAGGATCAAAATGGTGAAACTTTACAAAAGGCCTGTTTATTCCAGAGACTGCATGCTTTTATCAAAAGTATGCTATCTCCAAGTGTAGTCATAAAGGTTAGCCTCCAAGGCAGCATCTGTATTGAGTGGAAGCATCTCACAAAGCAGAAGCAATATTACAGTAGAGAATGCAGTCCCCAAAAGTTTACAATGACAGTCAGGCTGTCAAAGAAGGCTTGCAGTAAAACGTCTGTAGGATTAGGAAGGGTAATCTGATTGACTGAACTCTGTCCAGTGCAGGCGCTGGCTGTGACTTCACCTTTGAGACTGAAATCTGGAGATTAGGAAGATGGTCTGCAGGGTTTAAGTGCTTCAGCCCTCCGCAGAACTGTTCAGGTCTCATAGGAGTGTGCTCATTGCACAACTGCTTTCACTTTTGGGATGTCATAAGAATGAATATAGAACTGCAGTATTCACTTGACCAGTAATTAAAAACAACGATAAGGAAGAATGGGAGCTGAAAAGTCAATGCCACTTTCATGTAAGCTTCCTGGTTTGTCTTTCATTCTGAACAGTCTGGCATGGGTTTGCTGGTATTCTCTGTAGCAATTGAAAATATAATAACTGCCTATAAACACAGTGGGGCACTTGAGGAAGGAGCAGAGCTACAAGTACCTTCAGATTCTTCTTTGCTTATGAACCCCAGTAAGGCTGTGTCCTCTGAAGGTACTGCACTGCGTAGAGCACAGCCTCCAGAGCACCATGTCCCTGCCACAGTCTCCAGGGCTCCATGCCACAGCCCAATTTTATCCTCTGTGTACAGCTGTGTAGAGCAGAGGAGGGGTTCAAATGAAGCTCCAAGAGAGTATCTGATATGTACAGTGTTGGGTAATGTCACTCAGAAACTGGTACAGTTTATTTTTATGCATTCAATTAACTAGAAACTTAAAATTTAGGACATTTTTTCATTAGGTGCCCATGGGTATTGCTGAAACCAGCATCTAAAGCAGAATGAAAGGTCATTCTTTCCCTTCACATCAGAGACTTTCAGCAGCTCACAGGTCCGTATTGGGAGGAAAGGGGAATTACTTGGGTCAGCTACCCTCAGGACTGTTGCTAGTGGAAGGTAAGTAAAAAATGGACATATGTCAAAAGTGACAACTCAGTCTGCCTTAAAGGGCCTGCTCCTATCAGCTGTAAAATTAATAAATGGCCAGAGATGGATTGCTGAAGCAGAGAGAAGTAACATCTGGGGCTAATCTACCCCACACAGAGCACCATTCACACATACCTAAGGAGAGATTTTCTAGCTTGTAAATAGTAACATCTCTCCAAAGCCATCATCCAAACTTCATAAAGCAAGGCAGGTTCCAAATGACAGGAATTTAACAGAGTATTACTCATCCGGCAGAATGACTGAGGTAATGGCACACAAAGCTTAAAAGTGTTCAAAAGATGTTAAAGCACAGTTTTAAATGTATCTGATCAGTACTAATCATAATAATTAATACAAAAACATCTGAGGGTAAATGTGCAAGCTGCTGTGTGTAGAAGACTGCTGCTGAGCAGCTCTGGTTTCTTATGCCAGAGGCAGATGAACCTGAAGTCACCATTAGAGTTTTTATTTTGCTGTGATAGTAGCAATTCCTCTGTTTATGTTTTATGGTAATTCATGGGGTATAAGTGCACACCCCAATGCACACTCATTTTGATCTTCTGTATATTTTTACAACGCTTGTAGTATGCTTTTATGCAATTGCAGGCATATTTGTGTGGTAACCTCTGCAACGCCATTGAATGCAGAGAGGCAAAGTCTGCAAGTCAACCATTATCCTGAACTTTATCCTGGAGATAATATTTTGATGGATACATAGTGCTCAGAGGGAGATTGTATTTGCTTTGAACCTCAGTTAATAGGTAGCTGTAAAAGCACAATTTGCCATGTAGTTCACTTTTTGTTGCATTTTTATTTTGGTGCATAGAATTTGTGCCTGTGTGTTTGCCCTCAGAAAGCCCTCTGAGGGTCCCTGTCATTATTTAGCCTGTGTCCACATCATGTGAGCTGCGTCTGCAGTTGACACTGGTTGTTACCCTTGTTGACAGTCTCAGGAGAAAAGTTGAGCCTAAGGGCCATTTGCAATAGCCTCTGACTTCTGCATTTGATGTACTTTGGAAGCAGATGTACACAATGAGGCTTCTCATGCCGTACCTGGTCTGCAGGGAGACGATTTGGTCTTTTGTTGGTTGTACTGCTATTTTTCAAAAGCAACATTCACAAGAAATCTTTCAAAGATAGAGAGTATTTGAGGGAAAGGAAATGCTGGCTGGAATTTGCTGACCATGTGATCTCCTGAGTTTTTTGTCCCACTGTATTTGTCCAGCTCTGGGAATCTTTGCCACCTCTTCTAAGCCCCTGGCTGGTTTTAAAATCCCTCATTCGCACATCTCTTCCAGTGTTGTATAGAAGTTACTTTGTTACAGTCCTATCATTTAATGTGGTTCTTTCTTCTCCTATAAAGGATAAACTCTTTCATCTTAGCAGACATTACCTTAATTTCTGCATCTGTCTCTCGAATAGTTTAATGCTTGAAACTCTGCTTCTAACCAAAGGCTTTCCTTAATTAGTTTCCAAGGCAACCATCTTGGCAACAATTCAGATGAACCAACTGCAGGGAGAGGAAGGAAACACACTATCAAAATGAATAGTAATAGCACAATACCACTGTGCAAACAGGCATTGTACATCACCAGTGACAGCATGATAGTTCTGGTGTCTCATAAGTTCATTTACAAGGGAAGAATTTCTACCTCAGTAGCAGAGAAACCGCACAAGAGCCTATGTCTGTGTTGCACAGCCGACTAAGCTGGGATTAATGGCTTTGGTGCGATATGAATCATGTCCCTGAGGGAGGAAAAGAACCACTGATGTTTTTCAGGGTCCCTCATCTACCAAAATGTTCCCAAATGCTTTTCATAGAGCACCCCGCTTCACAGAGCAAGACTTTCAGAGTAGGGACCACTCTACAGGGCTTTTTGAGCCTTAATTCTAGCAGCACAGTACATAAGTCACTAGCAATTGATAGCTACCGCCTAGTAGGGGGATGTCCCTAAATATGAGGTCCCTAAGTATCATCCAGAGCTATGGTACATTTTCTCAGGGCTACAGATGAGTTTGGATCATCTGTAATATGGCAAAGTCCCTCACTGCTTGCTATTATATGTTCATACATGATTCCTAACCCAGCTCCCTAACCCAGTGCAATTCCACTGGAGTCTCTAGAGCAGATTCAAGCTACCAGGGCAGCCTGGGTTCATTTTATAATGTATCAGGCTGTATATGTCATCAGCTAAACCTCAAATGCAAACTCATCCCACAGTGTTCAACCATTAAGATGGAAAACAGCATAACAATTTTAGAGGAAATTAAATTTCCCAGCCTGTATTACTAAATTAAATTTATTTGTGTCACACCATGCACAAGTAGGTGTACTGGCATATGTACTACTGGAAGCTCATTCTTCCAAAATATGTAATGAATAAAATTATCAATGATAGACATAGACCCTTAAAAATACCCCAAGTATCTTCTATCCTGGGAGAATGCATGTAAAGAATCAGAAAAGAAAAATATAGCTGTAACTTTATTACCTCATGTGAGTAAAATGGCTTCCCCTGCTGCATACACTAAGTCTAGTAAAAATAAATTAACTCCTCATAATCTCTTTCAGTTCATGGTTTATGCACCAAGTTATGGAGGGAATATTGCGGAGTGCTGTTTATAGTGAAACAGAATAAACCTTTCGAACTCCTTCAAAGCACTGAAAAGAGCAAACTGAATGCAATGCTAGTCACAATAAAGTACCATTTATAATATGAGGTATAAGAAAAGTAACCTTCCTTTCCTAGAGGAGGCTGCAGTGATTTATTTACCTTTTCTCAGTTTCATAGGGCATTTAAAAAGGAAAGGAATCACTCCAAAGGAAGGGGGGGGGGGAAGAATGGCTACTGTTCAGTGTTTTTCAGTCTGCTTGAAGGCAGTGCTCTGCAGAACAAAACCCCTTCCAAAAGATTCTCATGTGAGCATTGGGACTGAATTACTGAGACACTTCTGGGTTATATCCAAATAATAGTTTGAAGCGATCCTGACATGTAGTAATGGCTTACATAAGCAGAATTCTGTTTCCAGGGACTCATGTTCAATTCCAGGGAATAACACTGGGATTTTACTCTAGCGTATCGATGGGAAGCATGGAGATAACAGGAAATGTATATATTTTTAAAATGAAAACTGTGTGCCTCAGTTTACCTACTTTCTTCCTCTCTTCCTCCCAGTGGCTATACATCCTTTTATATTTTGAGCAGCTAAGAGTGAAGGAGTTTCATTTACCCTGTGGGGTATGGGAGGAGAAAATGAGCATTGTTTATGTTTGTCTGTGATTGCAAGAATGTACTCTTAAGAATATTCAGCTTACACCTTTCACTGAAACCCAAAAAGGAGCAGTTAGGTATCTTCTGCTGTGTCACAGGGGTTAGGCACACAATGCAAAGGGCACTAAAGGACTATTTGTTAATGATTTGCATATGCCTTCAAACTGTATGGCAGTGCTGAAGTATTTGTGATCTCTGCAGAAGATTTGGGAAACTAAGAATAAATATAAGATTACTATTAACAATAGTCTTTGTGACAGTGACTCTAGGTGTGAAACTTAGCAAAGGATGCTAGTCCAAAAGTCTGATAATGCTGAATTTGATATACCTGGTATAGCATACACAACTGCTGAGAAGCAAGGGGGTAGTGTAAGTAGAAAGGTTGTATGTGAAGTTGGAAATGAGGGTGTTATCATGACAGTACTGTGATATAAGAGGTAGGAGCTGTTTGAATCATAGAGTGAAGGAAATTTAATCATGAATGTTGCTAGAGAAGAGCAGTCAGCTCTAGCAGTGCAGCCAGCTACATGTTTCTGAGCTGAGAACTGACTAAGAAATGCCAGTGTCTTTTGAAAAGGTGGTTGTGTGTCACTGAAAAGCGTGTGATGGTTACTGAAAAGCTTATCTGTTGTGGAGCAGTTCACACAAATTCCTGTTGTTCTGGGCTCTCTAGAGTACCACAGCACAGGCAGCAGCAATACCTATTCACTCTCAAGTTAGCAAAACCTCTTGTCTCTTCTTAGAGTCAGTGAACTGAAGCGTAAGCAGCAGAAGATCTATTTCCACAGGGCCTTGACTGTCACTCATCCATGACACCCTTGACAGGGTTAGGTGCAAGATAAATGAATATTTCAGAATTTGTCAGAAGTAGTAGGGAGACAGGATACTGTGAGAGTCTTTCTCTGTGTACTTTTCCTATCAGCTAATAGAATTTTCAGTTTTCTTGGACTCAGGGACATCCATACAGAGAGACAGAAGTGCAAGCTTCCAAATACACTACCAAATCAGCTGTCTTCAAAAAACTTCATGCCAAAAAAAAAAATGTGTCAGATCAGAGAACATAACCCAAATTCCATCATGTCATGGCTGCAGACCTTCTGGTAGTATGTGATCTGAGAATGGTTATAGCCAAAAATGAGGGAAGAAGATAATGCTGAACCAGCAGATCCTGAAGTCGAAACCAGTGAGGAGAGTGCCATAGCATGGTTCATCAGTGTCTAATTAAAGCAGTTCTGGCACTCAACGCAGAAAGCTTATTGTGATTTCAAACTTCCTGTGCACGTTTGTTTTTCAGTTGTTTTCTGTGAGATCTGAAGCCTCTATGTGAAATTCCAGGTGAGTTTTGAAATTAAGATTTCACAGAAGCTTGAGAAAGTACCAAACCTCTGTGAAATTACCTTGGACGTAAAATCACCTCATTATGAATATTTTTCAAGGGAGGATATTTCTCAAAGAATATACTAGAACTGCATAGACAATTAAAATATTATCTCCTTCCTAAAACAACCTATGTGTGGAAATCACTGCTGCAAAGTAACATCTTTAATTAAGTCTATTTACTTCCCATAAATACAACTGAAAAAAAAACCCTCCAGAACACAGCTGGATTTTTACTTTATTAATCTCACTCAAGAAGCTACAAAATTCACTGATGAAAGATTTCTACAATGCATCTCTTCAGGGAAGCTCTCTGGGAACAGTATCTTCTCTTGAGAATATCTTGGCAAAATAAGGGGCAAAGAGCTCAGCAATTTTGAGTATGCCTTTTCATATGCTACAAAGAATTTTTGTTATATTTTTAATAACCTCCCATGTTCAATCTTGTTTTTAGTGCAATAGCTTCAAGTAATGCAGGGTAGCTTCAGTTTTGGTTGACTTTGACATGAAGGTCTTTGTACCCAGGGACATGACTTGCAAAGAGAGATGTAGTCCTGAGAAATATAACCTTGTTCTCATCTGTCTAAGCAAAGAAGAGATTTTGATACAAAGATAAGTTTATCTATTTCATTCAGCTTAAAGAGTAAATAATTGTGATTATGAATGCCAGTTACCAGGCATCATAAAAATCTTCATCTCAGTGTCCCCCAGGGTCTGATGTTTTACAGTTGAATATATACTGTAACAGTAACTATGCCAATGGATGGCTTTGTGAATCTGACAACGGTGCTAAATCACACCAAGGAAAATGAATTTAGGAAAATTGTCTCAGGGCACAGAAAATTCATGGAAAAGTTTGTCATCACATTGAAAGAACTTAGGAGAAAGCATCACACCCTCAGAACCTGCGTTGCAGTTTGTAATTTTTTTCCTAAGTAATTTCTAATGTAACCTTTTATGCACAAATTAAATGTGTATTCCACCACACGATCTTCAATCAGCAAATGTCAGATTAGTTATGGGAACAGAAAGTTTAGCCATATGGAGGGAGAATGAAATACAATGCAGCTTTCAGATGTTACATTTAATTACCCTCCAAGGACTAACAAGCACAACCATCATCTATCTGGAGACAGCCTAAAAGTAAGATTTTACTCTTGATGTGAGAGAGGCAAGGGAGAGAAGGGCAGAAGAAGGGGGACAGAGGGGAAAAAAAACCTGTAATAAAATGCATCAGAGGCATCTCAGATCCCTGCTCCCACCATGCATATTTTTGTCCCCTTCTTCTAGGAGATTCCTATTGTCTAGGAGATTATTTTCCATGAGAGATACATTGTGGAACAGCCAAAAGCTGTTTGTTTGAAGAATATTTTGTATGCCCAAATATATTATTTTGATACTTTACTGTAGAGGAAAGCAGGATTTTGTTTATGAGATGTAGTCACAAATACATGAGGTGGCAGTTGCAAGGAAATAAAATTCTTAGGTCCAAACACTGCAGAAAAAATACCAAATCAGGCAGCTGGGATTGTGTATGGGTTCGTGACATTCCCTAAAGGGCATGAAGCTGCTGAAATGGTGAATGCATTAATCGCAGCTATACACGCAGTTATTTTTATCTGCAACAAATACTACATGTGTGGAATCTTTATCTTAATCTTCATTTAATATTTAACTCAAATTTAATGTAGTAGTCATTTTTCATATAAATGAAATAATTGTTTACTGCATATTTTACAGCATCACAATCCCTGGTGGCCAGATTCCATTCCCATTAATACTAAGTGAAGAAATAAACCATCTTCCCTGGGTTTGCACTGCAATTACAATCCTTTTGCATGGGGAAGTCACTTCTACTGAATGTGGAAATGGCTTTCCTTCTGTGGAACTGAAGTCAGAAGTATCACTTGCTAGGCTCTGACAGACCACCCCTAGCTGTGAAGTATCTTTGGCCACCGCAGGATTGCATTTCCTTTTTAACCTTGTGTATTGGTGCTGGTGGTGTTGGTGTGATAAAAAGAGACAAAATCATGACACCAAAAAAAATCTGTTTTTTATAAGTTTGCTGAGGGAAGCTGGAGCTTTGCCTACTGTTTATAATCCTCAAAGGGAACTTGCATTTTCTGCAGGAGCATGTGTGTAAATTGGAAAACAGAGGGATGGGCTTTGCAGACAGTTAAATGGATCTACTGAGTTTACAGGGGATTTTCTTTTCACTGTGGCATCTGGTTAGACGAGGAAAATCCTGCTTGCATTTCAGGATAGCTTTTCTTTTCTATTCTCCTATTTATTGTACGCCTATCTGGAAAATTTACATGACAAGAAGTGACCTGTGCAAAGTAGACATAGTGAGGAGTGATTATGTATGGCTGTCAAATTGCACCTTCACACACATGGTAACCGTAGAGGGTCTGCAGAGTAGGAAAAAGACCAGGGAGAGGGATCTCTTCCAGCTGAAGGGCTTCTTCAGTTTCTTCTTTTGCTGGAGCAATAGAAACGGAGCTGACATGCTATAGGTTACAGATGCCACTCAAGATAAGCTAAACATCCTTGCTAACATACTGACAAGAACTTTTAGGGCCTTGACTTCAGCTTTTATTTGAACTAATTGGATTGTCACCCTGATACTCTGTTTCTCTACTTTCCTAAGTGTGTTCTGAAGACCAAATTAGCCAGTGCCACTGATCCAGTAGGGTGCTGCATTACAGGGCACAACTTTTCAGTCATTCAAACCAATATCAGGTTGGAGCTGCTCAGATCTGAGATAAGGTTTAAGTAACTCCATCTTCAGAACAGAAATGCTCTCACGAGGATAGTACTGGAGGGAAGACAGTGGACTCCACAACAATTTAAGCTTGCCAGACAGTTGCTGTGCATGATATCCATGTTGTTCACACAAAGTACTGATTGCTAATCCTGATGATGTTGTTGATTTTTTTTTTAACCTAAGTCCATTTATCTGTTTTTCTTGTTTGCTACTGAAAAGAAATAATTCTGCTATTGCTTCTGATATTGGCACAGTGCTTGAAGGCCAAGGTGTCATAATTGTATTGCTGTAGCAAGGTGTAAAGGCTCAACTGAAGGCAGCTATTCTTCTGTCCTCAGAAACTTACACATATACTTAAAAATAAGAAGACACAGTTGTTAAATGTAGGCTTTTTGCAAAAGTGGAACCCAAATTAATGCTTGAACAAACTTAAGAAAATCAACAAAATGCCTTTTTACTCCAAGCATATAGGAAATCTCTTTTTTTCTTGCTGTCTTTTTAAAACATGGGAAAGTATTGTTCTATACTTAAACTGCCTCATTGTTCCCAGGTGTGGTCAAAATGGAAAGAAACATTACAGCAGGTCAGATCTCTGCCTGTCATTCCATTTAAGTGGCATATTTCTGCCACTTGTTAAGTATGAAAAGCACAGTAAAAATCTTTAGACCCTCTTTGTGACAGTACTGCCTATCAGCATCAGTATTTTATGTTATGGAAAGATCTAATAGAGTCATAAAATATCATGGTTTTGAGGTATCATGGTTTTGAGGTATCATGGTTTCATGAGGTAGCCTTTACTTTTGTGATCTTTTATTTTCTTCTTGTTTTCATTTGTAAATAAAGGATGATACATAACTTTGACTAAACAGACTAAACTGACCAGATGGCAGTAGATTCAAATGAGGGGAAGATGAGTTCCCAACAGGTATTAATTGGACATGGTAGTTTTCTTTTCACTGCTGCCAAAGCTGTGATAGCTGCTTCTCTAGGTAAGAGTGTAAGCATATCCTCCTACCTTGTATTTTTCTAGGACTTCTAAATCAAAGCCCACAGAGGCAATAAGGTGGGTGTAAAAGTGGCTAAACTGCTGGGCTTGGAGGGTTGTAATCAGCAACACAAAGGCCAGCTGGATGCAAGTTACTATTTGGGGTACCCTGAAGCTACTGAGGTTAAAACTATTTAATCTCTCTGTTAATGATCTGAAGATTATGGGATGGAGTGCACTCATCAAGTTTGCAGATGGTGCCAGACTAGGAGTGTTTGGTACACCAGATGTGTGTTGCAAGTTGTGCTGCAATATTTTGACAGGCTGGTGAAGTGAACAGAAAGGAACCTCATGATCTTCAACAAAGGGCTGTGCAAAGCCCTGTGTCTGGGAAAGACTGAAACCATGCACCAGGAGAGACTTGATAGAGGCTTCCTGGCTGGAAAGCATCTCTGCAAAGAATCTTGGGGTCCTGGCAGACAAGTTGAGCACGAGCCAGCACTGCACTCACACAGCAGTGTGATGATTAAGGGACTGGGGCATCTGATGTGTAAAGAAAGGCTGAGAGAACTTTGGTTGCATAGCCTGGAGAGGAGAAAGCTTAGGGATAATATTAATAATGTCTCCCAAATACCTGATGGGAGGAATGAAGTAGGGCCTGAGTTTCAGAGTCTCAGTGGTGCCCAGTGACAAGACAAGAGGCAAGGGTACAAACTGAAGTGCAGGAAATTCTGTTTAGACATCAAAAGAGTCATTTTTACTCTGAGAATGGTCAGACACTGAAACAGGCTGCCCAAAGAGCTTGTGGAGTGTCTGTCTTTGGGACAGGATTGATGTGGTCCTGAGCAACCTACTATAGCTGCCCCTCCTTTAAGCTCAGGGGTTGGAGTAGTCAGTCTTTAGAGGCTCCTACCAAATTCATCTGTCATGTAATTTTCCTCCACCCAGAAAAGAAAAGCTCTCTTTCCTTTTATGAATCAGATACAACTATTGTTCACCTACACAGCCTGTTCTTACCATTCTAGTTCCTTGTTGAGTCCTTGGGGAAATATTCCAGCACAATCCCCAGATCTGTCTCCATCACTACTGCTTAAACCAGCTTCCCTGTCTTGACTTTCATACCAGAGTTCACCAGTCTCCATGAAATGTTCCTTTTACCTTTGACCCCAACATTTAATTTTCATGGCCAAAACCCACTGATCCATTATCTAGACTAGGATATAGCTGTGGCTGTAAATTCAGTAGGGAATAAGTCAAAGGGTAATGGAATAACTGTGAGGTTAGTAATAAAATTATTTTGCTTCCTCTCACTCTTTCCTCTTAGGTGTTGTGCAGTCTTTGAACTACATCATGAGAGAATCATAATTATTGCTTTAGAAATACCACAATGCTCCATACCAATTTAGTATTGGCCAGATAATCTCTAGAATGCTGTCTCCCAAAACTGTAAAGCTAAGGCAAAAAGGTGTAGTCTATTTATTATCGTGATGACTGATGCAGTGGAAACCAAGTTGTCTTTATGCTTTCATTCAAAAAATAACTTCTCCAGGCAAATGATAAACTAAAATGGACATTGCTGACTTAATCTCTCAAATCTGGCATATAGGTCTGTACTTCCAGTAAACCAGGTGCTGGCCAGCAGATCTGACTTGTATTTTAAAACCAGATACATTTTAATTATGCTCCCTTTAGATTTTTCTCTTAATGAATTGGAAATATACAAATAGTTAATTAAAAATACAAACTTTACTGGATTGTATATCAAAGCTGACATTATGATCTTCTTATCTACAAGGCAAGAATCATGTGGGATCGGAAGTCTGAAATATTTGTGACAGTTTGCAGGCATTTTTTCCTTCCTCCTTTGTTCAGTATAAAACCTTACAAGCTTTCCTTTCAGTCATGGTGAAAGCAATATTAAGTCATGGACATGAAACTTAGTAAAGACATGTAGCCCTGTGAAATCCTTGTCCTGTAATCCTAGCTTTCTATTCACCACTGGTGTTCAATATCCCACTTTCTATATAAGCTTCACAATATATAAGCAGTCAGCGAGATTTATTTGTTATACTCTTGTTTTCTCTCTTCATAAAAAAGCTTTATCCATCCCTTGGCTCCCCTAGGAGTAACACCGATGTCTGTGATTGCTTCTGTTGGACTCACTAATCCAGCAGCTCCTTTCAAGATGCTGGACAGTTTGTAGAAGGTGGAAAGTGAGGGAGTTGTGCCTATTAAGATTTAGGACAGCATGCATAGTGAATTTTAAAAACGTTGTTAAGATCCAGTTAAATAATTATGAGCTAACATGCTTGGTTGTGTGAGTAGAAATACTGGCAGGTCACTTCTGAAAGATGCTTTATGAATAAAAACTTGACTGTAGTATGTTGGACCTCTCCAGGGGCCTAAACAGTTGTTTCTCTTTGGTTTGGAGACATGACAACAGATGAGATGAAGTTGAGTCTGATCTATGCTAATGAGCCCTACATTTCCTATTTGCAGTATTGTTCCTGATGCCTGTAGCAGCTCCATGCATGTTTTTCTTCCAGCCTCTGACTTAATCTGGGCTATTTTTCTCTTAAATAAACACATTTCTGGATAGAAATGTAAAAGCCTTGTTACTTGTTATTAAGGTTAAAACAGCAAAGAGCATTGCTGATAAATAAGTTCTTTGTCTCTAACTTTTTAAAAGTATATCACTGCCTTTAAGGTGAAATTAAAACATACAGAGAATTCAGTATGCAAATAGCACACACACCAGATGATCTGAAGGAAGCCTGAACATTTCCATAGAAAACAAATGTGAGTGTAGGAAAGCAGATGCTTCCTACCAACAGAGTGTACAGACAGTTCTCAAGAGGACCTGAGCAGCAATTTATTTTCAGGCTGTTGGAAGTATGCAAATTCCTACAGAATTTAATGTGAATTTAAAAGAAATGGTGTCTATTAAGGACAAGACAACTGAAAGAGGCAATTGGGAACTTAATAATTTAATCAAGAACTTTAACAGGCTCAGCAGTATGTCTAATGTCAGTGACTCAAATGTCTAGTTTTAGTAAAAACCTAAGTGGTCATGTTGAAAAGCTATCTTTTAGAGTATGGCATTTGGAGTATTTATCTGTAGCCATGGGCAAGTAGGTTGGCATGGTGTATAGAGACTTTCAGCTGATTCTCCATCAAAAAGCATCATCTGCTCACTTGATCTGTTCCTAGGGTGTAGTCAGTGATGCAGCTGTGGTGTATTGCCATCATTAAGTTTGCAATTTTTAACTTTCGTTAGTTTAACCCAAAAAGTCTGGGTAAGTTTGACTGTATCCTGACACACATGGAATCACCACAATTATTAAGTAAATTCATGCTGCTAGACATTGTTCCACCTGATGGCTGTGGGACTGGATCAATTTTACTGAGATTATAATCTGAAGGCAAGGGAACAGTGCTAAATGCAATGGCATCATCTTGCACAACAGGTATTGCTGGTGTGCTGGTATCTGGCTGCATAGAAATAGGAACTGTGGTTTTTTCCCTCCTTTCTGCAAAAGCATGGTGGTACTGGAGTGGGGATGAGCACACAGGATGGCAGAATTCAGGCTTGCCAGACAGTGCTGCTTCACCTCTTCTTGTTACCCTTACAGAATCCAGCTGCTCAGATCATCCTGCTGCTTTTTTGTTTCCTAGTGATTCCATTTAATGACTCCATTTGTACAGAGAAGTGCCCGAGTGGGGTCAGGGAAGGCAGAAGGAGGTGGTTTAGTGGAATGTGCAACATCACATTTAGTATAAATTTTGGCTAACCATATAAGGTCACATAGGTCCATTTAGATGCTCTGGAAGTGACAGCATTTTGAAAGTTGTCAAAAGGCAAGGAAGGTCACTGCTTATAACTTCAGGAGTTTAAGCATTCATTTATGACAAGGCTTGGCCAAGGTTCTCCACAGTATACAGGAAATCCCCTGTATAACCTGGGCCTACCAAGTCCCTCTGTGCTGGAATGGTTTAATATACACAGTGAGAGGATGGGCTGTGTCAGTCCCCTCTCATACACTCCACAAACAAGGAACAAAGTAAAAAGGAATTTACTGAGTGGATAGATACAGTGATACCTCATTTCAGAGCAGAAATACTTGAACTGATAACTAAAATTAGCAGGGGAGACACTGTGATCACAGTGAGATTGCCAGGTAAGCTCATCCCCACAAGCAGTGTCTTCTCAGTTACTTTTCTTTGTGCTGTGCCTGCATGTTTTAAAAACACAACTGACTGTCCTGTCTGTAAAGCCACAGGTCTGCAGCACTTGTGCTGCCCATGGATTGGGCATAGAGGATTACCAAAACATTCATTCTCTGGTGTTTTCCACTAGTTAAGAGTCATCCCCTTACAGCTGAATAATACGTGATTTTTTTCCCTCACACAGGTTGTGATCCTCGGCAAACATTCTAGAGGCTATCACTACATGTTAGCTAACCTGGTAAGATCTTTTCTTCATTACAAATACAGCTAAGATTTAGAGGATAATATATTCTGTTCAGGTTGTGGCAACTTTAATCAGCAAAAGAGGAAATGCATGGATGAGCTCTTGGATTTTGAGACATTACTTCAGTAAGTACTAGAACTGGTATGTTATTTGTACTCAATTATGGTCTGTTTTTTGTCTAGGAATCTCATCCTCTACTGATTTTAAAATAATAATTTAATTATGTGTTTACCACTAATTTGTATCCTCATAAATAAGACACTTGATAACTGTAATCTATGTGACATTTGAAATTTAAGCAGTCCAGAAAAAAATAATTGTAGCATATTTGTGTATAAAATAAGTAGTAAAAAGATGCAAATTAGAGCTATTCCATCAAGCAAACCAGACTGTTTAGCTATTCTTTTGTATTTCAGAGTTTAGCATGGTGCCTGTCTATGTGTTGACCTTCCAGGACAAGATAACACATTATTATCTGTATCAGAGCTTCTTCTGGGTTATGAAATTACTTTCAGGGATGTTTATGCTCCTTTTGAAACACCATCTGCTAGAGTTCCTTAGTAAAACCATTATATTGTGATTAATCCTGCAGCAAGAATAACTTTGGGCTTCAGTGTCTACTGTGAGTGGAAAAATGTTTTTCCAAAACTCACGTTTTTCAAGACAGCAATCCCATATAGGAGGAAATTCTCTGTATCCCTGGTTTTGTGTGGTTAAAGCAGAAAAGATAAATTTTAAAATACCTTATTTAGTCTAAATGCTGCTCTAGGATGTGTCACATTGCATTATAAGAACCAGTCCTGATCTCGCTGATTAGCATGTGCATAGAAGAGGTTCTTATTCTGGGTTACCTTTTAGCATGTGTAACCATTAACATTCAGGTAAACATGACTGCAATCAAGTCATACTAATCAAAAAGACACCAATTTACTGCCTCAGGTATAAATAACAACAGAGTGGGAGAGAATCCTACCATTCTGTCTGCAAGTGAAATGTTCAGTAATGCTGTGGCAGAGAGCTGCCTGACAGGGAAGTGCATGCTCTGCCTCCACAGAACAATGTGGTTCTTAAGTGGTTTTCTTCTCCCAGCACTGAATCTTTGTGCTCACTTTGCTGTGCAAATGGGATTGAGATCTTTGACCATCTTTGCCATAAGGAGAAAAGAGGAAACAGTGCTTCAAGTTTGCCTCTTTCTGACCTCTGAAAATAATGTACCACATTACCACAACTCAACAGGGCAGTTTTCTATTGCAAAGATCTGAACAAGAAGACATTTTAAATTCTATTCTATGCCACTATAACAGTCCCAGTTGCGATAGTAATTGTCTCCTTGGTAGAATATTTTCAGCTAACAGGAGTGAAATTAATCCTTTTCTTTTGTGCTATACTTGTAGCAGGTAAAACTGAGCCAAAGAAAAGGAACTTTGGATTTCAGTGATTCTTGTTTCCTACATGTGTCCTCCCAGGGTTTCACAGACATTGTTCTGGAGAGAGTAATGCATGGAGGTGCCAACATTACTGGATTTCAGATTGTTAATAATGAAAACCCAATGGTTCAACAGTTTCTACAACGCTGGGTGAGACTCGATGAAAGGGAATTCCCTGAAGCCAAAAACTCACCATTAAAGGTATTTATTTTACCCTAGCAGTGATGGAGACTATATGAGTTGCTTTTAACACCTCTTGGGGGGGATTTCAGCTCTAGGTGTGTGCATGTTTATGGTGCAGATATTCGTAACGTAATCATGTTAACAACATTCACTGCCCGTCCAGAAGAAAGAAAGAGGCATAGGCTGTCAGTTGGACATAAGAGCCCACTGTGGTGGGAGTTCTCCAAGGCAAAGGCTTGGCCTTGCAAATCCTGTCACTGTGCAGTGACTGGGTGAAGGAGAGGCTACTGTCACTAGGAAAATCACAACCTTTTGCTATCTGCCCAGCAATATTTTATGCTTCTAAAACTACTCTATAGTAGTGAGGGATGCTATTCACTCTCCAGTCATGAAATATGTCAGGGGTACTCTATCCAGCAATTAAAGTCATAGAGTATTCTAGGACCACTGCATATTATTAATACTCCTTTTAAGTTCCTTCTTTCTCTTCCTCCCTTGATAAGGCCTGTTCTTTTTCACCAATACACGTAGGTGAATAAAACTGGGACTGGTGGTGGATGAGAGGACCTTAAATTCTGTCACTCTCAGGCAAAGAGCCACAGCCTTGATGAAACAGTTCATGTCTTTCCTGCTTGATTTGGGAGAAACACATGCAAATTGATGAGCAGATTTAGAAGTCAAAATTACTCAATAAACTGGAGTAATGTGTTGATATTAGTAAGACAAAATTCAGGGAAGCATAAAATACTACTAGAAAGGAAAAATCTAGTCCAGTCCAAAGGAGGTGGAAGCACTGATTCTGAGTTGGACTACAAAAGGAATAGGAACCAGTTATAAGGTAGTGCTACCAATGCCATTCAGAGGCATCTTTTCCAGCCCTAGGATTAGGTGATTTCTGTGGCAAAAGAAAATCACCTTAATCCCATGCTACCCAACAGCCCTGCTGGCATTTCAGAGGAAGCAGAGAAAGGCAAACAGAGGCCCATAGCACTGGGATTAGTGTATTGTTCTGGGCTGATTAGAGCTGAAGCTTGCTTTCTAAAGCTTCCTTGCACTGATGGAGAAGTGAAGATAAGTATCAACCAATCTGAAAAGCTCTGAAATATATAAAGTTAACCTGGGAAGATTTTATTCCACTTGAAAGCAATTTACCTTAAGGGAAAAATTATTTTCCATCCTTAAAACAAAAGAATATTAAGTATATGGTACAAAAACAAAGATTACATTACCTTTCCACAAATGGACTGCTCATTATAGAACTGGGTGCAGTATTTGTCAATCAGACAAAAAGCATACTTAAAAAATTGATGCACAATAGTTTTGATTAGGAAATAAAATTGCCTAGAGATTAAAGCCCTGATGTTTAATTTATTCTGTATTTTATCAGCCTTTCCCTTCGCACTCTCTTTTTTTCTCTTTGCATGCTCATGCATTTATAAGTAGAATTCAAATAAAGTGGAAAATGAGTTAGCTCTCTTGGCATGACTTGGAAGGGACTGCATTAGGGTTACTGACAATTGATGCAGCCTGCTAAAAAAATTATCAATGTGTAAGTTTTATGTAGTGCTAGATTGGACAGCAATTACAAGATTATTTTAATGCAAGAACAAATACCTTAAAATTACTATCTGATTCCGTATTGTTGTGTGGAATGTGACATATCACCTTTGTTAACTTGCTAAAACAGGAGAGGATGATCACTGCAAAGCATCACAGGAAGAGTTAAAGGGGGTCAGGATGAAAATGTACCTAGATGCAGTTAGAGCAGGAACTACCCCACACACCCAGTAAGAGTTCATAAACTGCAGTCTTTTAGAACTCATTAAGAATGGCTGCTGTATAACCTTCTTCACAGTCCTGCTTTTGCGCTTTTTTATATCAGATACAATCCTCTTGATCTCCACATGCAGACACGACTTGTTCTGTGCACATTTCCTAAAGCTTTATATCAAACTGAAGAGCTTGCAATAAGATAATGCACATTCTTAAGAAATATGGATCAGTAGTTGTGCTCTCCTGCCCTACAGAACAGAATTAATGTCTTCTGAATTTAATAGGTCTCACCCACAAAGAGAGTAGATAAGGGGGCAGTTGAAACTTGGATTTTCCCCTTTCTAGTCCAGGTGTGGGCAGCATGTCTTCTGCACTAACTCCAGTGTAAGGAGTTAGTGAGCCAGGAGCTCTATGATATCACATAGACAGGCAGAGGGCAGGGGCACCAGTACATCCAGATACCCCCTGCATTATTTTTTCCTTCAGTTCATTCATTACAAACACTGTGGCAATACAAATACCAGTTACAAGAGGCTTGAAATCTGGTTTTACACACTGAACACATTCAGTTGCTCTCAGCGTGTACCTGTTGAAATGTTCCCCTGCACACAGACCCTTAAATTACATGTGTGCTGTAGTGCTGCTGAATACCAGTGACATCATATGCAAAACTTTCGCCATTCTAGGAAGGAATATTTTCAGACAAACAACATAAATTGAGAAGAAATGTGAAAAAACCCATCTCCATGGTATTTTGTAGGTGATACTAAATTTATCACATTGGGACATGTCACCAGATACATACAAAAAACAATGGCTGAAGCTGTCAGCAACAGGAATAGTTAAGGAGTCTGGGGGTTTTGTTGAAGAGTTACTGCTACACAAAGCTTACCACCCTGCTCAGATTTACCATGGAGTAAGAAAAGGCAGGTGGGGAATTACCAAGGAGATGTAATGCCTAAAGTGTATTTTGTGATTACTTCCAAGAGAAGTAATCCAATCCATTCCTTGCCACAGATGCTACCTAATCAGGACTGTGGTCCAAACAGAAATGATTTATGTTAAATTCAATTCAAAACTGTCTTGACAACCTTGTTAAAAAGAAAAAGTATGCTCCAAAGAAAAACCAAATATGAACTCTTATTTGCTATTGGTAACAGTATGGGCCAGCATGGAACTACAAAGTGGTTTTGTTGTTTTGCTGTTGTATGCTATACAAAAGGAAAGTATTTTTAATTTGTGAATTGAAATAGATGAAATTGTTAAACTACACAAAGCACCTGCGGCAAGACAGAGCAAGCAAAAGGACTTGCAAGCATGATTTTTCTAAGAGTATCTTAACAAAGATGATAAAGCTGGGGGCAATTCTAAGATTGCAAATTTTCACCATACTTTATTTGCATCAATTTTAGTACACATCTGCACTGACCCATGATGCAGTCCTAGTCATAGCAGAGGCTTTCCGTTACCTCCGAAGACAGCGTGTGGATGTCTCCAGGAGAGGGAGTGCTGGAGACTGCCTGGCTAACCCTGCAGTACCATGGAGCCAAGGAATTGATATCGAAAGAGCACTGAAAATGGTAAGAACTAACATACCAGCTAATGAATGTGTGTGTGTATTCCACAACAGCAAT
The DNA here is from genome assembly GCF_027791375.1 of Indicator indicator. Classification (NCBI taxonomy): domain Eukaryota; kingdom Metazoa; phylum Chordata; class Aves; order Piciformes; family Indicatoridae; genus Indicator; species Indicator indicator. The sequence goes on from NC_072026.1 coordinate 11,225,441, forward strand.
AGTTCCACTGGGACTGAGCTTTCATCTGCACAGAGCTTCTGTACTCACAAAGAGCTGCAGGGAAAAGAAACAAAGAAAAAAAAAAAAAAGAAACCCAAAGAAAATAAAAACAAACTTAATGACAAAATCCAAAGGGTAGCTAAAATATATTCAATAGAGGGTAAATTAGCTCTCAGAACCTTGGCCAAAATTACATCCTTCTGCCATGTGTGCAGCAGCCACTTGATTGTCCACACCAGAGCACCTACAGTCTCACTCACCCCTAACACTGGGAGTTTCTAAAGTCACACTGCAAACCTTACTTAACAGAACTAGACTATGTCCTTAGCATGTGTATTGTAAATCTTGCAGGGATATGTGTATTTATGAACTTAAATGTATGCGACTTTGATAATTTACCAGTAAAAAGTCAACTCAGGTTGCTCAGTGGAAAGAAAGGTTGTTGATCAGAGCAATAGTGCTGGATTTCAGCATGAGCCTGAACCTTTACACAGTTTAGCCTCAAACCACTTTTGATTCCTGGCATAACTTTGCACTCAACACAATTACCTTCTGCGTGGCCTAATTTTTATCCCTAATACTAGTTACTGCATGGGATCCTACTTCATTTACATCCCAGATTTTGTTGATTTTTAACTCTTTTTACTATGTGTGTCAAAGCAAGTGACTACAGAAAAAATCAGATAATGTTTTTGTAGATATAAAAGGCAAGAATATGGTCTGCTTTTATCTGGCTCAGCTCCAAAACAAACCTGTTAGGATCGATTATGTGACTGTAGGCATGGAAGTCGAGTGAGTATAAACAAATCCCATGTCAGCCTTCATACACTTAATTACTGTTTTTTCTCCAACACCACATTGAAAGGATTATATCAGAAAGTTATAATGAGTTATAGATGGTTTTACTCACATTATATCACTCTTAAGAGTGACAGAGATGGTTCAGTCTGACATTGCCAGAGCTCTTTTTATGCCATTATGTCACTTCCTAACAAACACCCTACCTGCGTGTTCACTAAGGTAGCATGACATGCTTTTGAAGAGAAGCCAACTAAATTTGACTTTCACAATAGTTAAAAAATTTGTATTGTCTGTTTGTATTTAATTACAAGCAAAGTATAACTCCCCTAAGTGAGATGCCAGGTATTTCTGGCAACAAAGAAACCAACAGTGCTATAGGACACTCCCTTATTCGGGAGTATTTATTTTAAAAGTATACTTCATGACATACAAAGCCAAATTCATGACTGGCAAAAGAAATGCAGGAGTTTGACTTGCATCTGCTTGCCTTGTGTGATCTTAGCTTTTCAAAGTTATCTAAGTGAGGTTTATGTACACCTCCAACAAGTGCTACCTAAGATCATCCCACACTGCCTGCCAGACCCCATCCTATTCTTCACACTCTCTCCCTCTGTGTACACAATGATCTTGAATCTTTGCTTCAGGAAAAAGCATTTGATTTAACAATGATTCTTCTCCACTTCATAGCAACTACTCAAATAATAGTTTTTCCAAGACATCTTTGAAAGCTCCTGTGCCAGGAGAAGCTTCAGTGCCGTGCTATAGTCACCCCACTGGCAAAAGGGAAATAGATATTACCTGACTCTGCTTCTCTACAGCCTTGAGAATTCTCTGTGTCTGTATTTGTAAAGCTGATTCTGAGATGTCAGATCAGTGGCAGACAGTTTACCTGAACAGATCTGGGCAGTTATCAATAGTGACTCCATTTGTGATTGCCTCTGCACACTGCCACCAGAACCACACTGAATCCTGGTGAGTCCTCCTGCCTCAGTGCAACCAGATTTTGAAAAGTGATGCGCTTTACCACCAAAGATAGAAAGAAACTGAATTTGAAGTCAGAAGGTGTCAAGCGCACAACACTCATGTCTCAGTACACATCAGGTGAAGCCAACCTAACAAGCTCTGCTGGGACACACACTGCTGTGCAAGGTAGCCAGACAGCTTCCAGTAAGTGCCAAAAGTAGGCACAGTAAGTTGCATCTGGCTGCCAGTTATATGTCAACTATCCTACACATACATTTGCTCTGCCCACAGGGGATAAGACCTCTTGGGGGCAAATTCAGTTTTCATAGTCTCATTCATCTCTCTAGCTCTCTGGAGACAGGAATAACTCACATGTTCTTCCAGATGCCTGAAATGATATAAACTGTTTTAAGAAGAATTCAAATTTTCTTACTGATAAACAAAAAAACCCAAACAAACAAAAAAAATCACATTTCTTGTATACCAGTCTGAATTTGACTCACTGCATAATTTGGAGTGCAAGGAATTTCAGCTGGTTCTTGTAGCCTTGTCCACCACAACAAGTTTGATTGCACCATCTGTAAGCCAGAAATAACAGATCAGTCACCACCCTGAACAGTTTCTCTTTGACTAGTCTTGCATCACCTTTTCCTGTAACTTCTACAGCTTTCTGCTAAATATTAAAGCTAATTTACCCCTACTGAAGTTTCAGGCTTCTGCCTGAGATGACAGCTTGTCAGTGTTGATAAGTGATAGATGGAAATATCTCACCCTGTCATACAGGGAAATAAGAAAGATTGTTTCTTTGAAACAAAGTGCTTTATACTTCCCCTTATGATGATTCATGTGAGTAGGTAATAATAATGACTTACTGTCTGTACACCCATCCATCCAGATTGAGACCAAAACTCCATAAGCAGTAGAGACAATTGTCTGTGCTCTTTCAGAGAAGACATTCATTCCCTTCTCCTACACTGGGACTGATCTTAAAATAAAGCACTTCCTGGAATGAGCAATGCTAAGAGATTCTGGTCCCTATCACAAATCACCCTACCCCACGTTGTGAGGGGCTAATGACAATGAATTGTTACATGTGCCTTGCTGATGCTCCACGCTGTATCAGTGAACCTGGCGTGATGAAGCGTGGCAGGATCAGCCTTTATTATATTTAACGTACTTGCAGGGCCAATTTCACTTAAATGCAGCTCGCTCTGTGGTAGTGAGTCACCAGCTGAGTACTAACTAACAGCTGAAAATGAGAGAACTGGGGTTGTTTTTGTTATGAAGAATATAACTGGCTGTGTCAAAAGTACTGCAAGTCTCTTCGGTAGATAAAAGTTGTGCTAGAGCTAGTGGGTTCCTGTAAAATGATGTAACAGAGAAAAATAAAGTGAATCTTTTATTAAAATGTGTTTTCTGTTTATTCCCTTAAGGTGCAAGTTCAAGGAATGACAGGGAACATCCAGTTTGACACATATGGGAGAAGAACAAATTATACAATTGATGTGTATGAAATGAAAGCTGGTGGATCACGGAAGGTGAGTTTCAAGACATGCATTCAGGTTTCATATCTTCACAAATATTTACTCCAACAGACTAATGAAACTCAAAAATACCACAGAGGTGCTGTAATAACCGGGCTCTAAGGAAACCTCATCTTCTTGCTGCCTTCCCTATCCCAAGGACCTTGTTATACAAGAAATTTAGGGCAGATTTTCAAAAATATTTAGGTAGATGGGGTCTCAGGAGTATCAAGAGTCAGTGTGGCCAAGGCACATAAATCCCCCTGATTTCACGTGGCAACAGGTATCTCACCTGTTTAGTAACTGCTGAGACTCCTTACACTCTTCTGCAAATCCTTGATAACAAAATACCTCTGGCCATGGCTCAGCCATTCAGCTGGGTTTACAGTGCAGACAAAAACATCTTCTGTGTTGTGCAGAGATACAAGAACTAGCATAGAAATGTAGCCACAGCACTGTGAAGGTCAGTGCAAGCCAGCTGACAAATAGTCATCTCCTGCTCACAGAGGGTTTTGCGTCCCCTACTGAAGATAATGTTCCTGTGCCTGCCTTGCCAAGGATATCTGTGCATCTCCTCTAAAGCTAGTTCAGTCATGTGTGCAGGGACTACTCACTCTCTGAACCACAGCACAATATGGGGAAAAAAATAGAAAATAAAAAAAAATCCTTCTCAGACAGACTTCTGTGCAGTTTATTTTCTCGTCTGTGGTATGTTCTGATGCTATGGATACATGAAAATTTATGTGATTATGTGAACTGAGATAGGCAGAAGTTAATATGTATTTTCATTTAGCTTTAGGTGGTATTTATCTGCACATGGGCTTAAGAATATTGCTTCTTTAAGGAAATTAAATTATAGTAAATGTAGTCCTTTGATGGCAAAAATGTCGCATGAATAAGTGTTACAAAGCCATGTGTTTTGACAGAAGCTTCTGAGGCAGTCCTTGCAAAGGTATGTAACAATCTCCATTTTTACAGGCTGGTTATTGGAATGAGTATGAAAGATTTGTGCCAGCATTAGATCAGCTGCCCTCTAATGACAGTTCATCCGTGGAGAACAGAACTATAGTAGTCACTACTATCTTGGTAAGTTTTATGTTCTTAGTGTGTTTGTGTTTAGGAAACAAGACACGTGGCTCCTGAGGTGTGTTAGACACCTTGCTGTGAAGCAGGTGTTGAATATTATGTGACTTCAAGTGACTGAAAAGTTCAGCATCTTCCAGAGATGTACTGAGGGCTTGACCCTGCAAACTTCTGTGCATATCAATAACTGTACTCACAGGAGGAGCTCATTGAGCTCAGCACTACACTTTGCTGCTTCTCAGGCACTTGAACTCAGTCAAATGCCTCACATAAGTGAAGTTGTTATGCATGTATGTAACTGAGTGCAGGATCTGGCTGTAGGGTCAAATCTTGTACCCCTCACTCAGGTACAGCTGCTGTAAACTCAACCCGTGTGGACTGAGTAAGGGTGGCACAATGAAGCCTGTAGAGAACTGGAACTGCTCTAGCACGGGGTGAAAAGCGACCTATACCTGTGCAATTCCAAAGGAGTAAAGCTCTTCCCGTGTCTCATAAACAGTAGCACCTGTGTCAGTCTCAATGCCTCTAGCAGATGTGCTCTGTACAGTATTGTGACTTTTATGCCTGTTGAAATTCTACTAAGCATGAACCAATTTTATGCTGTTTCCTGAAGCATTGTATTTTATACTCCTATGAATTTAGCAAGATATAATCAGCATTTCAGCTAGAATTTTCCAAGAAGGCTAAGGGAATTTAGTGACAAAATTTGCTGCTGAGGATTCCCTTAGGCTGCTTTGAAAAAGTCTTCATCAGAGCCCCATTCTAGGCTACTGGGGACTTAGGAAATTATTTTAATGGTACAGATGTTGGGTATGTCAGTTCTTTAAGCACTAAAACCTGAATTATTGGTTACAGTGATGATATTTGACTGTCTAATCTGGCCTAATCCTGCAAACAAAAGTGCAGCTTTGTTAAAGTGGAATAGTCCTGTTGTCTTAGTTGGAATAAAATCTATAGTATGTGTGGCTATAGGATTATCCAAGGATTTTTAAACTGCAGTAGTCTGTCTTTCTGTACCAAAGCAGGAAGTGTTGTAAAAACTTGACAGTAATATAAGGATATTAACAGCTCTCATTTTGTCTGTTTTAAAGCTGTATTTTACATTCATAGACTTTTGATCTTTACTTTTGTTTCAAAGGAATCACCATATGTAATGTATAAGAAAAACCATGAACAACTAGAAGGGAATGAGAGATATGAAGGATATTGTGTAGACTTAGCTTCTGAAATAGCAAAACATGTTGGAATAAAATACAAACTGTCAATTGTTGGAGATGGGAAATATGGAGCTAGGGACCCTGAGACTAAGATATGGAATGGCATGGTGGGTGAACTGGTCTATGGGGTAAGTTTCTCTTAACCTTCATTTTAATGTTCTTTATAAAATGTTATGCTCAAAGTTAATAAACTGCAAAATAAAGATCATTTGTTTGAATACCACCTTTAATATTCTAGATATTTCTTTGTAGTGACATTTTTATAGTCTGCTTTTCTAATCTTTTGATTGCAGGAAGGTGTCACTTTTCTACTGCTGTTCTCCAAATCAGAGTCCACCAAACACTGAGAAGAGGCACTGGGCAAATTTCAAATTCTTGTCTACAGCAGAATTTCCAATTTGCCCTTCAAGTGCTGCTTTTGCATTTGCCATGTCTCCTTTTTCCCTGCTGCTCTTATAAATGCTGGGAGGGTGTCCCTCCTTTTAAAGGATGCTGGCCCTCATTGGATTGCTAATGTCAATTTGTGTTTGACCAGAGACTAAAAAGTCTTAGTTATCCCTCTGATTGCTTTTCAGGGTAAGAAGCAATGGAGGTGAGATATCACCCACATCTTTTTTTTTAAACCCTGGGTTTTGCTTTTAAAATCAACTGTCAGACACACACAAAAAAAAAAACCCACCACCAAACACCAACCCTCTAATTCATTACATTCCTCTTCTTTATATTTCTATATTGGGCATACATTGCTTTGTTTAGCAAGAACAAAAACAGTCCGGAATTGCCGTTTTAGAAACTTCTTTGAAAATGAGAATTCTAGAATATAGATAAACCAGATGGAAGGGGGAGAAAATTGGCTTTGCAGAAAAGACGTTACAAGCTGATATTTCATCTTGGCTTTTTTTTTTTTTTCTCTCCTCAAATTCTAATGAGATGATTTGTGATTCCACCCAAATCTTCTTTACAGTTTATTTTTAACAATCTTTCCTTTATTAAAAATATCTGAGCAGAAGTGGGTATTTCCATTGCCTCCTTCTGTTCCACAGCTGAGTGCAATTTCTGAAAGTCACCTCAAAATTTCCTTGGAATAACATACCATCATTCCTGCAAAATGCTTGGCAAGATAATTCTTTTCAAATGAATGAGATTTGCAAAAGTTTTCTTATTCTGGAGCAGTCCTAATGCCTTATTGTGTTCTTGGTAGCCTATTTGACTTCAAAACATTTTATATAAGAAGTAGTATTTATATAAGTAGTGTTGTATTAAGGGCAAGGAGGGAAATCTACTGATTAGAGAAAGAAAACAAGGGTCTGGACCCTTGGTTTATATCTTCACTTCCTTGTTGATTGAAGTCTACCATAATGCAAATCTTCTGGACTCCCCATGCCTCAGTTATGTGATTGGGAAAATGATGTTACCTCTCTTAGAGAATGCAAGTACATGGAGAACCTCTGAAGCAAACGTTTAGTTCAGTTCCAAGCATAATTACCTTGGCAGTGGAAACCTAAACCCTCAGTTTCCCCCTGTGTGGTTTAAGAAATATCAAGAGTATTAGCTATAATGGGGACCTTTTGATATATTTGCAACTGGCAAGCAATGGAACAGTTTATTCACTTCAAAAATAATCATACCATATGCAGAAGGCATAACAAAAGAGAACCTGAAATTACTGCTAACAGCCAGGGCACAGGGACCATCTACACCAGAGGAGGAAAGGTGTGATACCGGCCACTGCCTGTGCGACTTGAGCCAAGTAAGATTAGCCTGTGCAGCTGCTGTATGATGCAGGATACATGTGGATAAAGGGCTGGAGCACCTCTGCTGTGAGGACAGGCTGAGAGAGTTGGGGTTGTTCAGCCTGGAGAAGAGAAGGCTTCAGAGAGACCTTCTTGTGACCTTACAGTACTTAGAGGGGGGCGTACAGGAAAGATGGGGACTATCCTTTTAGCAAAGCCTGCAGTGACAGGACAAGGGTGATGGTTTTAACTAGAAGATCTCTACAGGTCCTTTCAAACCCCTATAATTCTGTGATTCTCTTGTGTGAGTCTGTGATAAAGAGAGGAGATTTAGAATAGATCTATGGAGCAAAATTTTTACAATGAGAGTGGTGAAACACTGACCCAGGTTATCCAGAGAGGTGGTAGATGCCTCATCCTTGGAAACATTCCAGGTCAGATTGTTTGGGGCTCTGAGCAACCTTATCTAGTTAAAGAGTTCCCTGCTCACTGCAGATTATACTGGGTGACCTTAAAAGGTGTTTTCAAACCCAAACTATTCTGTGCTTCTATGATAAACAGTTTGCCTTCAGCTGCCTTTTGCACAGCTCCTTGGGACAAACCTAGCTCAGCAAGCTCTGCCTCCTTATCAAATCAAGCCCCATATACTTCCCCTTGACCTGACCATACTTGTGACCTTTCCACACCAGCAAAAAATGCCTCACAGGCTCCACAGACAATACCTTTAAGCATCCCCAAACCCACTCTGACATTGCCATTTTCCTTTGCAACAAAGTCTGTTCCTTTGTATTCTGAAGCACAGTTTCCATCTGTATTTTCTCATTAATGAAAAATTGAGGAATGGTTCCCTTCGTGACCCCCAACAGCTCCTCTTTGCATGCTGTGAGCTGTTACTGAAACCTCAGTAACTGCAATGCTCAATTATTCAAAGGTCAGATGCATCCCTTGAGGTTTGACTGTAGACCCAGGTTAATACTTATAGCCCAGTGCTGCTGAGCTAGCTCCCCATCCTGCCAAGCTGAGCAGAGCTGGCAAGCTGTGCAGAAATCCACCTGGCTTTCTGTAAGCAGGAAAGCAGCCCCTAAACTCTGAATACAAATCTCACCAGCCCTCCAGACCATTTCTCAGCCCTGTTTGCAAACAACATGAAATACCCTTGGCCTCTTCCTCCATCTGTTAAGAGGGGGCTGTGTACCACTCTCACAAGGATGTGCACAAAGCCCTTTGAAGATGAAAAGTGCTCTAGAAGTGCTAATTATGTGGAGCAAGTGCCTCATTTACGTGTTGACTTTCCTTTATCTCTCAGGGGCTTAAAACTCTATTAGGGAACTAAAACTGTATGTTACCCCTCGTGCCCCTGTGTGCCTTGTCTGCAAAATTACTGTCATATTTGGCTCCTCTGGATTCCATTTTGGGAAGACAAGAGGGAGATTAGATTTTAAATGCCTTTATTAGCATATGTGGAACACAGGCATGGGGGGATAAAAGGGGCTTGATTGGTTTTGGTACCAGTTACCCAGCAGCTGAATTGAGCAGGGGCAGAAAACACAATCTTTTAGATTGCTTTTGTCTCAAGTGATAAACAGTGAGTGGTAATTTGTCAAATACAGCATATTCCTGACCAACAAGCTTCTCACCACCACCTGGCATTGCTGGGAAGTCTTACCAGGCTTTTTGAATACTGTGCCCTTTTTTCATAGCCCCATGCTATGAAACTCTTTTCTAAAATCACTCCTAGGACAGTCATAGGAAGTGAATGGCTTGTCATTTTAATGCCAAAACCCTAATTAACTGTAATTAATGTTTAGTTTGTGCCAGTTCATTGTTAACGTCACTTTTGCTTCCTGTGGGATGCAGCACTGAGTCAGCAGAGAAAGTGCAGCTGGGTCCTGGCAGCCTCCAGACCACTGCATTTCTGGAGTGCTCTGAATGGTGTGGAGTGGGGAGGGGGCTCAGTGTGCACTGAGCTGTACCCAAAGTAGTGAGGGTGCTCTGTTCTGGCGCTGCAGGTCCTGAGACTGGCCAGCACAGCCCTGTGAGACTAGCTGGAGGTCTGTGTTAAGTAGGCTGATTGGAACAAGCCAGAGAGAATGCATTCTCTGGGGACAGACACACTAAAATACTTCCCATTCCAATTCTCCTTCCCCTGTCTGACATCACATCAAGACTTTTTGGAGGGCATAAAAGTCTGCTGTGTCGTAGGGCCGCCCAAAGTCAAGGACAAGCTCAGCTGGTCCTCTTGGACCTTTTCTTGTGGCTTTACAATGGGGTGTACAAATGAAACTGGTTACAGAGAAGGGCTTTCTCTTCTGCAGCGTAGGGATGGCAGCCCTGGAGGCAGGGAATTCTGCCAAGCTGCTTTGCTTTGGACAGGAGAACCCATAAGTCTTGTTAGAGAGGAGCTAGTGAGGGGCTTGTAGGTTGTTAGCAATTTTCAAATGGTGATAGTGGTGGTAGTAGTACTAACAGTAATAATAATTAATAATTATAATACTAACCTTTGCTATAAAAATGAATATTTTTTTTTTCCACAGATCAAAAAGTTTCCATTTAGGTTGAAGAAAATCTAAACTTTGCTCTTTCACTCTGATGGTATCAAAATTAGCTTCTTCTTGCTACTAGGAAAAAAAGAAAATAAAAGAGTAATTCAATCTCTATTATTTTGTAAATTAAGAGAATTTTCTGAAACATAGTGGAAACTTTTGACAGGACAAAAATAGCAAAGAGGTAAAGCTTTTTTCCTGGGCATCTTAGAAAAGAGAAGTAGCTAAATAATTCTCAGTCTGGGAGACTGAATCACTATTTAAATCTAACCAGAAAAGCAAACCAGCAAGGCCAGTGCTGTCCTCCAGTGATCCTCCACCCAGTAAGGCCATGCCCTCCACACAGGCTAGTGAGCAGCAGCATCTTCCACTGCACATATCCAGTAAGGCTGGTGCTGAGGGCTTTGTACCCACCAGCTGCTGAGCACCAGACTCTCATCTTTCCTCTTTTGTAGGGTAAGCCTCCTTCTGCAGGCTTTTATTTCTTCTTTCCCTTTCAAAGCAGGCTGCTGTTCCTCCTTCACTGTCAGCCTTCCCTCCCTCGGCCTGATGCTTTACACATTGCTGAGGCTAATTGACACTAGGTTTAACACAGATCCTAATTGTAACTACAGATGCTTTGGGACAGAAAAGAGCAACCAGACCTCACAGCCTTTAAAGCTCTCCTCAGGTAAAAAAGGTCTTTATAAAAGCCTTTCAATATGTAAAATAGCATAAAGGAATGAAGCAGAGATGTAAAGGACAGGCAGTCCCCCAAACACAGGCAGCCCCCGCAGTCTGTCAAAGAGGGACCACCTACACATCTCCTTGCCTTGAACAGCTAACCAGCCTCAGCTGGTGCTGGCCTCTGGCTTTCCTACCAGCAAAAGAAAGGCTTCAGATGGCACATGCAGCCTTTGAATAGTAGCAGAGGGGAAGTCTAATTCAATTCCTAATTCTCCTCAAAGTGTTCCATGTGCTGTTAGCCTATGGCAGAGCCTGACTGTGCCAAGAGCAGGAGAAGCTCATCCTTCACCCCTCACCCCAGCTTCTGCAGGAGGGAAGCCCAGGCACAAGTGTCTGAAGGCAGCCATGTGGTGCCACCACCCTGTTGCTCAGATGGACCTTTGCCCTGTACATGCACAGACAGATGTGGGGTCCCTGCCCAAGAAGCCACTGAGCCATGGTGCCACCATGCCACACAGTGTGACAGGAACTCAGTCCTGGTGCAGAACCAGGCTGATGTGGTCCCAGACTTCATCTGACCTGTGTCTGAGCACAGGCAGAGGAAGCACACATATGTCCACAGCTCAAAAAAAGCAGATGTACCCTGAAATTCTCCATCTGCACACAATGGCAGTGCCTCAGAAGGAGCTGTGGGTATCCACATCACACACGCACAGACTCAGCACTGACAAACTACGGCAGACAAGGCCAGCTGCGCTTTTAACACCTTGATACCTTTTCACCCTGCTCGGCTGGTATGCACCAAGACTTCAGTGCAGTGTGTTGGCAATCAGATGTCAGCTGTTGTTTTTAAGTGTGAGGTAATGTGTTAAAACCACGTTGTCCCCATGACCTGGCCTCTCAGCACACCCTGATATCCGTGGGTGCATTGGACTCTCTTCACAAGGTAGCTTTTACCAGCAGGTATCACAGGTGGTGTGTTGGTATGTTTGACACCATTTTCTGATTCCTGGAAATCTCAGACTGCACTGAGAATGTGCTCAGAGTCAGACATCATTGCAGAGCAGTCTCTTCCTACACTACTGTGTACCTGCATTTAGCACTTCTGTGATTCTTGGAGGCTTGGCTCCTGATGGAAATCAGGCAGTGTCTCTCTGGTTTGGTCTGCACATAGTGAGTGCTGGCTGGCTGCCCATCACACAAAGGTCTTGCAAAGTGACTGTAACCCAGACCCACTTCTTGAAAAGCAACAACAGCAAAGAAATTGTTCAGTTCTGCAAGCATGAATGACCAGAATTACCTGCAGGAGGATAATCAGTATCTCTTGCTGTTTCTAGTGCATAGGTTTGAAATTAGGAAGACTCACCTTAAGGTCCGTAAGAAGATGACTTCTTTTTGGATTACACAGATGGAACATCTTATTTTTCTTTCTTCATGTAGAAGAATATTTCTATTTGCTGTTTTTTCTCCCTCCCCTTAAGAATCTTGAGGTTTGCAGCCCCTAGGGTTGACTTTTGAACAGAGTGGGTAGTGCCCCTGTGCCTCATGTCCTCTCTAAATCCATCCCTCCCACACTAGTAGTCAAAGACAGAACAAGCCTCAGAGGAATCCATGACATTTCTTGCCCAGCTCAAATGCAGTGAAGATGATGTTTGAAACTCCATTAGTCACGAGTGATTAGCAAAGCTTAGTTGTGGAGGTTGGGCATGGCTGTGGTTGTGTTCTTTTTAACTAAGCTCACTTTTTAGGGGTTCTGCTTATCTGCAGCCATAAAGGGGAGGCAAACTCATAACTGTGCTGCAGTTATTAGTGATCCTTTACAGTGCTTAGAACTCTCCATTTCAAATACTGTATCTCTAAATAAATAAGCCATAAGTGCTCTGGGTTTTAATCTCTTTAGTACAACTGATATGGGAAAACATGCTTGGGTGCTGGATTGTAGCTGGTCCACCCTCAGGGCCCTGGTGGCTGATGGTTTCCTGACACCCTGTGTCTGAACCCATGCTTGTCGCCTCTGCAGGAAAACAATTGCTGCCATGTTCATTTAAGACATGAGAGTGGACATCATAGAATTCTATGATTCTATGATTCTATTTAAGACATGAGAGTGTTTGTTGGTGTTTCTAATATATTGAACGCCTATCAATATATATAATGTGAAGGAGGACATGGTAACAATCAAGCTTTTGAAAAATTATTTGCCTGTACTTCAGCACAGTATCAACTTCATCACCCCCACAGACCACACAGGAGCATCCTACATAAACTCAAGTGCTCAGTAAGGAAATACACGCTTTACTGCATAGTCTATCAGCACTTGCAAAGAGCTCCACTGTGTCTGCTTTGGCACTTAAAATATTAGTTTGGGAGAATTCAGTACCAGGTCCAGGAAAATGTTACAGAAACTAAATGCTCTTATGGCTGAACCAGCCTGTCCTGCCTTGACAAGCTATTCTGAGACTGACTGTCCATGTACAGAAATACCTGGCAGTAAACTCTCTGCAAGAGTCCTGATGCATTAAGCTTGCTCTGATAAGGATTAATTTGCAAGTACCTCATTAATTCAACTTGAAATACAGTAGTCATGGTCAAAGTGCTTAGTCTTCCAGCCAGCCATGGGCTCTGACTCCATTTAAAACTGATACTCTGTGCAGAATATTGGCTGACTTTGGACATGTAATATTTAACAGCAGCTCAACATGCAGCAGCTACAAGACAAGTATCTGTGTTGGGGAGATTCATCAGTGAACAGGTTCAAGCATCATCTGGTGCCTCTATCATGCTCTACCCATGTTCCCCCAAGTCCGTTACCTGGGCTGTTAACACATTCCTCTGCAGAGGCAATAGACACCCAGGCATCCAAAGGCAGCTGGCACTTCCAGTTGTTGTATTCAAGCCACATTAAGCTAGATTTTTGCAGTAGGTTACCACAGATGAGCTGAAGGGTTTCTCCTTGAGGAAAGTGGTCACTCAAGGGGAAAGGCAATGTCCTAGCAGGCATGAATGTGTAAAGGAACTGAGGAGGGCTGTGAGAGGGTGCACCAAGGGCCATGATTTCCAAATGGCTTCCGTACTTACACGCACAGGCATGGTTTATATGATTATTTCAAGCAGTGAACTTGTAGGTGCACTTGGAGTTGCTCATGCCAGTGCCAGTGCTGAGATTTTCCTGAGTGACTGGAGCAAATTTAGAGGTCATGTGTGCAGATGGGTGCTTCATAGAGGGAAATTTGCTGTGGGCAGGGCCATAGAGGGTCAGTCCAACAAATCTGCCATTAGCCCCAGCCTTCAAACAAAAAGTGCCTTGGGCATGGCTGCACAGTGCTGCTGAGGCACCAGCTGGCACAGAGCCTGTGGTACTCAGATTAACCTTATGAGAATCCTTTGCCTTTTCTGCTTATTAAACTTGGGGGGGGAAAAAAACCCACACAAATATTTAGGAGGAGGAATGAATCAGATATTAATGAACGTCGTGTACATCACCATCAGATTTACATAAAAGCATCTTCAATTATTTTCTGGCACAGATTTTAATCACTTCTTATTAACATTTCCTATGAACTTTTATTCAAGCTTCTACTTAATCGAGTTTTATTTTTCCACCAGAAAGAGATGCATACTTACTAGTGAGAAATACAAACCTGTTTTATGATGTGTACAGTGGTTTAGGTAGTGGTAAGTTAAATGTCCCCCAAGAAACAGTTTTTCTTTCTGAAATTTTTACCAGTGAAAGGTCATTGTTCCAAATATCTGTAACGTGAATAGTTAGAGTGTTCAAATTAGAAGATTAAAAAAAAAAAAAAAAGTCTATAGGTAGGTAAGCTCTCATAGCAAAACCTTTTAAATTAAAAGTGCCCTTTTTTTTTTAAACAATCTATTTCCCTCTATTACAAATGCTGACAACTGTTTAAGTACTAGTCAAGGCTAGGTTATCTAAACAGCATGACTTGAATCTTTCTAGCATAGCCATAGAGATACAATTTAATATGTTGACGTTTTATTCTGGAATGTTAGTTTTAATCATGTAGCTAAGTAATTTGCAGGTTTTTCACTTCACATTCTTACCCTTCTGTAAAACCCAGCAGAGATGTATTGATTGAAGGAAAGGGTATTGGGTCAGAGTATTCCAATAGGCTGGTGAATGACAGATGCAGTGAGATAAGATTGTGCTTGCAGATGACACAGCCCCAGGTCATGGTCTGTGTTACAGATCTGAGAGAGCTGCAAAGCTAAGTTCTGTAAAATAGGATGGCATACATTATACAGAAAAAATGCTACTTTGCATTCTTCTCAGATAACTCAGGCTATTCACTTCTCAGGGACTCACAAATCTGTATTATTGTTCTTCAATGACCACAGAAAGGGTGGGCTGTCTCACTCCTATCACTCCTTCTTTTTAATATCTTCTATCCCTTATTGTAGTGGGGTTTCAAAGGAGTGCTATGAGTGGTAGCACCCAAATGCATCTGAAAGTCAGTGACTGGTTGCTTCTCTTAGGTTCCTTAGATTCTGGACTAATCTTTAAGAGAATTTGGTGAAAGAATTGAAAAATAGCAGATACTTAATTTGCCTAAAGTCTTCAAGACAGATGGAAACAGAGCATTATTCACTGGTTTTAATGTAGTGAAAACATAAATATATGTTGGTACATACCTTCCTATCTTGAGGTCCCTTCACAGTTTTGATTGTTATTTTTTTCTTATTAATGATTTTCTATTAACATCATGTAGTCCTTAACATCAGTGACTGCAAAATAGGCTGCAAAGAAAATGTTTCCTAGTCACTCTTGTAATTTATCATCTGATTCATTAGCCTGAGACTCTAGGTAGTGATTATGTTGCAACTGTTTTGTAACTAACTTGAGTTTGTTTTCCCTTTTCAGAGAGCAGATATAGCTGTTGCCCCCCTCACCATAACACTGGTGCGAGAAGAAGTCATAGACTTTTCCAAACCCTTTATGAGCCTGGGCATCTCCATCATGATCAAGAAGCCTCAGAAATCTAAACCAGGCGTATTCTCTTTCCTGGATCCTTTGGCTTATGAAATTTGGATGTGTATAGTCTTTGCTTACATTGGCGTCAGCGTGGTTCTTTTCCTAGTCAGCAGATTCAGCCCTTACGAATGGCATTTGGAAGACAGCAATGAAGAACCACGTGACCCTCAGAATCCTCCTGACCCTCCAAATGAGTTTGGAATATTTAACAGCCTTTGGTTTTCCCTGGGTGCCTTTATGCAGCAAGGATGCGATATTTCTCCAAGGTTTGTTCCATATCACTCCATCACCTTTTTGCATTTTATGGTCATTTTCTGATGCCATGGTGCATATATGTTACTTTTTCAAATTTCTTTTTGGTTCCAAATTTATTTTTGTTCTGGTGTTCCATTCAATACTAAGCATCATCATCAAGCACCATGCTTGCTGACGTTCACCTCCAGACTGAGTGGCATTGCTTTATGAAACCATTTATGCATTTCTGCCAAACTTATATACACCATGTTGAGGCTGTAAAATGCATAGGGTCATCTCTTTTCAGCAATGCTTGGAGGGCTACCGTGTTTTTGCTGCATATCTCATTTTACGGTCATCTCCTTGGTGCATATAACATATTCTGCTTTGCAAAACCAGATTTATTGATTTTAAGAAGCCACATGCAACAGCACTTTAAAACGCCTCCATTCCTGTCATGGCTTCTGCCTTTTTGCTTTCTTTTGTGCCCACTTGCTCTAGTTTTGTTCTTGAACCATCCTTTCATCTATTACTAATTTGCTTACTACTGTCTTTCATATGTTCAGGTCTCTGTATGTGCCCCCCTCTAACAGTTACTGTATACTACCCTCTGTCTGTGTCATTATTTCAGTCCACTCTAGTCTGTTGTCCCTGTGTCCACTGTCAATATGGTGTAATAAGCATTGCCAATTTCTATAAAGATTTTTCTTAGTCACAAAGACATTCTGAATAAGGCTGTAGAAAAACGTGTTTGATATTAGTTCAAATTTAGCAGAGAGCACTGGTATTAACTATTGTAGAATTACATTTCTTTTTTTTTAAGAAGCATTTTGACTGCCTGAGAATAGTGACATTCTCTCTAATTGAGCAATGCATGCCACAAATGTTTTTTGAATAATATATAGAGAATGTTTCCACATTAACACTGGTAAAATCCTTCAGTGACATGCCTGTGATTAGTAAAATTATCTAGTTTTGTAGTGATGGAGCACTAGTTATATTTTGTATGACAATAGTTTAATAACAAGTTTACAGCCATTTTAATTATTAAAAACACATGCTTAATACAAACAGGATGCAGTTTTTCCCTTTTACAAGGCTGCTAATTAATGCAAGGGACACAGCTCTTTCATAACTAAGCTCTTAAATTCAAAATATACCTTCTTGGTCTCCATATTTGTGCACCTTTCTCAATATCCATATCACGGAAAAGGTGCCAGGTTTTTCTTGACCTTATAGCAGCAGGGATCTTGAGCAGCCACACTGAAGCAAGTAACAAAGCTTCTATGAAGTTCCATAAAAAGGATCATGATTTTATTCATTATAGTGTAATAATGATCCTCCAAGTTTCTGCACATTCAAAACTCCTATGTGACTGCAGCGAGACCCAAGACTCCGAGATACTGACATATGCCTGGTGGTATTTGGTGCATGTCATGCAAATGTTGAACAAGTCTTGATAGCAGCAATTAGATTTATTACTTATCAACAGATGTGTATATATACTACGTAAGACACGCACACGTTTTCACATGGATGTCAGCATGACTTACTCTTTGCAGCTACCAGTGTGTGCCTCACTGTACAGCTCTGGCCATTAGCCTTCCCCTCCTGTTTATACACTGCCTTTTGCTTTGTGCCTAAATTCTGTATTGAAACTTTTGCCTCTCTGCTTGCTGTTAAAGGTGATGAGTAGTGATAACATTTAAATTGCTGTTGACCATGTGTGTACCCAATATAAAGGACCGGGAAATAAGCACTGGGACATCACATGGAAAGCTGCAGGCATTGCACTGTTTCTGCTAGGTCTGTTTATTGACAGTTAAATAGAAGTGCATAGGATTTTTGTTAAGCTCTCATGTGACGTTTTCAGCCATTTACCTTATGTAACGAGAGGAACGTATTCTATTTTTTTTTCAATACTACCATGATAAGTGCCTTGGAAATACCTACCCCCAAAAAAGACAGCAGTAAACCTATTTATTTTATCTGTCCATCAGAAGCTATTAGCTCAGTATGAATATGTGGCCCTTGTTTGAAGACATTGTCCAGTTATTTTGTTATCTGTCATGATAGCAGATTCCAGTCAGTTCCATGCATTGTTACTGGGGAAAAAAAAAAAAGAGAGAGAGAAATCTAATACTTTGGTTTAAATTCCAGAAACACTGTTCCTTTGACTGATATGTTGATCTAAGTTGATTAAATGTCAAAATTCTTTTCCATAGAAGGGACTATTCCCAAGTATTCCATTCTTAATCTTTATAAGGTTATGCCATTCACAGTACATTGACTATATGAATGTTTCATACTATTTTATTGCCATTAAAAGGGGCTTCATTCTTCCATTGTGAGTTTTGTCTGAATAAATTTCTTATATGAGAGCGTACAGCACTTGTAGAGAGATGCCGACAAGCAGTCTGGAGAGATCACTTTTGTACTTGCTGATAAAGGCTCTTTCAGCTGCCTTTGTGTGGAACAGCTGTGACATCTAATGACTAGTTAGATCTATCCTCGGTGAGTATGCTGTGTGGATATTCCAGAGGATATATCCCTATACTCTCCTCTTTGTATTTAATAGGAGTCATCTAAACAGAATCAGTTAGCAGCCAAAGGATGGGGGTTAGTGCATCCCTTGATGGAATCAACATTTGTTCCAGCAGTTTTGTTCTGCTATCAAAGGCTGCTGTTTTCTGCATAGTGAGCTAAGGCATTGAAAATTCACTTTTGATGGATCAAAAGTAGATTATTAAACTTGCCTTAATGTAAGATGTGTACAGAAAATGAAATCAGGGGCAAGAGCAGTCAAATTTGTAACACTGTTCTAAGTGAAAATATCTTTGAAATCTCTATGGTGGACATGTATTTTCATTTTGCTCTTTATTCATGTGGAACAAAGAGGCCAGATTAATTAAATGCTGATGGAAAAAGACAGGGGATTCATTAAAAAATATCTCATGAGGTTGGTCATTTAAGAGGGTGTATTTCTAGCTCCCTATTTTCACAGCTGAAAACTCAAGAGACTCCTATTAAAGACCATGGGAATGACTTTGTGGGACTTTCAAAGTAACAATGAGAGCTGAGGAACTAGATATTCCTGAAACTCCCACTGCCAGTTCCTATGATGGAAGCATCTCAAGTCAGCACTTTAGATGCTGTCTTTTATTGTGTTCTGTCTCAGCAGGTGAGGTGAGGGCTGCCTGGCCACAGGAGGCTGGCAGGAGAGGAAGAGGGCTGGCTGGCGAGCAAGCAAGCTCCCAGCTTAGAGGGAAGCCAGATAACGTGTCAGAATATTATTGAAGGGGTTCTAGACAGGAAGAGTTTGCACCAAAGTTGTTCAGTTTATTTGTCAGTTTAACAGCCACCTTTTATTGATCAGAGGAACCCAATTAAAAACTGAGTGGTGTGAGAGGCTTATTGTTTCTGTGTAATGTAGGATTTATGTGTAATGTAGGTTTTATGGCCATGAGTAGAAACTAAATTCAAGCTATTGTGATAAATGAATGAGGTTTGGTTAGAATGTATTATTCTCTTGGAAACTGAATTTTAATTTGAATATATATTTTGTTTTCCTTTTGTCACTAACTGGCTCTCATTTGACTCCATGCTTCCTTTTAAATTTCCTCTCAAGGTATGCACTCTTCCTGTTTACTTCCTTTTGAAAACACTGTCTGACCTTGTTTTGGTATCTGAGTTATAATTCTGTTGTTCCAGATCTTTGTTGCTGCTCTTGTTTGTTAACACACTAATTCACTCTAAAATAGTGTTGTACAAAATACATATTTATTGAGGTAATTTGGAAAATGACATGTTGGGATAAAGCATTAGTTGCTTGGTTTTAAATTACAACACTGCACACGTGGACAGGAATGTCTTCATCAGAAAAGATGCTGCTTGTGTTCAAACCTGTGATTGATTTTTCTGTAATAATTACCTGAGTAATGGACAAGCATTTCTGTGGTCCACAGCACAAACCATACAAGTATTCTTTTATTGCCATCACAGTATTTATGTACTAACCCTTTTTCTCCCACATCCCTCCACACCAGCCCCTGCAGTGGGTATAAGGAGTCTTCAAATCAGCAGATGGACTGGGGGGGACTGGTGTCCTTTGGACAAGGAGGCTGCCAAGCTATGCTAGTCTGTGTTCTTGTTCTTCTAGTCTCTGTCTCTCTTTCCTTCAGTGTCAACTTTGTGGTTTGTTTTGCTTTTGGTTTGCCCCATCCCATTCTACCACCACTTACAACTATGTCAGCCCAGACTGCTTTGTAGTAGCAGCCATTTAATCTTCCTTTTCATGCTCATCAGAAGACTCTGGGAGAAACAGCTCTGGAGTGAAATCCATTTTTCAAGTGACCTAAACTCTTCTGAGATCAGCTCTGATCCTCATCTAGCACGACCCCTCTCTTACATGTAGGACCCTCAGGGAAGTACCTTCTTCATCAAGGGATCCAGCCATGTATGCTTCCCTGGTGCTCAGCTGTTCTCTATTCTTTTGTCCTGTTTTTGTCTGACTTGGTTCCTGCAGGTTGCAAGATCTCTGGGGCAAGATATTTTTACCTTTCTCTGTGTGTCATACACTATACAAGCATGCAGCTTGACACAGACTTTAGTGTTGCATCAGTGTGAGCCCGAGGTTCCACTGGTTTGGAAAATGTCTTCTGCGTGTCTTCATCCCAGCAATCCATCTCTCCTGCTAACAGAAAGGGCAGCTGCCAGTGCAAGTAAGACATGTCCTATGGTAAGCCACAGGGAGAACAAAGGCATACTGTTTTGTTCCCAGTAGTTCCACTGAATTTATCTAAACACCATTACAAGTCTTTTTTTCATCTTCCTATTTCAAGGCTTATGGTGAAGCAAGAGGGCCACAGGAATCTGGAAACCCCAGATGAAGCTAGTCTGGCTGTATTCGAGCAGGTGTTTGATCTGCTGTGCTTGCTAGGCAGACTTTTGCTCAACTGGCTCTGAAACTGTCCACCTCACTGCTAGGAGGGGGAATTCAACTCCAGCTCCTCTCTGAAGATGGAAAGTATGTAATGAAGGAATAAACAAAAGGGAGATGAATTTCACCTGATGTAGTCATCTAAAAGCAGTAGGGTGTGTTGGTTAGGCATCTCAGTTCCCTACAAAATCATGAGACAGATGGGCACCTTCGGATTTATCCAACACTAGAGAAAGTGAGAAATCTCTTTCAAAGGGTGTCTGTCTCCTCTGCTTCTCTCTGCTGTCTCCAAATGTAGCCTTATGTGACAAGTTCAGCAGGCACCGCTCTGCATTGGCAAAAATTACATCAGCCCATTTAAGAGACTGATTTGATGTGGAGAGTACCAAGTTTTAGAGTAGCTAAACCCAAGAATCTAATTGGGCAGGGGGCTGGCCAGAAAGGACTTTAGCCACCTGTAAAGTCCCAAGACACTCACTTGATACCTATAAAAAATGTAGAGCAAAGCAGAGAAATTCCTTGATTATTCTGGATTTATATTTCTGCAACTTGCTGTTCCATCTTCTCAGTAGCCTTCTGAGTGCAGCTTCAGCACAGCCCAGGCTGAAGCTTGGAAGCCTTTTATCCTCTTGGGAGGCCCTCAGGAAAGGCAGGAAAGCCTCCTCCCCTTGTCAGTGATCCAAGTGAATGTGTGCCTGTCCCAAGGAAGCACACTCAGGCCAGAGTGACGGCAACTTCTGTTGGAGCTGACACCTCAGAAGTCATTTCTCCCTGGTGGACAAAGCAGTGACACTTCACTTATCAAGCTTCCCTAAGCTTTGTAACCACCTGAACCACCTTGCACATTGGTGGTTCTTGACACAACAGACCCTGAGGTGCTAACTGCACCAGCAAGTAGTGCAACCATACCAACCAGTCTGCATTTGCCCTCTCTGTGGGAGCTGCAGCTGCAGGTTCTTGGGCAGAGGAGAGTGGAGAACAGCAGTGCTTCACCTTTCAGTTCACTTCACATTCTTCTCACTTATTCCAGTTTGCTCTCTCTGTTTCTATTATGTTGGCAATTTGTTTGTTTGTTTGTTATTGTGGTCTTTAATGTTGGATTGCTGCTGGTTTGTTGGTTTTTTTTTTTTTTACTTTTTTTCTTTAATGGGATTTTTTAATGGCTCAGGTAATCTCAGGTTCAGGCCAAGACTAGGCACTTTACCAGCTAACCCCCCTGTGTGGGTGAGGTTTTTCCTGTCTCTATCTGGTGGTAGGACAACTTGTACCCACTGTCTGGGGATGGCACTGAGGGGCTTGAAGGAAACAAATAAACAGGTAAGAGTTTTCTTGCTTTCTCTTTCTTCCCTTCACACAAACTGAGGACTACAGCATCCAAGTTCCATGTATCTAGTGTATCTCAGATTGATTTTTCTTCCACTGCTATCAGCAGAGTTGAGGCAAAACCTATGAAATAGATTTGTCTCAGCTGCTGAAGTGATTCCTGGTCAACATGCCATGTTTGAAGAATGAGCACAGCACATGAAGGTGAAATTCCCCACCCATCTGAGCAGCAAGGCATTGGCATGCTTCAATCCTGAACAAATATTTTGACCTTGAAGTTCAATTGCTTTAAAGCATCAGGAGCTCTTGCTGACAGCATCTAGACCTTCTGACCACTGGGCATTTTGTAATTATGTGTTTACAAATAGGCTTTTTTTTCAGTCCCTGTGGTATTCTTTTAAAAAACAAAGGATGACACAACAAAACCAGAGCACAAATAATTTTTTTCCTGCTTCCTTCTCTGTTGCCCTGGTGGTTATAAAGCAGGAATGCATTTGCTTGGAAGAGTGCAATGTTCAAATTTTAACTAACCTAAAACATAAAGCAGCCTCTCACCTCACTTCAATATGCAGATTCAGTCTCTAATTCCTTCTAGGTCATGAGGAGAGAAGGATACTGGATCGTTTTTGTTTTATTCTTTGCATGTTTATGGAGATCCCTTTTTACAGTTTACTACATTTTACATTTTGAGAGTTGATGCAGTAAATGGTACATTTGTGTCCTCCAAGCTGGGCAGCCCCCAAAGAGACATGATCCTGGCACATCTCAGCAGGCAAATCCAGCCTCAGGGAAAGGCTGGGCAAGCAGAGAAGACGAAAGTCTTCTGGCAACAGACTTCTCCAGCAAAGAGTCTGTGAAAATCAGGAGAGCTTGTTCCTCTCCAAACCTCTGATCGGGGTTGGATCGGATGAATTATTTCTTAATTGACTGTCTTTGTTTTCACCAAAAGACTGGAGAGAGTATTTAATTAGGGAAGACTAGGTGCACATCAAGTTTATTCTCCTAAGGAAGGCTACCAGGAACTGGCTCACAGTCCTCCTGTTCACAGATACGTGTAAGGTCTGGACAAAAGAGTTGTGCCTGTGGATGTGTCTTCAAAAGAAGAAAATAAAAAATAGTCAAGGAATGACTTCAAAGCAATTTGATGATGTGTGTTTTTCCCTAGATCTCTCTCAGGGCGAATTGTTGGAGGAGTCTGGTGGTTCTTCACTCTCATCATTATCTCTTCCTACACTGCTAATCTTGCTGCCTTCCTTACGGTGGAGAGGATGGTATCTCCCATAGAGAGCGCAGAGGACCTGGCTAAACAAACTGAAATAGCCTATGGCACTTTGGATTCAGGCTCAACCAAAGAATTCTTTAGAGTAAGTCTGTTAAATCTCCATCAGAGCTTTTCTAAACTCTAAGTGCCTAATATGTGGTTTCCAGTTGTTTGTTTTTACCCAACTGTAATAGCTGTTCCAGTGAAAGCTTCTTTGTGCAATCAGGACAGGCCTGAGTGCAGATTTTAATATCAAAAGGTGTTTTATCAAAAATGGGTGGGTTTGCTCAACCTGAAACATCTCAAGATGGAAAACCTGACCTTTGCTATCACAGGAAGGGGTTTTTAACATGAGTTTCAGAACCTCAGTCTGGTGAGCAATAATGCAGTCATTAGCACGATATTTAGCAGAGAAAACTCTTGGAGGAGTGATGCTCTTGACCTACTTGCTGTGTTTGCCCAGCTGGCAGCCGTGAATGCCATCCGAGTGGGTGTCCGCTTGCCAGCACGGGCAGGGGGATGGGAGCCATGTGCTGCCATTCCTTTCTATATGGTACATTGATTGCTGCAATTGTTGTTGCTGTGTCTCTGTGGCTCACTGGCATCTGGCTGGGGCTGTATCAACCAGTCAGGGGTGAAACTGCTGTACCCCGCAGCACTGATGTGTATTCACCTTGGTTAAGGAAATGCTGGTTGGCAATATTTGGGGGTACTTATAATCATCCTTTCTTTCTGTTTACCAAGCCACAAACTGAACTGCAGAGTTTGGTGAGGTTGATTAAGAATTCTAATGACCTCAGACCACTTTCATGTGTCTAAAAATGTTGCAACCTGAAAAGCTCTCATTTCTGACCTTTCTGAGCACGAACTGGAATGCTCAGCCCTTTCAGGAAGCTCTTGGTACTGTCTCAGCAGTGTAAATCAGATGCCATTCAAACCAGCATTATTTTTTTATATAGAGAAGTGGTCAGTGCTGTCTGTGCATACTGGCCAGGTACAAGTGTGAGGGAGGAGGGTGGCAGAAAAAAACTTACTGCTGTAGACTGATGACATACTGAGGGCTCCTTGAATAAACACTGATGGCTCCTTGAATTTGCTGAAAATTTCAAATACATGACCACACACACATAGATGTACAGATGAATCTGATGTAAAGCTGGAAGGGAATGCTTTCTGCTTTATTTAATGAGGCTTTTGTACTCTGCCTTACTTGTATGTAGTGTCTTCATATAAAAATAGATACTCAGTAGTTCTTAATTAACTGTGGTGGCTGGTACATAGCAACAGCTTCTGTTTGTATTAAAACCCTGCAAGATAACCATTGGCCTTTCAAGGGTGACATGAGTGTACAAAAATTTGTATTCTCTTTAATTATCAGCCTGGGGCAGTATTGTCTGCATAGCAAAAATGAGTTGAGTGAACCTGTCAGGTAGCACAACTTGGTTAGAAAGACTGGTGCTTGTTTACAGTCACTATACTGTTCTGGGGGGGAAGGGGGTGTCTCCTTTTCAATATCTTGTTGCCATTAATACAGAAAAAGGGATTGTGTGGGGCTGTTTCTTCATTTCCTTAATAGTTTCACATAACAAGGAAATCCCTTCTCACACAGAGATCAAAGGAATGAGTGTTTCGTGTGAAAGGCTACAAAGTCTAGTAAATGTATGAATACTTTGTTGTGCTGTTAATAGTCTTGAGATGAGCTGTGACTCTCCTGGTGCTGGGGGAAGCAGGGCTGTAAATGAGGATTATCTATCAGGAGCTGCCAGCTCCATCAGGCAGGGAGAGGAGTCATATGAGGAAGGAGAAGAGTAGAGCCCTGGGAGTGGTGGAGCAAGGCATAACACCTGCTCTGGGTGATCCAGATGGGCCAAGTGGGAAGGAGAATGGGCTCTAAGTGGTGCTTCTCTCTCCTCAATATTCTCAAGGCACACAACATAATTTCAGTTGTATTAACTTTTGCAGAGTAATTAATTTGAATAGAGTGATGCAGCTATGAAACTGTTGTAATTAGAGTCTTCTTCAGTTGATTTGAGAAGGGCAAAAGCTTGGCCTTAGATTAAATGCATATGTTCACATAAATACTTTGTTGTACAGTCTTCATTAGCTACTTACTATGATAACGATGGCTGAAACTTGAAATAACTCTTAGAGGACTCTTGTTTGCCAACTACCTACTGCACAGACCATGCCTGCTGTGTGGTTTGGGATACCTCTCTCCCTGTAAACTCATTTCTCACTACTGCTAGAGCATCAGTAGGAGTGATAGTGGCCTGAGTCAGAAAAAGCCATGAGTTCTCCTGGGTACAATGAGATGCTTATTCCCTCCATGAAGGGAATATCCTCCTGCATCCATTCCCCACCAGCATTTAACCAATTTAAGCAATTGCTGGCTGAGTGGGTAAGGATCAACCACCCAGTGAGAAAAGAAGCTTCTGTCTGGGCAAACGGCTACATGAGCAAGTCAATGCAATCCTGACTTAAACTGGTTGCCCACACATGCCCATACACGCTGGCTGCGGCGCATGAGAGGGAGACACATTTTCCCTAGAGGTGGGAGGAGTTACCTGGATGTGAGCAGGTCAGTTCTTGTGTAAAGCACCAAGAAAAGTAACTGGGCTTTGTAGCTGGGCCATGACTTCACACAAGAAGTGCAGGATAGTCCCAAAACTAAGCTTGTATGGGTATATCTCTTTTTAGTGCTGTAAAACTAAGGTGTTTCTCAAACAAAGCTATTAGTCAGATACTGGTCTTAGTGGCTGCTGTTGGCCAGTGAGAAGTGCCAGACTGACAACAGCAAGGAAGAAGTGCCTCCTAATAGAGGGGTGACATATAAATGAGCTTCAGATACCTGCCATCTTGTCTGCATGTGCTAGAAGGAGCTCCTTTAGAGCCTTCAGTCCATGGCTCCTTTCTACCAACCCCATTTTCAACTGAGATCACTTTTTAAGTTTTTTTTTACAGCGTGGATACCTATCTGCTAGGAACTGGATTGATGCCAGCACCTCATTTCAGAGGAACAGATGGTTATGACTTTTAGCCACTTCAGACCTGGGGAGACTCCAGCCCGTGACCTATTTTATACTCTTGGCCATTTCACTGTCTCCCAGATAGATTCTATCCCAGATATGTACCTTAAAGCTAGATACACCATTGCTGTTTGAAGCGTGTGTGATGGCTGCTGTCAGCCTGACGTGGCTCTCCTAGTTACACACAGGAGAGCCTGCTTTTTGTTATGGATTCACAGTAGCCACAAGTCACACTCCTCATCTGTGGGTGACTCTACATCGGGGCATTTGTCCCCCAGTATATCTAAGAACCCAATGAGCCTTTCTATATTTTCATGGTTGTTACTTGATTCTGCTTAGAAACATTTAACATTTTGCACTAATTAGCTTATAAAGGCATTTAAATAGTAGTCAGTCAATTGCGTCGATTCCCTTCTGGCCTTCAAAAGGCACCTCTTCCTATTGAAAAGGAAAAGAAAGAACCTCTCCTTAGATGTTTATTAACATACAGTCTTCTTGTAGTGGATCCAGAGGAGGCCACAAAATTGATCAGAGGGGTGGGACACCTCTCCTGTAAGGAAAAGCTGAGAGAGTTGGGCTTGTTCAGCCTGGAGAAGAGAAGGCTCAAGGGAGATCTTATAGGAGCCTTTCAGTACTTGAAGGGTCTGATGTGAACAATCTTTTTAGCAGGGTCTGTTGTGACAGGACATGGGGTGATGGTTTTAAATTAAAAGAGGGGAAATTAGAATAGATCTAAGGAAGAAATTTTTCTCAGTGAGGGTGGTGAGACACTGTCACAGGTTGCCACAAGAGGTAGTCGAAACCCCATCCCTGACCATTCCAGGTCAGGTTGTCTGGGACTCTGAGCAACCTCATCTAGTTAAAGATGTCACTACTCACTGTAGAAGGATTGGACTAGATGACCTTTAGAGGTCCCATCCAATTCAAGCTATTCAATGATCCTGTGATTAAGGACTCCAGAATACCTCTTTCTCTTTCTTAAAAAACGACAAAGGCCTGTGCTAGAAAGCAATTTCAAGTCACTAAGCTGCTACTTTTAAGGGTGTGTCTGTTAGAATTAACATCATCAAATACAATTAAACCTTCAGCATATCCCAGCAGCTCATCAAATCAGTATAACACCATTTAATCCAAATTCAGCACTAAGACTAATTCCACAGTCTAATGTTTCACACCTCCAATATGCATACATTCAAAAGGCATGACTTTTGTGACCAGTTAGTAACTCTTAAGTAAACATGGTTGTATTTAAACTTCAGTAGAATCATAACATGTTTCTAGACATTTAGAAACACAAATTCCTCTTGAGTTTAAGGTGGTTTCGGGTAGCAGGTACCTGTGTTAAGAAGCTTCTGTAAAATCAGTTTCAAAGTACATGCTTGATCATTGGCAAACACAACTATGTACTATACTGAAAACCTGACATCTCAGAAGGCATTGGAATTGATGTGACCAGGCTTTACAGGCTGAAATATTGAGGCAGGTAACATGCAGCAAGATCTTGCATCAGATCCTTCTTTCTCCCTTTTGTGGGAAATTGAAGACAACTCATATCATGCCATTACCAATGTAGTTAATCACTGCTAACTAAAACTAAGGGGAAAAAGAGCCTTCAAAACACTGATGTTCTGTTGTAGAACTTTGTGTTTTCTCAGCAGTGGTTCCAAGGATGTCCCTGACAAAATGTCTGCTATCCAATAGCTCCCCCGTGCCTCAGATGAAATAAGTTACTGCTCTGAAGTCGGTTCCCAAATTTTTCTCCTAGAGATAGCATTAACTGCAGGCCTGCTAGGAGTTTCAGTAGAAAGACCAAAGACCTTCTGCTTTTTTGGTTGGTTACTCCTGCCTGGCACTGTTGCTCGGGAGTACTGGATAGAGATTTTGACACTGACATTGCACTGCTGTCAATAAAGACTTTAGGCTCAGTGCCTGGAGGAGTCACACAGGTTGACAGCCTTCAAGCACACCTGAGATATTATTTTTAGGAATTTTTTTGCAACACAGTATGAAATTCACAGCTACAGCTGAAGTCTCCATTACCTCAGGACACACCAGAGCAATAGCTGACTTGAGGGCACTCAGAAGTCTGCACATGTTTTCATCTTGCCTCCTCTGTGAAAGCTTCACTTCTCATTGCCCTTAGATAGCCTGCCCACACTCTTCAATAGTATTTTGCTCTGAATTAATGTTTTACAAGAAGGCAACACTTTCTTTTTGTGCCTTGGTGGGCACATTCAACACTTGAAATTCCTCTTCATCATTTTTTTTCAAACAGAGGTGCTTTCCAAACCAGGTTCAGATGTGGAGCCTTTCTGAATTTCATATACACAGAAAATCTGATTTAAAACTACATTTTGTAGAACACAGGAAGTCATGTTAAGAATGGTCTCTAACAGAGTCTCCCTCTTTCTCTCTTCTTGATTTCATCAAGTCTGGATAGTTCAGCAAGAGCAGATAGAAGAGCACAAGATGCCCTGGTGAAAGGCTTTAAATTTCTGTCTGAAGCTCTGATTGCCCATGCTGAGGAAAGGTGCTTTGACATGGAAATAGGTACCAGAAAAAAAAAAAAAAAAACAAAACAAAAAACATGTAAATATGCTAAGGAGACTGATGAGGTATCTCTTGAAAAGAGCTTAAAGTACAGCTTGTGAAGCTGGTAAAACTAAAGCCAATATAGAAAACATTTTGTTCCAAAGAAAAGACAAAAACACCTGACAGATTTGCACCAAAGCAGAAAAGAAACATTTACGTGGGGGAAAAAAAAAAACAAAACAGTGAAAGAATAAATTAACAGCTTGACCCCAAATTCTTGGGAAATAAAATAAAATTTTAAAAACCCATTCCTTAAACCCATAAAAAGGATTTTGGAATGCTTTCCATTAAAAGCACGTGGTGTAACCAAAACCTCCACTCCTATTCAGGCAGTGCTTAAAGATGGGCTGTATGAGGTGGGCTGCACGGGTACTTTGACTGGGGCAAGCTGTGGCAGACCAGGCTGGTCCCAGGGGTGAGCAGCCAGGCAGGAGCACAGCACCGTCTCAGACCCATTAGGGGAGGATGGAGGAATAATGACCTTAATGCAGCAGATTCAACTCAATCCATGACAGTTCTGAAGCACTAGCATGTTACACCCAGTCATAAGATAAAGAGCTTATTGTTTTCCTCTGATGATAAGGTGGTGCAAAGACAAGACTTCGGGGAAATAAATTCTATCAGGAAGTGGTTTAGGTAAGGAAAAGCTTTGAATTATGAGCCAATAGCTACTGTGAGATTTTTATGCATTCTGTGTAATCAAATAATACTGACATAATCATTAAAGCCTATTAAAAACAGCATAGTGAACTCTGTGCACGCAGCACTAAGGGTTTCATCTGTAGTTAAACTCTTTGATTTTTAATTTCAAAATCACTTTGCTAGTGAAGATGAAGGACTTGTTTCTGGCACAATATTCATACAAATACATTGCTTTCGCCTTTGGATAAAACTATGATTAGCAGTTTTAAGCATTCTGTGTTCTTGGCATCAAGCAAAACAACACAGTCATTATAACAAATGCCTGACTGTGGTGGGTTGAAACTAAAACTACCACACTGACAAAAATATTGAAGTGTGATTGTATTTATGGACTTTGAAGAACAAAACTTCACAGAAAAGTGATAGTTGCAAATATGAGCTGTACAGATCTTTGACAGGCAACGTGGCAGTGATTAATCAGAAAAAAAAGTACTGTGGTTTAATTGTGTTTCAGCATAGAAAGTGTGAAAAAACTTACCCGTATATTCTCTTCGTCTTCCCTGTTTGATACAGGTGAGGGTGTGCACAAATATTAAAAGGTGAATGTATCTGTGCAGAGGCCACAGCCTCTTCATTGTATAAATGATAGATGGCCTTCTGGGGGGTGTTTCTCTTAATCTATTGAACCTTCTTTCTGCCACATGGCTAACTGGCAGTTTTAAAGGCATCAGGAAATCAAATGTGACATAATTACAAAAGAAATGGTTTCCCACAAAGTGATCTAATGTCCTTAAACCTGTGGATTGGAGAGGAAAATGTATCTTTACAGGAACTAAAATTAACAGCACATCAATCATCCACTCCTTAGAAAGGAAACATTTGGATGGTACTGGGGATGCCAGAATCGTTTTACTGATTTCAGCAAAGTCAGGGTTTAACAAGCTTTTTCTTAATAACAAATATTTTAATAAGTCTCTCCTTTATCTTCAATACCAGATGGCATTTGTCTAATAGCCCTATTTGCATTTGTGGTTTAGGTTTGGCAGCTCACCTGTGTCTCAATATTGCTCAGAAGTTGATCTCTGTAAGAGCAGGGATGCACTATAGAGGTGGATGATTGCCCTGGGTCAGTGTGTGTAGATGCAGCCCAGGGTGAAGCCTTGCACAGCAACTAGCAGTGGGTTAATGCTAGAACTGTGTCTGCACCACTGAGGCAAGCAGAGCGCCTCAGGGGAAAAATCGCTTGCTGTTTGAATGCTCTACTTTCTGAAGAGCAGCTCTATGATAATGATAATGACATTGCTGAAGACAGCCAGGACCCAAGTACTTCAAGTCTCTCCTACTTTATATAATGCTGCTGTGTCACATTAATCCATGCTCGTTAGGGATTCATTTAAAATACATGGGTGCTGATAAATTACTCACAGTGCTGCTGCTATTGCTTTAGAATAATCAGAAAATACATGATGGTTTAGAAACTAATGATGTATCCCCTCTTGCAATCCACTGGGATTTCTCCATCAGTGCCTGTATGTTGGCCTGTTCTGTCTGGAGCTGAAAACTCATTAGACCTGACAATGTTCAGATCGTGAGCTGGAAATGCCGTTCTCTGTTAATTTATTGCGGGCCAAATCCAGAGCAGGGCTGGTGTGCTGCTCACTTGCCCAGACAAGACTACTCTGCTAAATATGTCACTGCTGGAAAGATGCCCCTTAGCCTGAAGGCTGATGTAATCCCTGTCTATGGCTAGCTCTGGTGCATCCTGCCTCCAGCTTCCTGGGCAGACAGACAGACAGACAGGCAGGCAGGCAGACAGACAGGCATGCAGAGCACAGCAGTACTGATCCCTAGCCCCTGGCGTCTCACGGTGCTCGGGGGCAATGCTGGCCGTGCACTGGCTCTGGCCATGCATCACAGAGGATTTACAAAGGCAGCTTGTCTCTCAGATGAGACTTTCATTTTAATTTCCTGATCAGTATTGCAACAGGGAGGAATGGATGGCAGCAATAAAGTGAGGAGATGAATATAGGTGTAGTCTGAAATTCACAGTTGTGCCAGGAAAGGACCTCTTAAAGTCTTGATTTACATTCTGCTACTCAGACTGTTACTGACATGTCAATGACTTCTAGTTACAGCTGGAGTAACTCTTTGGTTGTCTGTTTGTATGAGTGGAGCTCACTCCAGAAAAGTCTTACAGCACCTACAGCACATTACCTGCCAGTTAATAAAGCACATGTTTTCAAAATGACCCTGATATGGAGGGAAACTCCTAAAATGGTCTGTAATATTTGTGAGATAGATAACATTTCTTTTGTAATTGGCTCACTACCTATAGTGTGGGAAAACTGTAGTGCTGCTGAAGCCTGGAGGGTTTTTTGCAGGCTGCTTCCCCAGCTGCCGGTGTGTACAGTGCTGCCTTGGCCCCTCCTTCCCCACCACCTCCTCTTCCCCCAGTTTTCTGCTGGGCTTCCATCCCTATTTCTTTCAGGGGAAGGAACACTGTCAGTGGGATGTTGTTTCTGAAAGACAGTAACTCTCCTTACAGTTCCTGTACAAGGCTTGTCTGAATCTTGACTTAGAGTCATAGAATCGTTTTGGTTGGAGAAGACCTTTAAGATCATCAAGTCCAACTGTTAACCCAACACTGTCAGGTCACTGCTAAACCATGTCCCTGAACACAACATCTACATGTCTTTTAAATCCTTCCAGGGATGATTACTCTACTGCTTCTCTGGGCAGCCTGTTCCAGGGCTTGACAACCACTTTGGTGAAGAAACTTTTCCTAATATCCAAGCTAAACCTCCCCTGGTGCAACTTGAGGCTGTGTTCTCTTTTCCTGTCACTTGTTACTTGAGAGAAAAGACCTACCTTCACCTCAACCCCCACCTTTCAGGGACTTGTAGAGAGAGGTAAGGTCTCCCCTGAGCCTCCTTTTCTGCATTCTAAACAACCCGAGTTCCCTGAGCCACTCCTCATTAGACTCGTGCTTTAGATTTAGGAGAGGCTGGAGGAAAGCAGGCAGCCCCAGGGTTTGTGGGCCTGATCCTTCAGCTGTCTGGGTTTCATTTGCCCCAAAGGAAAATGCCATTTCTAAAGCAGAGGTGATAATGTCATTAATCTGAACAATAAATCAACATGAGAGTGTATCCCATCACAAACTCGACTGTGGAATATCATTGTTCGCCCTTTATTTTTACATTTATGTGTATGTTATCAAAGATTTGTGCGTCCCTACATATGTGCATGTGCATGCTTGAACCTCACATATCTGTGGCATTCCATAGAATCAGAAACCATGGGCAGAGTTTTGTAGATTTTGGGGCTGGCCTTGCTAAAAGAGAAATGTCCTGTGCATGCTCATGGCATCTGACCTACTTTCTTCTGCTGAGAATGTCATAAAAACAAGAGGTTCATGTAATGATCAGATTGATTTTTCTGTCCGTATAGGTAAGTAAATTGCTGGCATCACAAGTTATCTGCAGCTAAAAGCTGTGACATTGATCTATTAGACTTTGCCCTCTGACCTTTAGTAAATGACATCTCGGCTTTCATGTCTGCACTTGGGAAAGGGGACTAATGGTGCCCTCTGGCCTTTCTGAGACCTAGTTTTTCCTTCTCAATAAAGAACTTGGAAAACTCAAGCAGATGGACCTCACTAATAGTATTTATCGTGTTCTTACTATTAATGTAGCATCATTAGGCTTCATGTGCTGCAGAGCTGGCACTGGGCTGGGGGCTCCAACCCCTGTCCCTTGCTCCTCCCAGAGGCAGCTGTAGCAGGGATGACTCAATGTCAGGCTTGCAGGGAGGCAGAAAGGCACCTGGTTAAAGAGTTATCCAAAAGACCAAGATAGCAGTAGCTACTCCATTGCAGTTTACTGTATTGAAAGTCCAAGAGAGCAATAGCCTAAGCCCTATGGATCTCAAAGCGATCCCCAAGCCAGGCAACGGCAGTCAAAAGCAAAGTCTCCTGGCATTTTTTTTCACTCCTGTTTAGTGACTTGCTTTTTAGTGGTTCATAAGCTACAGGATTCATTAGCTACTGTAGAAAAGCTAATTGCAGATGTGGAAGAAAAGTAATGAGTGATGCTAATGAAGCTATGGTTCACACTTAACTACCTAAGTTCAGACCAGTGAAGTGTGTGTCTATATAAAGGCAGCATATATTATTCAGATTAAATACCTGCACTGGTTTTAGTGCAGACCTTTGTGTTTTGCATCAGCAACATCTGTCTGATTCAGGGTTGTAGATTTCCCTTGTTAAAGAGCTATAAAGTGTTCATATGGCTGGTGGACCAGAGCAGTGTGCTACCTCTGCTGCTTTAGATCATTATCCATGTCTCTGCCTATCTTTGTGTGTGTGCCTAGGTCAGAATACTCTTGTCTGCTTAGCACTTGTCTCATTCCCATTTGCTGCACTTCCCAGTTGGATTTGCTGTGTATGCTGGCCTGCTCCAGAGTGCGTTGAAGTTTATGTAGCCTGGACCCAGCCCTGAGACCAGGTCTTCTCCCTCTCTAGTATGCCTGTTCCATTTCTTACGCTAATACTGCCAGCATGAAGTGTTTTTCCTTGGAGCCCAGGTCATGGATTACTATGGGGGACTTTAGCTCTCTCTCCTCCTTGTTTTTTGAGCATGTTTATCACTCTCTTGGTTTTGAAGACAGCGGTAAAAGATTTAACATCATTATAATCTAGAATCTTAAACATAGTAAAAAAGAGAGAATATATAATGTTAAAAGTAAAATTGATTGGGGTCAATTTGTGTCATGACTGGATCACCTATAAGAGAACATTTTGAGCTTAACTGCTGGGAAATCATTTTGTGGTGCTTGTCATAAAACACAAAGGGACCATTTTGGTAATTTTGGTAAAATATCCTGACAGGGTACATTTTGAAGATGACCTGCAGGCATTTTGAAGATGACCTGCAGGTTGCAGAGAAGGTGGCAGAGAGGGCAAAGCGTTCTAAAACAGGCAAAGGGCATCCCTGTAACATACTTCAGCTATAGCTGGAAAATGCTGTTTCTTTCAAATACAATAGCTTCACTGCTGCTCAGTAGTGGAGGGGGTGACACGATGTCACTTCAGCAAAGTGTGAAGCAGATGTCTGCAGAGGGGGAAAAGTAATTCGGTCAGTGGGAGAAGGCTTCAGTCACATCTTTTAGAGCTA
Source organism: Indicator indicator (assembly GCF_027791375.1). NCBI lineage: Eukaryota > Metazoa > Chordata > Aves > Piciformes > Indicatoridae > Indicator > Indicator indicator. The sequence goes on from NC_072026.1 coordinate 11,260,151, forward strand.
AATTTATCCAATATCAAGGAATCGTCCAGGATATGCTGGGGTTTGCAATATATCTCTAGGTGGTTAGGGATGTGTGAAAACAAAACCAAGGCACCTGGTCCTGCTCAGATGGAGACAGGTTTGTGAGTGCTGAGCTTTTGTTGTTGATTGAAGAAGTAACCACAACTGAGAGGTAAAACTGCCTCCTCCCTGCTGCCCTGCCCTGGCCAGCTGTGCTTTTGGATGCCCGGGCACACTGTGTGTTCAGTGTGTTAGCTCAGTGCTGGAACCAACCACACATCAAAACCGGCAGGTTCAGAATGGAAGGCAGCATCAAAATTGTGGACTGGTTGAATTGGCACCTTCTTTTAAAATGAGCACATGGCACCCAGAAGCAATGTGTGTTTAGGTATGGGTTAGTAATGGGCTGAGGGAAGAGTGTGAGAGCTTCTGGCTCTGCTGACACAAAAGGGATCTGCCTACACCCTTGTGCTGAGGTGTGTGTGGTTCATACTTCTGCATAAAGAGCTCCAAATAAAGCTGAAAGCCGACACTATTGACAAAGCAAAGGCCAGCTCTATTTATATCTGCAGTAAGGCTGCGATAATGAAAAGATGCTTTAATGTGTCCCAAGGCCTAGATGAAACACTGAAAATGTTGCTTTTAAGAAAAAAGTGGTAATAATATCCCCTTGAAATCCCGAGGAAATGTGTGTGACGGAGTTCTTGAGAGCAATATCAAAGGAATGAAATAGGAGTTGCAGTGCATAGGGAGTTGCTGCAGTTATGGGCTTTGAATTGGTTTAAATCTTGGCTTTTAAGCTTTTTCTCTAAGTATCTCTTTAAAAGTAACACTTTAATGAGAGGGAAAATGTTTTACTGCCACTGAACTCTAGCAGCAGTGCAGATCTGTCAGACCTTACCTTATGTGGAGTGTAAATCCTTTCTCTATGGTGGCTCCTGCTGTCTGGCCCCTCTTAGGGGTGTCAGACTCCTGGGGGGCACGCAGGTGCTGACAGGGGTGAAGTGAGCGTCTGCAGAGGAGGACAGATGGGTGAAAATGTTCTTTCAGCATAGGATTTGCAGCTTTCTAGTTATAAAGGAAATAAATTTTCCTTTTCTGTAAGTCTTTTGGGAGCTTCTGGGGGTTTCCTGAGGCAACTGGAAAAACAAAAATATTTACTCAAAAAATCACTTTTCATTTAATCTGGTTGTACCTTTAGTGAACCAGTTATTTCATGTCATTTGAGCAGGTGTAAAATATGGCTCCTGGAGCAGAAAACTCCCTCAAGCACAGAAATTATTTGGTTTCACAGCTCCTCTGGTGACACTGTCCCTTTCTTTAAGAAGTCTTGTCTTAAATAATTATTTCAATCTCATTATGAATATCAGAGAATGGCTGCAAAGAGCAGCACTAACCTAGCAGGACACGATGCTGGAGCTCATCACCTCCCTGGTCCCTTCTTCTAGGACATCCATGTAGAGATTTTCAAAACCTATCTGGATGTGCTCCAGTGCAATCTGATCTAAGTGAAACTGCTTTAGCAGGGGGGTGTACTAGATGATTCCCAGAGGTCCCTTTCAATTACTGTCATTCTGTGATTCTGTGATTGTGTGGCCTCAGCCAGGCTCCCCCAGCCAGGCTCTTACCACTCCAAAACCAACACATGCCCAATGCATTTTGTTGTAACCTTTCTCAGTCAGTCCCTGCTGTGTTCATTTCTAGCTTGCATTTTTGTCCACTTCCACAAGATCAGACTGCTATACTCATGTAGTTAATTTGATAATAACAGTATATTATGAAAATTGCTCTTTGCAGAGGAAGAGGTGGGCAGTGATCATATAGAAACATTTTTATTAACCACATCATCCAAAAGAGTTAAATGAAGGGAGCAAACTATAAAGCTTAGGCTATTTGTTAAAGCTGAGATATGGTTTTGAGTTGTGGAATTTTTTTTTTTTGAAGCATGAAGGGTGATATTCACCCATTGCCCTTGGAGCAGGGAACGTGCTTTGTTTGGACCATTTGCAGCCCTGAGCATGCTGTTGGCACTCATCAGATAACTGTTATTACTAACAATGCACAGATGTATTGGCAATTGCTTTTAGGTAGTCAGGCCAGCTGGAAAGAGTATGAAAGAACTTATTAAAGACAGATATTCCAGTGTGAGTTAGAAGATGAAAAGGAAAAGAAATTGTAGTTTATCTGTGTAATTAAAGGTGCACTCTGAGTGGGAAAACAAGCAAAACCATACATAGTACATTCACAGTTTCTGAAGGCTAAGCACTTGGGCTTATTGAGAGATACAAAGAGAAAGAAGCAAGCTGTATTTTTACCTTCCTTTCATCCCTTAGATGCCCATTTGCAAATATAATTGGGCAGATGCATTTGTATTATTTATGTTAAAAGAAGATGAAGGTTGTAAGGACAAGCACCTTGAAACTAGGTCACACCAGAGCTCCCAATGTGTTGGCTAGCCAGGCTGTTTCAGATACTTTTCTGTGTGAGGGAGATGCACTGGCGTGGGTAGATGGGATGCGGACAGTGCATGCCTTGGGCTGTGGCATGCTCTGCCTCTCATGCAGGTGCATACAACTGTCACAGGCTCTGCTTCCCATAGGGCACAAGCATAGTGGCAGCCCATCAGCCAGTGACCAGACATCATTTCCCAGAACCTCTGGTAGCCCTGGGGTCTCCATGACACCTCTGGCAGGTGCCTGAGAGCAGTGCCCCAGCTCCCAGCAGGGAGGATGGTGTGAAAATGCCCATGTGTGTCAAGGGGTTGTTGAAACGCAGGACACTAAGGTCATTGTGCTTGGAGAAGACATCTCAGGTCATCAGTGAGAAGCAGCTAACAGTGTGTTTTAGATGCTAGCCCATGGGTGCCTGACCAAGGGTCCCAGTGAGACATCTCTCCTTGATCAGGACCCATGGTCCCATTGTCAGCTGGGGCTCAGAGCTGCCCATGTCCAAATGCAGCTGTCTAAGGCTGGCAGAGGCAGCAAGGCAGTGCTGGAGCAAGGCTGCCTCTTCAAAGCCCCATCAACACTGGGGCTCTGAGCTTGCTTCACTTCCCGATGATCCCCTCACTCTCTTTCTCTAGCCAGAGCACATGCTCTCTGCCAGAAACTGATCTGCCACAATTACCCTCATGGCTTCAGAGTCCCCTGGCCTCCTCTCAGGTTATTCAGAGTTTGCTGTTGCAGGAGGAAGCCAAGCAAAATCCCCCAGTTCCTTCTTTCACCTGTGTAAGGACCATTTCAAGCCTTATTTTCTCCCACCACTTGTCTCCTGTTGCTGGATGAGCAGCCCATCTTTAGCCAAGAAATGCTCTCAGCTGGAATCCCTCTGGCTTGTTTTTCACAACCTCACCACCCAGCCAGCTCCTAATGAAGCTGCGCTTGCATTGTTGTCTGTCTGATTTCCCATTGTCAGTTGGGCTGATTTTAATTGGTTTGCATTTTCAGTTGTTTTTCAGCTCATCAGGAAAGGTAATTAAAATAAACTCGTGCCCTCCATGCTCAACTCCATCCGTTGCAGTGACACTAGCTGAGCATGTTAATCTGGAGAACAGTGGAGGCAGGGCTACTCCTGTGCAATGTTTGGAATCTGGTTGTTAGGCATTCCATTATTCAAAACACATTAAATTGTCCTGAATGAGGAAGAAGCTGATGGACGTTAGCAATCTTCTGCCACAAGTCTGTTGAATTTGAACTAGATTTAGCTCCTGCCCACCTCATTCCCATTCTGCAAGGAAAGCTTATAGACAGGAAACTGCCAAAGAGTAGGAGGTGTAATTCAAGATACCCACAGCTTGGAGCAAGAGCTTTATATAAATCCTTCAGATTTCTAGACTTTAGAGAAATACAGTTGGCATTACTGCTTCTATTGACCAAGCAGGAAAGTCTAACCAGTATTCCAGGATTTGAATGCTTACGAGTCTGGAGGCAGTTTGAATGTTACTGGTGGGGAAGAAGAAGAAGTTAACATATTTCTCAACATTTCCAGTTTTGCAAAACCTGCGTCCTGAGCTAGAGGCTGTAAGGATTGACTCAGTCTCAAAATGAGTAAAACGGGTGGGAAAAAAATAAATCACTGAATGACAGATTGGTAGGGGTTGGAAGGGGCCTCTGGAGAGCTGACCTGCAAGCAGTTAAACAGGTTTTTTCAGGTTATGTTCGTGTTTGCTGTCTTTTAGGAAAATGTGACACTGAATTTTGTAAGTTTCACTAGTGATTCATAAAGGATTTTGTACTTACTATTTATATCTCTCATATGAGTGTCACTATTAGAAGCCACTAGGACTGTTCTGGCCCCCTGTATCATAGATCTGCCATTGCCACCATGAAAAGCAAACTCCTGCCTTGCGGGAAACTCATGATAAGCACATGTTGGTGGTGTTTCCTAGCTGCCAGACAGCACAAAAACCAGTGCTGAGGATTTGTGTGAAGAGGAGAGGCTTCTTTTGCATCCATTGGCCATGGTGGATGAGCTGGGATTTAAGGTCCTCCCTCAGGCTCAGTAGCAGAGCAGCATACAGGTGGATAAACCCACCACAGAGCAGGAACTGAGGTGCTGGGACAGGCATGCACGATTGCTCACTCTGACTGATGGGCTGCCAATTACATGGCAATTGATAAAATAAATGTCTGAGATGTATTTCCCTCTCCCCAACCATTTCCTGGTTTGGTCATTGTTCAAGGGGCAATATGTCTCTCTCCAAGCTACCTTGATGTTTTTATTTGTTAGTCTTAGTTATGGGTGTTAACTATACCTTTAAGGCCAAGGAACTCAGTCTTGTGCTGCTGCCAACATGACTCTTCCTTTCCCTCCTTTCCTCTCTCCCAGAGGTCAAAGATAGCTGTCTATGAGAAAATGTGGTCATACATGAAGTCGGCCGAGCCCTCGGTGTTCACCAAAACAACAGCAGACGGGGTGGCGAGGGTGAGGAAGTCCAAGGGGAAGTTTGCCTTCCTGCTGGAGTCCACCATGAACGAGTACATCGAGCAGCGCAAGCCCTGCGACACCATGAAAGTTGGCGGCAACCTGGATTCCAAGGGCTATGGTGTAGCAACCCCCAAAGGCTCAGCATTAAGGTGGGTGGAATAATATAACAATATCCATGTTGTTATAGTATTCCACCTACCCTGATGTATTGTGTTGTCATTTTCTTTCTTGTGGATTTTGAGGTAACTTTAAAGTTTAAAATCTTCAATATTCCATGGAGTTAAATAAGACGGTAAATTATGGTTTCATTTATTTAATGCATCCATTTCTTTAGTGTTCTCTTAGTGTTGTCCTTTCTGATTGTTTGTTGCTGTTTTAATTTTACAGTTCAATGGCTTTTTCAATTTAAATGGTAAAAGCCGACTTAACCTGCCATATGTGACGAATGTTAACTGCATGATGTGGTGTTCTTGTTACTTTTTTTCTCAAAGACGATTTCCCCATCCCGCACACTTCAGTTCTGAGCAAATGTTATCCTCCATGCCACCTTCCAATATTTAACCCTGTATTTGCTGTACAGACATTTTGATAGCTCCACGTTCTGTGAAATTTTAGCCAATTTGTCCTCTTGTGCTCCTTTTTTTATACGTTACGATTTCCTAAGCATTTGTGCATTTTTTTCTTACAAGTTATGTTTTATCGTTTCAAGAAATGCTGTTAACCTGGCAGTATTAAAACTGAATGAGCAAGGCCTCTTGGACAAATTGAAAAACAAATGGTGGTACGACAAAGGAGAGTGCGGCAGCGGGGGAGGTGACTCCAAGGTCAGCCTCAATGTCACCACAATCGGGTACCTTAGCAAAGAGTAATCGGCAAGGCTGTTATTTCACTTCTCAAGGAAAAAAAAAAAAGACCACAGATTGAAACTATTTGAATAATTATGATGGGGGGGGAAAAAAAAAGCTATTTGCTTGCCCAGTAGCTCTTTCAAAGAAATGGTCTTATTTAGTATCATCAACAGGCTTGGTCAAGCTTGGAAACCTTATTAAACTAACAGATAGAAAGTCCAGAATTGGTGAGACCTACACAGAGCAACTCTGTATTTGTAACTGTACAAGAAACCAGTGATCACATCTGGCAACTGTACTAACCCCTGAGTACAAGGCTTTGGTGCTTTTCCATGTTTTAGCTGTGATGTAGGGTGTTTTTTGAGAGGCTTATTTTAGCAGTATCAGCTGTGCTAGCACAGAACTGAAGGTGAACAGACTCCCTTCTCCTTTGTTCTTTTGGGGAGTAGTCAAGGAAAGCAGTACTAGGACATATTGCTTTACTAACTGGTGCCACTAGAGCACCTTGAAGGAACTCTAATCTCCGGAGAAGAGCTGCTTGGGTGGATCTGTAGCTCAGAGCAGGAAAGAGTGGCTGCTCATCTAACTGCATAATGGGGTCAAGAGATGAGTGTAGCAATTATAGCAGAGACATAATGTTAAGCAGAGATGGTAGTCACCCATTAATGGTAAAACAATAATAGTATATAAGGAGCAATAATAGTATATAAGGAGCTAGAGCCTGCAATAGGTAAAGCTGGGAAAAGAGATATGTTGCTTGCAGTGAAGAAGTGAATTGATTCACTAAACTGGAAAAAAAAATCTTAACGAAAAACGGTTTGGTAGTTTTACCTAGAATATTCACGTCACCTTTTGCATACCATGGATCAGTGTCTGCACACACCTGTGCAGGAGCCCTGCCACTGCATTTGTTGTGCTTTGGATACAGATGTGGATTTCAATCCTAGCCCCAGTGACAATGGTGACAGAGTTGTCACTGTCTTCTGCTTCCCCTAATCTTTCAGGCAGCCTTTACAGTAGCAAGGATTTCAAAGTTGCTTTTATAAGCTTGTGTGTTGCAAAAGTTAACCAGTAGGGTTTCATGTTGCTAGTTGAACCCTCGAAAACTGACAGTTTCTGCAGCCCTTAACCTGGTGAGGAGAAGCTGCAGCTAGAGTAGGCTGCGTACTATTGGTCACCTTGAGTACAGGAATTACCAATAAAATTAATTTAAAAGACATTGTTAGACTGAGAATTACTGAGATTAATTTTCATAGTGACGCTTTCCTACAGCGAGTAAAACCAGTTCCTTAAGGAACAATAACTCCTAATTTCTCCTTATAAAAATGCTTCAGCTTTGGTCCAAAATCAATAACAACAGTATTTTCAGTAAACTGCAATTTCAGACAATTACTGCAAGTTACTGCTGCATTCTGTTAATAAGAGTTACTTACAGTTGGCTGCGTAGGAAGTTACTCAGCTACTCATCTCTGCTGTTAGCAAAAGCCACTGTGTAGTAAAAAAGGAAGGAAAAGTTCTGGGAGTCAGGTTTGTTCAATAGCTAGAGGTCTGCAATGCTCAGCAGCAACCTGGAGCATGAGATTTTTTATGCTTTTTAGCTCAGCTGCTCATCCTTCACATAATATTTTAATATAATGTTATACTTGCCAGTATATTAAATGTTTAATATTCTCCTGGGATCCAGCACTGCATTGTCTAATGCTGCCTCCATGAAAAAAAGCCTTTTGTACAAACTAGCTTTGATGAACTTCGTTGCTTCGAGTTCATTGAATTAAATCCAGCCAAGTAATGCTTACAGCCTTAAGGAAACTAGAAAGGACTTTTTAAATGGTCATAATTAGGGCAGAGCTTTCCTTCTATTTTTCCTTGTGCCGAAAGTCCTTTTACAAATAGCAGTACTATCTGCTAGCAAGCCCTTGGCCCTTGTCAGTTGATGTTAAGGCACTGGAGTCAGGTGCCGTGATACCATGGGTAGGTATCCAGTGAAGAAGGAAGAGGAGCAAACACCATGATGCGTGTTTTGCTGTTTTAATCCATGAATCACAAAACACTGTCTTTCCACAGTTTGTCATAGCACACTGTGATGAAGGGCTTCTTGTTTGTTTGAGCCACAAGCATCAGCTCTCAGGGCAGAAGTCCCCAAGGAGGAGAATGTGGGTCAGAGAAGGCTTCCTGCAGGAGACTAAACTAGGGGAGGCAGGGAAGAGGTTAGGTGTTTCTAGATTTGTCATAAATCAAAGGGGGTTTTTGTTACCAAATGGCTTTTCTTTTGAGGTAGCATTTTGTAGACACTGCATGCTGCAGGCTGTGACCCACAAGCAGTACAGCAGAGAGGCAGATGCCTCCTCAGCCTTACTCACTAACACTGAATTCATGCTGTGCCCCAGCCCCATGGAAGCCCCGCTGCCCTCTCAGGGAAGGCGAGAACTTCAGGTATTGCCCTTGAGGTGCTGTGACCCCAACAGTCTCACTGACCTGTCTCTCCTCCTCTCCATCCTCCCACCAGAACCTGAATGACTCTGGTCATCTCATTCCATCTCTCCAGTTAATTGTTCATATGAACATGGCTTAATTTCTAGAGCGTTCCAGAGGAGTTGCTTCAAAAATGCTCCTTTTTTCCCTTAAAGGAAGTGGTACTGGGGGAAACCAGGGAGGAATGGGTAGTGAATGTGCCTCAGGTGGAGACACAGACCTTGCACCCCAGAACACAGGGTGGCATGGAGATCATTACTCACTTGGGGCAGCTCTCTCTATCGGCTAAGCTGACAGACCACCTCTCTTAGCTTCACCAGTAGAGACCCAGGCTTGGGAAACTGCTGCCCCAAGTTTGTAATCAGCCTTTTCCTACTTACTGCTAACAAGTTCTGTGTAGCTGTGAGTTGCTGCAAACTGAGGATGCCAGTTTCTTAGTTGAATTTGTCTGTGTAGTCTGATGTTCTAGCTTGTGCTGAAGGCCAGAGGTAAGTATGGAGCCTGTTGGCTTGTGCCAGTGCTCACTGTTGTACCGAAAAAAACCCGGTTAATGCAGTCCCATGTTCACACTCCCTGCCATTAGCATGTGGTTCACCTGTGTCTGAAGATGAGTGATTCTGAGCTGTGAGTTCACCTCTTGTTGTGGTATCTTCATCACCACTGGAAAATTAAACAGTGACTTCAGCTTTCTCAAGGATGTTGAGTCTTACAGTGGGGAAAAGGAAAAGGTACTTAACTGCCTTTCTGCAAGTTTTTAATCTGTTTGGTTACACAGACTGTAAGGTTAGTCTTGGGGTCCACTGTTAATTTAAGACTAAAGAGACTGTGCTGGTTTAATGAGATGGTTTTAAAGGCCTCAGCCGACATACGTCTCATTTTTAGTGCTACCAGTACGTGCTGGCACTGGTGTGGACTAGAGGGTGCCTGTCTGCCCTGCAGTATCTTGGCTATTGGTGGTGCCCTGGTGAAGGGAGTTACCCCATTTCAGTAGTGGTCCTTATTTAAGAAGTCTGAGGGGGAGCATGCGCCATCCATACATAATTTGTCTGTGATGCATGTTGATACGTGTGGGCTCATTTGTCTGGTGCAGACATTCTGGTACGTACATCAAAATTTGTTCACTTAGCTCTCCTGAATGAGCATGAATTTAGTTTCATCAGTTGACTTCATGGCAAAATTATACTGTCTCCAAATTCTCTTCTACATGTGAGCTGAGTTCTCAATCATGAGAGAATGCTAAATAGCAGTTATTAAAAAAAGCATATCCCAGGAAATATGTTGCACTGTATTATGAGTTTGGAAACTAATTATTTTGTTTATTATACAATCTATCATCTCAGAGCTGAGTGATGGCTGAATATGAATTTAACAAGAAACAGGCAAAGGGGGATGCAGACGGGGTAGCAGACTGAGTGACTTAAGTGATACTAATTATTCAGTTGCATAGGAACCATTTTCTGAGATAAATTTCTGTAGTTCTGCTGTTGATATATTTCTCCTATTTTTATACTTTCCTGGTAGCATTTAATGACAACCAACACAGAAGGAGAATGTTTGAATGTGGCATCTCACCAACTCCATATGCCAAGATTATTTGTTAATTATTTGACTTAATGTCTTTAATATATGCCTTTTTTTTTTTTTTTTTTGTAGGCTGATACTCTTTTGCAGTACACCTGTGAAATGACATGCAATGCAATACTGCTTCATCTTCCAGTTGTTTCTTTTTAATTGTAGGATTGCTTCTCTGGCATGCTGTTTGAGTTCTACCTTCAGAGCCATGCTCCGTAAAGCATCGCATTCCAAAGCCCTCCTGAGCTGTGAATGTGACCATTAGCAGATGGGATTTGTTCCCCCTTTTCTCTGTGCTATTTTGCTTTGATACATTTTCAGCACAGCCGTTAGCATTTGCAGCATAATTTTTTTAAGTGGCATATTTTTAGATGAAATCTGTTATGCATTATTTTAGATGGTACCTGACATCTAAAGAGCACCATTGCCAAGCGTGTTGTGCCTTAAAGAGAACATTTGGGGAAATGGCTATCCTCAAAAGATGCAGCACAATTTATTTGAGCAATTTGTTTGAAATTATATGTTCATCAACATAAATTTACTTGCCACCCATTCTATAGGCCTAGGTTATGGGATGGAAAGAGATAAAATGGCCAGTGAGAGACAGTGATAGCAGCACAGAACTAATTCATGCTCAGACCTAGGAAAGTAATGCTAAATTATTGTATTGTGCAAATTAGTGACAAAGCAAAATAATATTTTTAAAGCAAAACAGCAGAATATTTAATTGACAGCTACTACTTTATAGTGTATTAGAAAATAATATTGTGCATATTTTGTGCCAATAATGAAGTCTTAATGCTCTAGGAGTTCATCTGAGCATCTCACTTAGAGCATTGCCAAGAAGGGCAGAGAGCCTGCTCTGGCATGTGGATGTGTCTGTGCTGTTGTGCATGTCATTTGAGGATATTTTCTGGGAAGGCAACTAGGAGACTCAACAAGAATTTCAGATGAGCAGGTTGCCCAGGCTGGGAAAGAACTGGTAGAGTCAGGGCTGGTGTCTTAGAACTGGGAACCAATTTGGTTTGCTTGTTTACCCTTTAGCATCACAGGAACTGGCTTTGCTACCTTGACAAAGATGGGCCTGGGTGTGGAAGGAAACATGCTAGTGCCATGTCAGTCACGGCAGAGCTGGGCCCCAAGCAGTGACAATATGTCCCAGCTTCATGGCCACAAGAAATCTGGGAGGAAGACTTGTGAGTCATGCATCAGTTTCAGTAATACCTGTGGTGCTTAACAGTTAATTTCCATAAACTTTTGGCATGAATCATTTGTCCTGCATTGTAAGCCTCAGTACAGGAAGAGTGGAGGCAGAGCTCCTTGGGACTGGAAAAGGAAAAAAGGAAAGCCAGCAGCTTGAAGTGGGGCTCCCAGCAGCAGGAGCATGGCCCTTCCTTTGAATATCTCCCTGAGGGTCTGATCTTGGCTGTTTCCTCTTTAATAGTAACTGCTGTCACTTACATACAAAGAGAGAAGTAAATGCCTTTCTTCTTCTTCAAAGTGATTCTAACATTTTAGCACAGAGCTCACGTGGATGCAGGCACTTGTGCTGCTCTGGTGGATTTCTCTGTGCTCCCCAGCACTGTATTTATGCTTTGGACACCTCTAGCTTTATACCAGTGACTTCTTTGAATGTCTTATGTAGCCTTTGGATTAAGCAGCACCTACCTGCAGCCTGCTGAGGAGCCCAAGAGCAGGAGTCACAGAGGAAGTCGTCCCAGGAGGAAAATAAATTATAGAAGACAAGGGGGAAAATGGATATTTCTAGAGGCAAGAGAAAGAGAAGGGGAGGGGATAGCCTGCATGCAAGGTAAGTTGAGTCTCTTGCTCATATCCACCCAGGTTAGAAAGAATTGAGGCAACAACAGGAGAGATCCACATTGCTGTTTCAGTTGTTGTAAGCTTGAGCATGACATTATGCACCTGCCCACTCTTACTCTTCCTCTCTGTTTGAGTAGCTCTTTCTCCCATCCCCTCACCACATCTGTAGCTCAAGTCCCAGGCACTGCTGTAAATGAACTGCAGTGACTTGTTTTGGCTTGCACTTCCTAATTCAATAGGCACCTTTTATCACATTAGCACTCAGCACTTCTATTAAATTATGATCCTGTTAGTACAGAGTTTAATTTGTTTGAGCTGCATTTATGAAACATATAAATATACTTTCCTACAGACAGTTGCTGCTGCCAAACAGGCTGCAAACTATCCACAGAGTGGAAGAAATTGCAGTTCTCTGCTGGTAAAATGCCTGACTCCATGTAGGTGTATTTGGATGTGCATAGGTGTTGCAATGGCATTATGCACCTGTGTATGTCTCCTGGTTGCAGCAAATACATCATCAGCTGAAACACATGAATTTAAGATGCAGTCCTAGTCACTACAAGGAAGAACCCTACAGATTCCTCAAGTATACAGTGGTTGCTCCAACCTGCCTCCAAAAAAACAAATGGCAAGAAACCATTCACCGAACAAAAGGAGACTATTTATGGAACAGTATTGAAAACTAGAACTGGCTCAGCTTTTAAATACTCATCAGCAACTGAAAAAAAAACATCTCTAAATAGATGATTTGCACAGCACTCAAATGACCATTGCAAATCTGTGTTCAGCAGCTTTGCAAAGCCTCTCCTTTGCAAGCATTTGCCATCAGAGCAGAAGTGACAGCCAGTGCGCCTGTGCAGGGGTCACTAATGCCTGTGGAACAGAGCAGTGCCCACAGGCTGGCATGCCCTGGCACTATGGCTGGAGAAGCCACCTCCTGTCCCCATCTCCCGTAGTTACTGGCAGCATAAAAACTACATTGTGTGGCTTTTCCGAGATAAGATTTTCATCATCCTGTGACACCCTTCAGTACCAAAAGCCACAAAAAAGCAAAATGTGCAGTGACCTCCTCAAGGACAGTCACAGCCAGCTATTGGTGATGGCCCAGACAAGCCCACAGTCAGTGCTGGTAGCTGGGGAGCTGCAGTCCCAGGGTGATGCTTACCAGCACGTGGGGCCTTTAGCAAAGGCAGCTGCTTCTGGCTCTGCTATTGAGAAAAAACAACATCCTTCTGCTGGGGAATTTATTGCAGTGCCCAGTGCCTCCGAGCACTATCCCAGCCATTGACATGCAGTGTATTTCTTAGTTGGCTGGGGGATATATGGGGCTTGAGGCACCGAGTTTTAATCTTCTTGTTTTGAAAGCTCTTTGTCTTTTCAAACTAGATGGCTTTTACTTTTATCCCTTCCTCTGCCCACCCATAAAGCATTTCAATCCCTCAAATGTTAAATCTTGTAGAGGTGCAACTGCTGGTAACACAGGGCAGGGGAAAAGTGGTGCAGGTCTGAAATGGTATCAAAAAGCAGCCACATGTTCATTTTTAAATTAGAAATGCCTGGTGCTTTTCCCACAAATATTAAATGTTCAGTGTGAATTACAGAAGATGGCTTTTTGAGACAAACAGCAATAAATAGGAATAGTGAGTGACCATACATTTTATGCATGTATTTTCAGTCCTGCTTGAAGTACCAAGTGGCTGTGGTCTTTAAACAAACATAGTGGGTTTTAATAATGAGCCCATTTCCATATGAATTCTTCCCCATCCCTCATACATCAGTGTGCAGCAAAACGTGAAGTTTTGGCACAGAGTCATTGCTAAGATTGGTAAATTATGACAGGCAGATAGATCTGATCTCAGAAAGAGCAGAGGACTTGGACAGTGTGTTCACCCGCAGGTTTTGTAGCTAGTCAGAAGTTATTTCAATAACAAGATCTGACAAAAAGTCCATTCAATAGTTGCAGATCAGGCTGGGATTTATAGAGCTTGGGGAAATAAAGTGCTTTATTTCATTTAGATGGGTCTTTAACCTCAAGCAATGCCCTCTAGAGAATAATGCTGGATTTGGTATCTCTTCCTGGGTTGTTTCTACCTTTATAGTTTAATGATACTAAGATGGTTGTTAGTGAGATTTTTATGGTATCCTGTCATATTAAGCAGAGTGCCCAGGCTTGATTTCCACATTGTCAGTGCCCTGTGCTGCTCCGCGGGCCATCTCAGGGACATGGCCATGGGCCACTTGCCTTCTGACCTGCTCAGGTATAGCATCTGCTCCCCATCCTCCCATCAGAGCTGAGTGGGGAGTGCTGGCGATTCACCACGGTGCCTGATCTGGGGGTTGCTCTGCAATGCTGCATGCACGGGGTTGAAATCTCAGCACGAAGCAGTGGTACAGTCGTTCAGGGTCGTTGTCCCTATCCCTTTCAGATATTTACTTCCTAGATCACGGTAAAGGTGAGAGACGCTTCACACGTGTCTGCAGCAAGCCTCTGCTTTCCCCAAAATTAGTGGAGATTTGCCAGTGATACCAACAGGAACAATTAATTGTGTATTTTCAGTAGTTTCACCCCAGAGGATTTTAGGAAGCATTTTGAATTAAGTGCTTGTTTGTTAGTCCACTTGCCTTTCCTCTGACACAATGAGGTGGTTTGAGAATCCCAAGTGTTTCACATCTAAACTCTGACATCACAGCATTGTTCGTTCAGTTGTGCTGATGTCGCAATTCCAGGGGTACTCCAACCAGCAAGGACAGCTTTGATCATAAGAAACAAGAGAAAAACAATTCCTGTGCAAAAGTGAGAGTGCTCAGATTCCTAAATAAAGGGCTTAGGTAAAAATAACAGGGATTAAAACCAGAACAAGTCAAAAAACACTTTATAAGGCACTAACCAAGACCTGGTGACACCATGGACTTTCACCTCCTTCACATCACAGGGATTTGGATGGGAAAGTGAAGAGCCTTTTGCAGAGGTTGCAGCTCTTGGTCTGATGGCTTGGCAAGAGCTGTACACTGGGTCTGAGGGTGAAGGACGTCACACTTCATTTATCTTGTGATCTTCAGAGGGATGGATTTACCAGAACCCTCCTGTGGCTTTTAGTTGCTCTAATCCCACAAATCAGCAACAAACCCAGCCCAGCCAGATATTAGACCAGACTGTTGTGTGCCTGGGTGGTGTGACACAGCCAGAGCCCAGGGGTGTCTTTGGTGCTGTGATTTTGCTTCCCATGATGTACCCAAGCGACCAGTGCCAGGTATGTTAAAACACAAACAGCTTTGCTGTAAATACCACATCCTGCTTCTGCATTTCCAGCACACTTCTCCAACCAGAACTATTTGGCATCTGATGTTAAACTGCTGGGTTAAAAATGAAAAAGGCACATTAGTGACCATGCAGGATTTCATTTTGTGGCAGATGCAATATTAAGCACATCAGGAACTCGTCTCTGACCTTCTAACCAGAACTATTAACAATGGACAGGGCTCCTGCTGCCCATGTTTACTATACATTTGGAGCCCGCATCCATCTGCCTTGTGAGGAGAATCCTTGTTGCCAGTGGCCTTGAATTTCTTATCTTCATCACTCAGTGAGCTGTCCCTGGGTGAGATGGCATGTATCCCTCCCTGGTGCCGCTGGGGATGCAGACATCCTGCCTACATAGCACTGCAGAATTCACCAAGGCCTCCAGCCTGGGGACTGCTCATAAAAGCAATGGAGCTGCAGTAGCTGGAGATCAGCGGTTGGCATCCTCCTGAGCAGGCCAGACAACTGGGCATCCCTCCCTGGGCTGGAATGCTGATCAGCTTTTCTGCAATTGTTCTTTGCTATCCTGAGCCTCAGCCCTGGTCACAAGCAAAGAAAGGATGTTTTCAAGATCTCAGAGGAGCTCGCACATCTGGTGTTTCACAAAAAGGACAATTATCCATTGGAGTGATATGGAGGTGAAGTTCCCAACATTGGACACTTCTCAGATTCAGCTGAAAATAGTGCTGGGCTATCTTGTCTGCTCCATTCTTTTGCCAGGTGACTCTTGAGGTCCCTTCCAACCTGGTATTCTATGATTCTCTATTATTCTGGTCTTCCTGGTCTTCCTTCAGGTTCATGGGTGATTTCTTCACTCTCTACCTCCAAAAAGGCTGCATTTGGGCTCCCAAGATGCTGCAATCAACAGTATTTAATGTACACTAAATAGTCTATGGATCATCAGAAACTAATTGGTGATGGGTGGAGGAGTACCTTCAGTTTTTTCAACCCAGGTGGAGAAAACTTCCAGGTCAGTCCTTGGGCAGCCCCACTGCCTGGGAGATTCAGTGCAACCCATGCACCTTGTCCCACACAACACCAAGGAAGCCCTCTAATTTGTGCTGTGAAGAGCCTTTACTTGTTACACCTTTTCTTTGCAGCTGTTTTCTGAAATATTGCTTCTAAAAAGTCTAAATTAATTCTGAGAAAAGGTTCAACTGGTTTGAGGGAACAGTGTGCTGTCTGCCACGTTCACTTGGTCTCCTTGGCAATGACCGGGTTTGGGTATAACATTTATATTACATCCATTAGAGCACAGAGTGCAATGTGAATTAGCCAAAGCTGTTCCAGTCACCACTTAAATCTTTATTGATTGCAAGTAACAAATATAACTATGGTGTTACCAAGACTTATGCTACTCAAGTATTGGTTACATGAAGCAGATGGAAGTGTACAGGTTATTGGGTGAGATTTTTGAGTCCCTAAGTGACGTTTTTACTCCTAAGTCTCACCTATAAAGGTCACTGGCTCTTCTCTAAATTATATCCTGTGACTTGTGAGGACCAACCCCAACTCTGACTACAAAGCCTACTAGCATCAGTGCATCCTGTCACTCATTCCTGGAAACTGGCCCTTTCCTGGCAAGATCAGAATGTTCTTTTCATAAATTGACAGCAGTTTTCCAAGGAGCTGCTCAGAATCTTCTCTGCAGTCTGAGTTTGTTCAGGGAAGAGTCTTGTTTGAGCACCAGCTCATAAACATGATGGCCAATAACTGGAATCAGGGTGCCAAAAGAACATTCTGGGCAGCTTTTGCAGTTGTATGCAGGACTTCAGCCTGCTGAGTCTCTTTCTTAAGCCAGAAGAAACTAGAGGGATGTCAGTAGGTGAAATACCTGGTTTGAGGTTATCTTAATTTATACAGGTGCAGGTGAAAACATGAAAATGAATATAAAAGTCCTTAATCAATGGACACAGAAATTACTGCAACTAACCTGAAATGGGTGCTGTGGTGAGAGGAGGCAGGACAAGAATTTCGTCAGACAGGGTGATGGTGTCTCATGGAGAGAGCAGATGGGCTCCACATCATTACATTCCCTGTTTTCCACATGGTGTGGATGGAAAATAGATAATAATGAAATAGAAATGTAGTAGATGCTCTACAAAGAGCATATAACAGCTGGCTCTTCAGAGGGGCGATCTCACACATCAGCGTGGGGAACATACTCACTCTGTAAGCGATGCTGTATTTTATGCATGATCACCTTCATGACAAAGAAGTGCTGTAGCAATTCCTGAGCTTGGAAGGAGTGGTGGACAGGATTTTTAAACTGAACTCAAAGCTTTGGGGATCTAGTTCAGGGGTGAGATTTTAATGAGTGAATGCCCATCATTTTACAAAAATCAATTCATCTGCCAGCCTCATCCTCTCGCCTGGGGTACCAGCACCAAGGGTTTCAGCAGGACTTCTAGGACTGCTGTCCTGAGCCAAGAAGGAATGAAATATAGAAGGGAAGAGGCCACAGGGACAAAAGGAACATGAGATTCCCTTTGAGATGGTTCCATGATGTATTTGGAAAAAGACTGGTACAGCTTATTTTCTAGCAGAAACTGGCTGAAAAGGGAAAGGTAATGCTGCCAGCACACAAGCAATGTCTTCTGACAGGGAAGCAAAGAAACCAAACTGCTGAAACACCAGTAAAACCCACCTCTGTCTCAGGTGTAAAATCATGTTTGCAACAGACTCTGATAAAGTGAAGCCTGTGAGAATAGATGGGCACTGATCTTCTTAATATCATGCTTCTCTTAAATAAATCAGCCATAGCAAATGGCTTGATTTTCCACTGGGGGCAATACTATGCAGTATGAGGCTCCTGGTACCATTTCTCTAGACTCAAATGTTCCAGCTTTGGTAGATATCAGCAAAAAAAAAAAAAACAGTTTGGTAAAGTTGCCCAACAGATCCAACCTCATGTGGTTAGGCCTGGATCAGCCAAACGTACTACATCTGGGTGAAAAGAGCACAGGCAAATTAACCCAAAAAATCTTCTGTCGTGGTGAGGAAGAAAAATGCTGCAAGTTTCTGCCCAGGAACACTGTCCTGTGACATCACAGACGCTGACATCTCCGTTCTAACTGCTTCAGCTTCTTTTCTGGGGAGTACAGAGCACAAAAGAGCACAAGCTCTCAAACCTCTCAACATTTTACTTTGATAAAAGCAATCTACTAGAGAGCTGGGCTGGAAACCACACAGGGAGAGATGAAAAAGAATCCCATCATAAATTAAAGGCAGAAGGAAAACAACTGCAGCCACCTGGGAAAGGGCTGAGGACCTCATAGGATATCCTGTACAAACCTACAGCAACCTAATTAAAAAAGCAGCTGGAAAGCACATTATCCTAGGAAAGGGATGAGGAAGAGGAAATATTTTGAGAGACTCTGAAACTGAGCAAATGATCTTCTGAGCTGCTCTTGAGATGACACAACTGGCTGAGGAGGCAGGTGGGTAACTGACACAGCCTTTCCCTAGGACCTGGGCAAGTCATTTGGTCTCTTCATTCCTCTGCCTCTAAGGCAATATAAAACATCTCCCCTCAAACAAGCAGTGCCAGGGGAAGCTATGAAAAATCCTTTTCCTTCAGCCAGCAGAGCCCCACGCTTTCCTCTGTAACAGCAAGCAAATCACTTTGCAGCTTGGTAGCTTTTGACTTGTCAGTGTGGGCAGGGTGCTGGTGCTGCCCAAGGGCCATATTTGGGATGAGCTGAGCTAAAAGCCAAGGCATGGCATGGCATGGAGAGTTCACATCCAATGGGCACTGCTGAGCATTCTGAGAAAAATACCATGCTCTAGACATGATCCTTCTGCATCTCCATCAGGATCCTGGCCAAAGCCATACCTGGCTCTAACTATTAAACTGCATAAGGCTACCTGGAGATGAGCAACTGGAAATGTACCAGCAACCAGGCTCACTTCTCAATATATTCATGGGAATTTGGGTGCTGAGGAGTCCATCCCACACCAGCTCACACTGCATCCCCACAGATGAAGCTGTGGCCTGGAGGCTGCAGAAGCAATGATCTTCCTCCCATAGTAAAGTCGCTCAAGCTATGCTGCATGAGGGAGCCCACTCAGGCAAATCTCCAGGACACCTGCTTGCTGGAAGGACAATCCAGCTTCTGCTTCAGGTAAAGAAGACATGTCAAGACTCTTGTGGACAAGAGGAAATGGCCTCAAATTGTGCAAGAGAAGGTTTAGGTTGGATATTAGGAAAAACTTCCTCACCAAAAGAATTGTGAGGCACTGAACCAGGCTGCCCGGGGAAATGGTGGAGTTCCCATCCCTGGAGGTATGTAGAAGCCATGTATATGTGGTGCTGAGGGACATGGTTTAGTGGTGACCTGGCAGTGCTGGGTTAATGGTTGGACTTGATGATCTTAAAGGTCTCTTCCAACCAAAACGGTTTTATGATTCTGTGGTTCTGTGTCAGGCTTTCCTCCTCCAGTCTCTCCTTACACACCCTGCCCATCTTGTACCAGTCTCCAGCAGACAGCCCCATGCCAGACAGGATGACTGACAGCCCCCCACCACCCTAGCATAGGAGCAACCCCAGCATGGTGACAGCTCTGGGACAGACAGACAGAGCAAATCACCACTTTCTCACCCAGGCTGCGGTACTGCAATACCTCACCTGACAAATAAGGCCATGACAAACTATAGTGAAAACCCCAGTTTAGGCAAATTCCCATCTGTTTAGTTAAGATAATTTTAGTTTACTACATTTTTTTTTTCCTTTTGGCAGTTGCATGTGCACAATTAGCTGCAATCTTGGCTTTGGAAAAAAAAATAAAGCACCCTAATTAGCATGTTAAGCCTTCTCATTTCCCAATACTGTATAATGTTGTGAAAGCTAATCTATAATGTATTGGATGTTATGCAAATTCTCTCTACTCCATATGGGGTTTATAAAGGCATGCAAATTAAAAATAGTGTTTGGAATAGAACTGGGGGGAGGGGGAAATTTGCACAATAAAATATGCAGGTAGGAGAAGAGCTGTTTATAACCTTCTCCCTGTTGTTCCTGTATTCTCAGCTGCACAGTGCTTTTCAAAGCAGAGAGATGTATTGTGTAAAATCTCTTCAGATTGGATGGTTTTTAAATGAAATTTTAAATGGGAGCACTGTTCTCTAAGCAATAACCCATAGCACTTTCTGCTGGGGCTTGTAACAGGAGGGTAAAGGCACTCAGCTTCCCCTGCCTTGCAATGCAATTGTGTGTGGCATCTTGTAGCATATTTGCCCAGGTGACACCAGGGGTCTTGGCTCTGTGCAGCTGTCCAGGATGGTCCATGGGCAGGTCCAAGGCCAGGACCTGGCCAGACCCCATCAGCATAAACCAACAGGGCAGGTGCCCTACCTGTGGCACCCAGGGTGTTTGCATGCTTTGATCAACTTGATAATTTATAGCCCTCTCTGTAGGTGGATGCCAGAACAGCTGCCACACAGCTGCCTTTTTACCATGCTGCCAGCTCCCGGTGGAGGGACTCCATGCTGGCTGCCAGTGTCAAGCCAGCAAACATGTCCTGTCTCATGTGGCTTGTCACTGCTGCCCGTCAGCTGCATCCAGCTGAGTGCATACAGCCCTTGCTGATTGATACTTAATTAGATTACAGCTGCTGCTTAAAAATAGCTATTTTACAAAAATAAAATCTTGGCTGGTGTCAAACTGAGCTCATTGCAGACCAGGAAGAGTGGTGCTACGTGTGTCTGGCCAGCCAAGAAGCTCTGCCAGAGTGGGCAGTGCCGGCATTGCAGCCAGTGGGACCAGTGGTTCTCCTCCCTCAATGGCTTTTCCCTGCTTTTGCCCTCCTTGCTGGCCTTAGTAATGCCAGCACCCTGGGTCACATTGGTGCAGCCTGTGGGACATTCAGCTCGGGAGCTCTTGAACATGCTCATTTTTTTCATGGTACCCCGCAATCACCCTGGGCTCAGCTGAGCACAGCCAATTCATCACTCCATGGGCTGCCACCCATGGTAGCATGTCGGCAGCACTTTTCAACATCAGACACCAACAGGTCTCATGGCCATCTTGGAGGCAGCTTCTTAGAAGATGAGGGAACAGTGCTTTTCTTCTCCAGCTGCTTCCTCCAGTATCTACCTGCCCCAGCAGCAGGGCTCAGCTGCTCCTGGTGCTCCAGGGCTGTGGTCCTTCCCAGTCTGTGGACATTTCCCTAACTGCTGACATGTAATTAAGGTGTTTGGTACAGGTCATGCTGCCCTTTCATTTGGGTCACTTCCTCTGTGCAGAGAGTCAGGCACTTTGGGCCAGGGCAGGAGAAAGGCAGGGAGCAGCAAGAGTGAAAAGTGAGGCTGGCACGGGGTTGGACATGGGCTGGCCTCCTGCATCTCCTCTGCTGACAGCAGGTGTAGATTGACCTGCAGCAGGGCTAGTCGTGTGGGGGTGCCTGCTGCTACCCCATGCAAAGAGGTACAGCATTGCTGAGGAGAAAGACATGTCAGTTTCCTCCCCACTACTGACCTGCACAGCCATTGAGTGAGGATGTTGGAGCAGGAGTAGGAACTGAAGATGTCCCTCATGCAGGGAGCTTGTCTCATGGAAACTGGCAGGAAAATTAGAAAAAAAACAGGACATCACACAAGGAAATGGAAATGACAAAACCCAACTGAGGGCTCTTCAGGTGCTTCTTTCCCACAGGGAATGGATGAATGAGCTCAGGTCCTCCTAGCAGCACCACAGACAGCAGCTCCCTTCATCCTGCTGACGTTTCCCACCCTGGGCACTTTCAGCCCATGTTTCCATGATCACTAATTGTTTCATAATGGTCTGCATTTGCCTCTTCTCTGCTGCAGTTTCCTGGACTGCCAAACTTGGGGATGCAGCAGGGGAGAGCAGCTGCCCGTGCAGTGCCACCAAGCACAGCCCCCACAGCCACAACTGCTGGAGTTGGAAAAGCCATTGCAGGCAGGGAAGGAGCCATGAGGACTGGCAAAACCTCCCTCCATGGCACCCACCGTTGGGTTTTGTTTTGCTGATGTGCACACACACACACACTCCCCCAGAGTGGGGAATCTGTTTGGGGGTCTGGAGCCCCAGATGCTCGTTAGCGGGACTTGCTGTCTGTTAGCGCAGTATGAGGGGTCCTGCTGGATCAAACCCACCTTGAGCCATAAAGCTACTGTGAGTCCCTGTGACTGTGCCAAACTGGGGAATTGGCCTTGCTTTGTTTCTTCTACCTTCATTTAACAGTGGGTGCCGATTACTCGAAGCGATATGGGCAGGACCTGGTAATATAGAGTTGCTCTAGCGTTAACTTAAGGGGATGATCCAGTTGCCTGCAGTGTAAATACTTTGTGGCCAGGAACCCTGCTTTATCGCTTTGTATAGTTTTAAAGTAGTTTAAAGATTGAATAACATAAAATAACATAATATAATGTTATTTATGTTATTTCCCACGTGAAGAACTCCTGTAAACCTTGCAGTATTGAAACTCAGTGAACAAGGCATCTTAGACAAGCTGAAAAACAAATGGTGGTACGATAAGGGTGAATGTGGAGCCAAGGACTCCGGAAGTAAGGTCAGTCACTGAAGGTCTTTTTGTACTGATTAGCAATCACATTTTGACCCACTGTTTGTTTATACAAAGAATGACTTTCAAGAGTTGGTATTTACATTTTGAAGGTTGAAAGAAAAGAATAGGGGAAAAAAAAATTAAGTCTCTGAACATGACAGCATTTTTCTTTTATGCAGTGACAGACTGTAGTTGTAAGTATGTTTTACTACTTGAGTGTTTTGCTAGAAAAATATGGAAAGAGGAGCCCCTAAAGCCTCCCAAGCTGGTATCTTCATTTAAATGTGCAAGTTTCAATACAGTCCATGTGTATTATTCAGGCCAGCATCTCCTGGTTTTTGGGGGTTTTGTTTTTGGTGGGTTTTTTTGGGGTGGGTTTTTTTTTTTTTTTTTTTGTTGGGGTTTTTTGTTTGGTTTTCAGTTTGTCTTTTTGGTTTTATTGGAAAAAAAATCTTTTTGTTTCAAAATCAGGACTTCTTAGATTCTCTACATGTCAGTTTGGGAAGCAGTCACCTGCTTGCTAAGGGTGGACAACTTCAGGACAGAGCCATGCTAAGATTAAAGCAGCCTTCCTCCCCTATTTCCCAGTTCAATTTGAAATTGGTTTGATTTTTTTAAACAAAAATCTAGAAATAACATTGGTAATTCACTACATTAATATTATGTATTCTTTTTTATTCTGCTTTGTACCATTTTGCTGCTGTACTGCCCTGTCCCACACCAGCCATGCTGCAGGGGCTGGTCAGCCTCCAACAGCTCCTCAGCAGGACCACTGCAAACCTCAGTGGAGATCCCAACTCTGAGATGGATCAACTCAATGTTAGCTGCACACTTAAATTGCAGAAAATATTTATTTACACTACTCAGTTAAAAGAAAATGCAGAGGAATTTGATTTTTTTTTTTTTTTGTTTTAATGCTTATAGAGCCATACTGTAGAAGTGTTGGGCTTTTTGGAGTGAAGGACATTTTCAAAGGCACCAAAAGGAGGAGAAATCCAGCTCCAGCTGAAATCAGTCGCAGTCAAGTGGCTAACTCCCCTGGTGCCTTTGGAAGTGCTCTCTATAATCATTCAAACAGAAAACTGTAATTTGGAATCACCCTCTCAGTATCAGAGGACAATTTCAAGTTCCGTTGAAGCCAATAATAAAAATGTATTGATTTCAGCTGGACTGGAAGCCACTTAGGGCACAAACCTGTAGCTGATATATGAGAAAAAATTCGGATTGGGGGACATATGAATAAACACCAGCTACAGAAGAAAACTGTAATTGAAAAGAGGTGCAAATTAGTCATATCTTCAGTTTAAATGGCAGCCTGTTTGCTACAACTGCATCTTTCCAAGCTGCCTGTGAAATGCATGGACACATACAAGGTAAATCATGTTTTACTCTGTCTACACGCAAGTTTTGCTGTCCCTGGAGATACACTTACCCCAAGCTCCATTAGCAAGTGGGCTGGTGTGGCAAGGCAAGGCAAGCCAAGGCACAGCATGGCATGGAAGCCCAGCCAGGGACCATGTCCTGCCTCTGCCAGCAGTGATTCCTGCACTCAGTCAGTCAGCCTGTGCAGCAGCAAAAGGGTTGCAGCACTATTTAATGGTATTACAGAATCCTGATATTAAAAATGCAAGCCTTCTCCCCCATCTGACATGTACTGAAGGAAGGTAAACCCTGGCCAGCACTTTTTGTGTTACAATGACTGGGTTTTTTTCAGTAACTCCCTTGGTCACTGAAGGGGCTAGTTTAGCTTAGGGCTCTGCTGTATGACCTTTAAGTAACTGACCACCTTCCTAGGGTGTTTTTTTATTATCCCCTAATTGTTGAAAAGCAGGTAGAGACCCTTAGAAGCATCTCAGTAATTTTATCTACATTCACCAACACCAGGTGTACAGTGGTTTGGGTTTTTCATTTTTCTATTTTTGTAACAGCCTTCTGTAAAACCTGCTTCCCCTGTCAGAGCTTTCCCAAGGTGACTCTGCCACCAAAGATGCTCAACCATAGAGAGGTTTACTCTGGGACACTGAAGGCCTCGGGGAAGTCAGTGGCCAAAAAATTCTCATTGCCTTGGAGTCAGCCAGGGTTTCACCCACCAAAGGGTGAGAGACAGATCAGCTACTGCCCTGGGCTGCCAAGGCCGGGGGGGACAGCACTGATCCAACAGTGGGACGTTAAACGCCATGAGTGCAGTTATCCCAGCTAGGTCTAATCGCAAAGTAGCTTCTTGTGTCTGTCTGCTCCTCACAGCCAAACTAACGGCGTGGCTCATTTCTCTTAGGACAAGACCAGTGCTCTGAGCCTGAGCAATGTTGCTGGGGTTTTCTATATCCTTGTTGGAGGCCTTGGGCTGGCCATGATGGTGGCACTGATCGAGTTCTGCTACAAGTCTCGGGCCGAGTCCAAGCGAATGAAACTCACCAAGAACACACAGAACTTCAAACCTGCCCCCACCACCAACACCCAGAATTATGCCACCTACAGAGAAGGCTACAACGTGTACGGCACAGAAAGTGTGAAAATCTAGGGGTACGGCTGCGGGCCGCGAGATGAAACCCTCTGGGTTTTCTGTCTTTCTTGGGGTTTTTTTCAAGCTGTGTGTGATATTTTGGTGTGAGCTGCTGCAAAAGGGCTTCTGAAGCATTGTCTGGTGGCAGTCTCAGAGTAAAGTGGTTTGTATTTCTTCCCTGAACAACAGTAAGCTTGGTGCCAGCCCATGTTAAAATTGGTGATGGCTGGCTTTATGCTGAAGTGAGTAACTCCTCTCTCCAGCATTGTGCTAGTTTAGCACAGATAAAAGTATTTCATTAATTGCTTCTAAATTACTGCAATCAGGATTTAATATCTCATGCTAGTGACCTCTTCCCATTTTAAGCTGTAATCAGGTCAGGTAAGTGCTTTGAGGAAGTCTCCAAAATATCTAGAATAGAACAAAAACATCTGCACCGGAAAAAAAGTCTTTCTAAAGCATGAAAAGTAGAGTTGAATTGCTGAAAAATGACCTTGGAAAAGCC
Organism: Indicator indicator; assembly: GCF_027791375.1. Lineage (NCBI taxonomy): Eukaryota > Metazoa > Chordata > Aves > Piciformes > Indicatoridae > Indicator > Indicator indicator. The sequence goes on from NC_072026.1 coordinate 11,285,625, forward strand.
TGGTTAGCCTATGGCCCACAGACTATGCCTCTCCCCAGGCTGAGCTTCCCTGACATTCACTGCCAGCAGTGATGAAAGCTTTCTGGTTTTATTGTAGATCATCAACCTGACAGCACGCAAGAGGAGAAGCAGCAGAGAATGTGGCTACTTCATGGATTCGGGCCACCTGAGCCAGTCATACTCTCTCCAAGGTGTCAGGCATGACACATATTGATGATGGTGCAATGTACTTTTAATAGGAAAAACTGATATTTTTTCCGTCAGTGCCTTATGGAAGACTGAGACTCACAACAATGCAAACCATCACTGAAATATTCTTGCTTTGCTTGAAAGAAGAAAAAGAAAAAAAAAAAAAAGGAAAAGAATAGAAATAAGAAAAGAAAAGGAAAAAAAAAAAAGGAAAAAAAGAAGAAGAGGAAAAAAGAAGAAAAGAAAAGGAAAAAAGAAGAAAAGAAGAGGAAAAAAAGAAGAAAAGTAAAGGAAAAAAGAAGAAAAGAAAGAAAAAACAAAGAAAAAAAAAGAAAGAAAAAAGAAAGGAGAAAAGAAAAGAGAAAATAAAAGGAATAGAAAAGAGAAAAGAAAAGAAAGGAAAAAAAGAAAAGACAAGAAAGGAAAAGAAAAAAGAAAATATAAAAGAGAAAAAAGAAAGAAGAAAAAATAAAAGAAAAGAGAAAAGAAATAACAGAAAAGAAGGGGGAAAAGAAAGGAAAAGAAAATAAAAAAGAAAAAGAGGAAAAAAAGAAAAGAAAAAAAGGTGAAAAAGATAGAAAGAAAAGGAAAGGACTGGTAACAAGATATTAGTATGTGAAAAAAATTCTTGTAAAAAAATCAGTGCAACAAAAGCCATTCTTTGATACCACTGCACAGTAAATGAACTTGTGTCCTGAAAGCAAACCACAGCCGGTTTCATCAGCCACCACAATTGTATCGAATTATGAAACTCCTCCTGACACAAAGCCTCAGAAATCTGCTGCGTGCAAATACAGACTGGCCTGTCACTGCTTGTATGAGCTGATGTCAAGATGTTTTAGTATTTACTTACCAGTGGTGTGATTTTTTTTTTTTTCTCTGATCCACTTTAAACTCTCCAGCAAATCTGGGCAATTCTGTACAGCAGTAAAAGTTGTGACACCTGAAGAAAAGAATCTGCATTAAAACTGTTAAGGTCAATGACTGTGAATCTGTAAATCCAAAAGAAGGTAATTTGTAGAACTGCATGTCTTGCTTCCAGATCAGTAAATTAATTTCTTGACAAGGTAGCTAAAGTGCAGGCAGAAATTGTGCATTCCTTCTTTTCTCTATCATCAGGCATACCTACAGGTGCTTTATCAAAATGGCATTGGGTGGCTTTAAAAAAACAAAACCACAGAAGCTGTTTAGGTTCAGACCCTATATCTCTTTTCTTGCTGTGCATTTGCATTTAATTCACTGTTTAATATCAAGCAATGAAGCAAGAGAAGCACAGGTTAGTTTTCCCCAGGCCTGCTTCTGCCTCAGCCCAGTTCTCTCACGACTAGCACTGTGCTCAGCTAATGCTTCTCCATTAATGGTCCTTTTAAAACAGAAGTAAGGAAAGAGGGTAGTAACTCCAATTAGAGCTGCAGTTCCAGAGTAATATTAAGCGATCTAACATGACTCCTGCTAGTACTGTTATATTATATCAGCTCCTGCCAACACTTCTTTCATGGCTGCTGGTGAGAGGCTGCTCCTGCGCTTGCCCTCTCTGGGAAGAGGACACCGTGCTCCAGCTGACACTGCTACAGGTAGGGCTCACTACTACTCACATCCAACATTAGACAGCAGCAGCCTTCCAGCCTTGAGCCTCTGCCTGAAAACTACTTAACTTCATCTTTAAAAAAGAAACAAAAAAAAAAAAAATTAAAAAAGCAAAAGACAAAAAAAAGACCCCAAACCCCTTTAAACATATTGTCAATCACATGGGAAATGTTCAATGAAATATCTGCATACTAATTACCTCTAATCGACAATATGTATTTTCTGTAGTTTATTATAGAGTTTTATTTCATCAGTAACATACAGTGAAAAAGAAACTCATTTAAACCAGTCTGACCCTTAGGAATTTAGTTTGCCGATGATAGAGTTGAACTTTTAATAGAATTAAAAAAAAAAAAGAAAAGAAAAAGAGAAAGATTATATGAATCACATGGGGAAAATCTTGTTAAAAATAAGTATTTCCAACAAAATGTAATATAAAATAATTTTAAAAGCTCATAGGAGAATAATTTATTGTTCAAGTTTTTAACAGGATATTGACAAAAAAAAATTGTTGGTTTGTTTTCATTTTCTTTTCATGAAACTGTGATTTTTATTTTATTTTTTCAACTTCTGAAGGTGATCCCGTCCCCAGCAAGGGCGAGCTAAAGCTGTGCAGTTATGAGTTGTATTTAAAAACATTTTTCTTAAAAGCTGTATAAAAGATGTATGTTTATCAGATCACTTTTTACGAGTGGAGGCTTCACACTGGTGAAGAGAGTTTGGTAAATGGTTCGTTATTTTTTAAACTTGCATGTAAAGCTAAAACAAAATGTGTCGAGTGCTTACCAGTTCTGGCTACCAACTTCGACCTATCAGAAGTTTGGCAGTAGTCTCACCATGATTTTTCAGTATCTTTTTTTCATTTGTTATGCTTTGGGGGATTTGAGGGTTCTTTCCTGTTTCTTTTTTTTGTTTTGTTTTGTTTTGTTTTGTAATTTATGATCCTATTTTTGGTCGTTGAAACTGCACTTCAGTGAGCAGAAAAATTGCCAAGCAAACTAATGGCTGTAAAAGCATAAACTGCATGTGTGGGCATCAATTACTGAGCCTCATTTTAATGAGGTGTTGTACAAAGAGTTTTAATACCTTTTGTAAATAAAACTGTAAAGAAAAAAAAAAGTGATCCCACTGATCTTTTCACCAGAGGAGAGAGAGTCCCTACATATGCGTATCCCTTTGGCCAAGCCTATCGTACTCTGGGATGCCCACAAGTATTTAATTGTAGACTCACAGAATCCCAGGTTGGAAGGGAGCTCAAGGATCATCTGGTCCAACTTTTCTTGGCAAAAGCACAGTCAAGACAAGATGGCCCTGTACCCTGTCCAGTCAAATCTTTAAAGTGTCCATTGCTGGGGACTGCACTACTTCCCTGGGGAAAATTATTCCAATGGCTGATTGTTCTCCTGCAAAAAAATTGTCCTCTTATGTCCAATCAGAATCTCCCCAGAATCAGGAGTAAAATGTACCCATTACCTCTCCTCTTTTCTGTGTGACTCCATGTAAAAAGGGAGTCTTCATCTTCTTTGTAGCTGCCCTTTAAATACTGGAACATGGTGATAACATCTCCCCTAAGCTACCTTTTCTCAAGGCTAAACCAACTCAGTTTTCTCAGCCTTTCCTCATGTGACAGCTTCCCAGTCCTTGGATCATCTTGGTGGCCCTTTTCTGGACTATTTTCAGTCCACCAAAATCTTTTTGTATAGTGGGGACCAAAACTGAACACAATATTCCAAGTGTGGCCTGACAATCATCGATCAGAGTGGGATGATGACTTTTATCTCTGCTGGTGATGCCCTTGCTTGATCTCAGCTCCAATTTATGAAGTTTACCTTATCTACAGTTTGGTTTTGACAAGTCACTGCAAACTCTAAACCATAGGAAATGATCCTGGTGTTAAACAGTGTGCACCCAAATCACACCCTAGCAAGGGCAACCCCTCTGGGGGTACCCCAAGCTCAACCAGCCTGATGGTCCCCATCAGAAACCAGCTCCCACTGGGCTACTTCAGGGGCCACCACTGGTC